>NC_085844.1:95634579-95948829 GCF_035594765.1 Anolis carolinensis
TAGTAGAATGTGTGTACTCATATGTGTGTAAAAATTTTCATCATTTAAATCAGCCCTGATGTGGAACCAAAAGTGTGACCAAGAATGCATCCCAGCATCCTCTGCGATGCATAGAAGTGATTCATGGTAGACCTGCTGGGATGCTTTGGCAAATATACCTACATGGAAAGACAGGAAGATTGAAAAACAGTGGCTTAAAAGCAAGTAGGAAGCCCAAGCAAATGATTACTGAGAAAGCCACTTGCTATTTTTTCCCCATTACATAACGTGTCAATTGTGTAATTGTGGCGCACAGAGAACTAAATGTTCTGACTTCATTTCAAATACTTCCACATCCGAGAGTAATATTGAAGTCACTCCATGGCTAATCTTTATCATTTCCATAATGAAAATGTAATATTATACGGAAAATATGAATACGTCGAGGCATTCTCCTGCAGCCGTAATGGTGTGAACACTGATTTACAGTAATGTTACAGCTAAAGCATGGAATCAAGGCTCCAAATAAAATGTTTATAAATGCCATACATTAAACCCTCTGGTTTGTTATAAGGTAATAAACAGAAAAGCTTCCATCGAGCCGTTTGCGGTTGTTAAATAAGATTCTTTGTGACTTGCAGAAACTGGAACACAATGAGGAATTATCAGTGCATTCTCTACTGAAGTCATCTACATGTGTTTATTTAATAAACAGAAGATGGCTTTATTATACACATTTGATTTCCATATGCAATCAGTGCCTCATCTGTCACTTGTATCTAAGCAGGGTGCTTCGTACAAATCTGGAAATGAAAAATTCAGAGCAGGGTGCAGGAAACTCATTTAACGTCGAGTGCAGTCAAAATCAAGATTTCTTTATTTGTAGTAACAACGCTGTTAAATCAGAAAATTACTCTCCCTTTCTGCATGTCCTTCTTTCTTTACAATTCAGTTGTTTGATCATAAATTGTCGAGTGCAATGGCTTGTCTCCTCCACTTTCCACACTGGTCGAGACAGATTAAAAACTCCGGCACACCACCAACCACTCTCAGCATACCATTAGCATATATATGAGATTTGAGACATTTTCTAATATTCTCCAGCAGAACTCATCTGTCAGCCAGGTGATGAATTATAAAAACTCTTAGCTTGTTTATAAAAGAGAGAAGGAGTGGGGGAGTGAGAGAGGAGGGAGGGAAGGGAGAGGGAGAGAAGGAGGAGGAAAAAACACGTTGATCCCTCCCTATTCTTTCATCTTCCCCAGCCACTTTTGCATTTATTCACATAAGCAAGGATAGTCAAGATTGATATGTTGGCGGGTCACCCTCTTCTCCAGCCTCTAATCCTGATAGTTAGTTTTCCAACACCAACGGTCCAACTATATATTCCAGTTGGCCTCAACTAGTACTAAGGGGTTTTAAAGCACTCAGATGGTTTGTTGTTATTTGTCTTCAAGTTAAACCAGACTTATGGCAACTCTATAATTGGGAGGAAGGATGGAAAAGAGAAGAAAAAGTTGCAGCGCGTCAGTAGAGTCTCACTTATCCAACATAAATGGTCTGGCAGAACATTGGATAAGCGAAAATGTTGGATAATAAGGAGGGATTAAGACAAAGCCAATTGAACGTCAAATTATGTTATGATTTTACAAATTAAGCACCCAAACATCATGTTTTACAACAAGTCTGCTACGTCTTTGGGAACGAGGCTGCACTTGTGCTGTTGTTGGGCATGTTGGCCCACTGCGCATTGCTGCCTAGCTATGGATCCGGGTGGGAGGAAGAATGTGTTGGATAATACAGAACGTTGGATGAGCAAAAGTAGGATAAGCGAGACTCTACTGTACTTCCACTTATATGGATGTAGCACATAGTGATAATAAATTGGTAGATGTAAAGCATGGTTGTGTGATAGAACAGAACACAATCCATAACATTTCAAATCTGGACCCTTTGACCCTAAAATTTCAAAGGGCTAGGTGAAGTGATGCAGGTCTTTCGGGTCTTTTTAGTGATCAATTAATATTGATGTGTGATAGTAATAAATTTGTTTACCAAAACTCTGTTTCCTAGAGTTGAAAACTCTCTCTGCAAAGATTATATTGTTATAATCTTGGCAAGATTTATACAGAAGTGGTTTTCTATTGCCTTCCTTTTAGGCTGAGATAGGGTGAGTTGTTCAAACTTACACAACACCCGGGTCTCCCGGATGTATTTGCCCATCACTCAAAACCCTCTGCCATTGACTCCACCCCATCGTGCTGGCTTAGATGGGATAAGTTGCAGTCAGCTGCAACAAATCACTCTGACCAAGAGGTCATGAGTTCAAGGCCAGCTCGGAGCCTGCGTTTGTCTGTCTCTGTTCTATGTTAAGACATTGAATGTTTGCCTTATATGTGTAATGTGATCCGCCCTGAGTCCCCTTCGGGGTGAGAAGGGCGGAATATAAATATTGTAAATAAATAAATAAATAAATAAATAAATAAATAAGATCATCTTTTGTCAGGATACTGAAGAATCAGTATGTTACCTGAAATATCTTCTTAAGAGGCAGAGGAGGAGATTTTCATTGAGCATGAAAAAAAATAGTAAGATGATACCTACATGAAATTATACAAAGTGAGGCTTGGCTTCTTTTCTAGCAAGTGCATTAAAAGATATTTAAAACCAGATTGGAATGTGATAAGATGATGATCGGAAATGAGGCCAGTTGACCATCCCTGGTCAATACAGCAAAAATGGGATCTTACAATTTAAAAATGTACAATGGTGTATGGAAATATTATTCGCAAAAACTCATCAGTTTGTGTACTGGTTTATTCAAATAATTCATTCTCAGAATTAATTCTAATAATATCTTTATGCATCCTTAAATACATTATTAAAACAAATTTCATACAATTATCATGCCAGCAGGTATGAAAACAACTCTTAAACATTCCCAGATAAAGTCAAAGGAAACCAATTTTATCATATTTTCATGAAACATTACAGATTTGTAGTAGATTTGTTTTTTAAAAATAACAATCCAAAAATAACAATGCATTATTTCCTAGAAAAATATAATCTATGATATCTATCTTAACAACATTATAATGGATAAACGATAGCTCTAAAGCATTTATTTATATGTGACCATCATAGTCACATAGTGCATTGCAGCATAATACCATTGCTATTCCCAACTAGAATTAATGCAATGCACCAAAAGCAGAATAATAAAACAATATATGTGTTAATTCATTTGTTTCAGTTACTCTACTCTAGTTGGGATTAGACCAATGTTAAAGACAATTTGAAATCATCAGACTTTTAACGAATGAAATTGACTGGAATTTTATTCTTCTATCTTTTGTGGATAAAGGGGCTTAAACATCCTAAAGGCATGACATCCTGTGTAATCTTGAGAGCTAAGCAGTGGATGGGAGACCACGAATGAATACCAGATGCTGTAGGCTATGTTTCAGAGGAAGGAACTGGCAAAATCAACTCTGAGTATTCCTTGCCTAAGAAATTCCTATGAACTTCATGAAGTCACCATAAACCAACAGATGATTTGGAGACACAAACACATACATAAGCCTTTATTTATTTGAGTCTATTTTTATCCCGATTTCTCCCACACCAAGGTGAGACTCAAAACAGCTAGCAATACAATAAGAACATACAAAGTAAACATTAAAACAGATTAAAACCCAATAAATTCCTTATAGCAACGTGATTATCTAAAACTGTCAACAATAAAATCCTATTTACAAATATACATATTTAAAACCATTAATTAACCCCATTGGGAGCCAAGTTTCTGTACACTTGGATCTAGTGAAAACCGTGGTCCATCTAATTTCCCCTGAAGGCCGGTTCAAACATAAAAAATTTCACTCCTTTCCTAAATGATAAAAGAGTGGAGGCGGGCCTGATTTCTCTAGGGAGGGCATTCTACAAAGCTGGGGCCTTCCCAGGAAAGGTCCCTTCTTGAGTAGCCCCTCCCCACTTGATCGAAGTTGCCTTCCGAGTACATAGTAGGAGATAGGCTGTTTCAAGTATCCATTTTCAAGTTAAAACCAGCACTTTGAATTGTAACTGGAAACAAATGGACAGCCAGTGGCGTTGTCTCAGGAGAGGGGTAATTTGTTCCTTTAGCCCAGCTTCAGTTAGAATTCTAGCTGTTGTGCTTTGGACAAATTTCAAACACTTTTCAAAGGCAGACCCACATAGAGTGCTTTGCGGTAATCCAAATGGGATGTAACTAATGCATGTGCTACCGTGACCACATCTTTGGCTGGGATGTTTATTTATTTATTTACTTACATACTTTATTCAATTATATCCCACCTTTCCCCAAATAATGGGACTTAAGATGGCTAACAAACACTACAAGGTTGTTGTATGTTTTCCGGGCTGTATGGCCATGTTCTAGAAGTATTCTCTCCTGAGGTTTCACCCACATATATGGCAGGCATCCTCAGAGGTTGTGAGGTATGGAGAAACTCAGCAAGGAAGGTTTATATATATCTGTGAGGGAAGAACTCTTGTCAGTTGGAGACCAGCGTGAATGTTGCAGTTAATCACCCTAATTTGCATTGAATAGCTTCATCTACTGGCTACTTTCTGCCTGGAGGCATCTTTTGTTAGCTACCCCTAGTTCTCATGTCTCAGAGTGTTGCTTCTTATTTACTGTTCTGATTTTTTAGTTTTTTAATACTGGTAGCCAGATTTTGTTCATTTTCATGGTTTCCTCCTTTCTGTTGAAGTTGTCCACATCCTTGTGAATTTCAGTGGCTTCTCTGTGTAGTCTGACATAATAGTTGTTGGAGTGGTCAAGCATTTCTGTGTTCTCAAATAATATACTGTGTCCAGGTTGGTTCCTCAGGTGCTCTGCTATGGCTGATTTCTCTAGTTGAGTTAGCCTGCATTGCCTTTCATGTTCATTTTCATGGTTTCCTCCTTTCTGTTGAAGTTGTCCACATGCTTGTGAATTTCAGTGGCTTCTCTGTGTAGTCTGACATGATAGTTGTTGGAGTGGTCAAGCATTTCTGTGTTCTCAATATACTGTGTCCAGGATGGTTCATCAGGTGCTCTGCTATGGCTGATTTCTCTGGTTGAGTTAGTCTGCAGTGCCTTTCATGTTCTTTGACTCGTGTTTGGGCACTGCATTTGGTGGTCCCTATGTAGACTTGGCCACAGCTGCATGGTATACGGTAGACTCCTGCAGAGGTGAGAGGATCCCTCTTGTCCTTCGCTGACCGTAGCACTACAAGCTTAAAATAATACCAAAACCCTACATCAAAAAGATGTAGTGTAACTTTACATTCATAGATTTATCTCACAATTGTGCTATGCAACCTTATTGGAGATCTAAGATGTTGCATAAGCAATTGTACATTGTACATTGGTGCAAATTGCATATGTGCAACTATGCACAGCTATCCATTCAAGGTACAGTTAAAAATGCTGTGTAATGGCAACATATGTGCAACTCTGATTTTAGAGTCTTTAACTGTATATAGACATTTTGCAACAGTCAAAAAGTACAATATGCTATCCGATATTCTAGTTAGAGAGGTGGCAGTAAGGTGAAAAGGAAACTCAATTTCTGGGCCTTGCTGTTTGCTATGAAGAATTAATTCAAGGTTTTCATAAAACCACTAGGATAGAGAAGCTGAGTCAACTGTCTAGATGGGCAAAGTCTAGCTGGAGGACTTTAGAGCTCACTTCAGTTGAGAGATCTGAATGCCTTCCCACAAGAAGCAAAGTCAACAATTGGACAAATGTTCTTGGTATACCATTTTTTTCAGACATTATGAGCATTGAAATGCTTGCTGCCTCCTTTCAGTTACCTTCACATTCTGCTCCCATATTTTACCAGTGTGTGTGTATGATGGTGTGTACACTATGGATACTCACTTTCTGTGAAGCAGGAAAGGAGTTGTTTTATTGGGTCATGACTTAGCCAAAGTTCAAAACTTCCCATTCATATTTATTTCAGGTAGATGCTTATGCTTATATATGTGCTTTTGCTCCAATCAAGTTCCTTCCAAGTTCACCTTCCAGGTAGTTAAGACAGCTCCCATAAAAATAAAGGTTAAACTTTTTACGGATTATGCTCTTGAATTTTGCTTCCTTCCAGATTTAAATACTTTTACTCCTTTGGAAATTTTAACATAACGTCATTCTGTAGTGAGAGACAGGGCCAACAACAATGAAGTAGAATGACTGTGTTATTTAATATAGTACTAAAGTGCAATAGAGTCAGTTCATTCCAACTGAACAGCAGACATGCTAAACAATGTTACGCATCTAGCGTTTAAAAGCAGCTGAAAAATATTTGACTTAATCTGTCTCTTGGCATTTATCCCTATTAAGTAGTCATATCATTTATAAGAGTGCCAATAAAATTGATTTGATTGTATTTTCCCCCTGGAGAATTTTGTTCCGCTAAAGGAAGCTCATCAGCCAATCATTCTGCTCAATTTAGCTCCAGAAAAGATAATTACCTCTTCTGATTTCACTTTCTACCATGTCCATATGGAATAAAAATACTAATGGTGCAATCACATGCACACTTGATTGGGCTAAATCCCATTGACTGCAATAGGATTTGCTTCTGAGTAGACAGGCAGAGAAATGCAATGAAAGGCTGACTCCTAAGCACCGAAACTTGAAAAGAAATGTCACTGAAATCAATAGTGATTACTTCCAAATTAATCTACCTTTGGCTACTGTGCTATGTGAATCATGTGTGGCTGTGGGTTGTCATAATCACCATCATCACATATCCTCTAACTTTAGATAAAAACACTTTAGTATTTAAACTTTTCCTTTTATCTGCATAGTGCTAGAAAATTACTTTTCTTTGTAAAGTATGTGTTGCACCCCAGGACTGGAAACCCCTAAGATCACACTACTACCCAAGAGTCCAGAATATAAGCAAACAGTTTATTTTAGAATATATCAAAAGTATAGGGAAAATGCAGGAATACCGAAAGAAAAAGTATATCCAAAAAGGTTTAGCAATCAGCAATAATCCAATAGGAATACCAATTTCTCAAACAGATTCAAAGGTAACACAGTCCAGGAATAGCCAAAAAAAATCACAAGAACAGCTAAAGTCCACAAGCATAACGTATCCTTAGTACAACTTGATCATTCATATAAAACAAGAACAAAGAAACTTCCAAGATCCCAAAGCCAAAGGGCTTGACTTTAAACATGAACCAGGAATTCAGGTCTAGATTCTTACTCCATATGCTATGTTGCCTGAACTAACTTGAAAATAAACACCTTGCCAATTAAAAGCCGACCATGAAAGCATTCCTTCTCCCTTGAAATCTCTCCCTCACTTTCCCATGCAAACACTTTGACCTGCGATGCCTATTGTCTGGTTTGATCTGTAAATGGAGGTCTGTGTTGATTTCTGTATCTCCAGGTGCTTTTTCCTGGGAGCCTTCTATATCACTTAATTTCCCACTTGTCTCCTCCTTATCTAATGTCTCTGGCTGTTCTGCCTGACCTTGGAGGCCTGCACTTTCACTTTCCCAGTCAACTTTCTCACTGACAGAAGCATCATTCCCTCGGCTGAAATCTTCATTACTTCATGCCACAGGCAATCCCACAATCCTCTCTAAAACATCAGTGAGCCCATCAGTCTCAGGCTGATATACAACAGTATGCTGCATTTATTCTGAAATAACTTTCTCATATCTAGCTTTTGAAAGAGGGCATAATAATAAACTCAAAATTATTATTATTATTATTATTATTATTATTATTATTATTATTATTATTATTATTTCTTTTTTCTTCTTAAGAATGTGCAATAAATACATTAATCAGGACCGGCTCTACCATGAAGCAGGTTGAGGCAGCTACCTCAAGCAGTAGGTGCTGAAGCATGCAGAACAAATACAGTTCTCTGTGTCAAGTGATCTGTCTTGTGACAACTACCTCTAAATGATTCCTTCTGCTTTTGGATAAAATGGAAGATGCTGTCGCACCTCAGAATAGTTTACCTTGCTATAGACACCCAGTCACACACAGGAGAAAGTCTTTTGTAGTTTTATTGAGCAAAAGCAGATATAAATCAAAGCAGGCAGTAAAAAGGTCAATAGAAATCCAGTAGTTCATAAACCATAATAATCCACAAGTCCATAAGCCAAAACAGTAGACGATAGACCCCAAAGAACAATGGCCCGAAGATTTCAAAGATTCAGAAACAGAAATCTTAGGCATGAAGCAGGAACATCCACTCAGATGAAGCAAGAATTTGCTTTAACAAAAATCTATTTCCAAACACACACTTTTAAAAGCACCCCAGAAATGCATTTCTCTTTCCTGTGGAGGCCTCTCTCTTCCCCGCCAATCTCGCACTCCTACGAGGCTGAACTCCCTTCCATAACAACCGGTCCGCCCTAGATAATGATGGCGCCCCTTCAAGGTCTTCGTTATCTTGCACCTGAACCAGGGCTGAAGACACCGGGGTTTGAGACATCTCTTGCTCATTAATTCCCATGGGAATGTCATTCTGGCTGTTATCTATGGCCTGTGGGGTCAACAGTTCATTCTGCTCAAGCTGCATTTCTCGAGCCTCTGAATCAGCCTGTATTATTCCCATGCCATCATCCTGAAATTCATCCTGCATCCCATCATCTGGATCTTGTATAGGAAACCCAGAATCCCCTTCTTCATCCTTACTCTTGCTATGCTGTGGCTGAGTCACAACAGATGCTGCCTTTTCAATGTGAGCCATATCTGCTTTAGCTGTCATCCGTGTGGACTTACATGTGTTTGTCCTAGAGTGAAAATCTTCCGAAGAGCAATTCTAATGTATGTTTAAAACAGACACACATGAACAACAAAAAACAATTATTTACTAAGAACTATCTATCATTAAAATTATCCTTGGATAAACAAGGACCACTGGAATCAAGTTGGATTTCCTTATACAGAGCAGTCAAATTTTCAAAGACCTAAAATTATCTACGTGTTTCCCGTTGGTTGACAAATTGACCTAAATAGTATGACACAAGTTTAAATGAATTGTGAATTGAAACTTAATTTGTAGCTAGTTAATTTTCATTTCAGAAGTAGGTTTCAGATTATATGACAGAGCTCGTTACATTTGATTTTTTTTCTTCAAAAATATTGTTACTCTGAAAATAATCAATTTGGTTAAGAACAGAAATGGCCAAGACAATTTCACCCAGGTGGGAATTCAAATCTCATTTTAAACCCAAAGCTGCTTTATCAAAGTGAGACCTTCTATTTTAATCTTGAAGACATTTCTGTAAAAGACAGTGCCATTGATTTTAATGGTATTTACATTTCTTATTAAATGCAACTGATGGGCATAGAAGCCACTGGGGATATGGAATGGGTCTCTGGAGACCACAAAATGCAATGAGTACTTTTAAATATTATAGAAATTTCCAAAGTCAGTACTTTTTAAACACTACAGAAATGTATGCAGTGAGAGCACTTTTTAATCTTACAGACAGAATGGGAGTCAATTGCCATATGGAGGACAAGTTCTTCTTACCTGTGCCAACTTGTTGCACAGAAAGGAAGGTTAGATGAGTTGCTGGTTTTCATGCATGGATGTACTTTATGTAACATTTATTAAGAGGCATTGTAACAGATAAAACTAGACTGAATCTTGAACCCAGAAGCATATAGAAACTTCATCGCCTGTCTTTTGTAATCAATCAGCTGCAGTTGCCTGGATTTTAATGTGGGTTTAGGTTAGATAATCTGTAAGGTTTGTAGGTCAATGTGGGAGAGGTCATGAAGATCTATAATTGCACCTACAATCTACATCTAACAACACAAGATCTCAGCCTGATTATTTTTTTAATTATTTAACTTAAAAGAAATGCATGTGAAGTGCAGAACCCTGTTTCCACTCCTTTCTGTGTCAGGGCCCTTCCAGACAGGACCCAAATGTAGGACTCAAAAACCATGTTTTGTCCCAAATTAATTTGATACCCTATTAAACCCGAGCCTTCCTGAAAGGCCCGGATCTAATGGGGTATAGGCCCCATGAGGACAGACCCATGGGTAATCTTGTAACTACCCAAGGGTCCATCCCCACAGCCCATATCAGTTCTTCCATAACATTTGGGACACTGAATATCAGGGAGAAACAGCCAAATTCCCACTTTATTGTTCTTCTCAATGTCTCCCAAGCATTAGCATTGGTATGTGCCAGGAAGTCTCCAGAGAGTGGCAGCCCAGTAAGCTTTTATTTTATTTTAAAGATTTTAGAGGAGAATTTGGGTTGTCCCCATTCCAGCACAGTAGTTAACCACTTCTTTTAGGAACTTGTGCAGACAGCAACATGGGCAAAAATGGGCTACTTTAACCCGTTTTCATCTGCAATAAATTGCTGTCTGGAAGCACCCTTAGATGGGAGTTCCCCAATATGAGAGCAGCTATGAAAAAGGCCTTTCCTCCAGCATCATTAAATGTGCCTCTAAGAGTGAAGGACTGAGAGAGATATGTTCTCTTCTTAGAAGACACTAGCTGTGCCCTGCCACGCGTTGCTGTGGCCCATTGGAATTGCACTGAATAGCTCCGGTTTTTGGGGTTTTTTAGGCCCTGTGGAGGTTTGTGACGTGATATTTTGTGGTTTCAACCTTGAGGCATGGATGATGGATTGTGTTGTGAAATTTCGAGGTTGGGGGGTGTTTAGTTTTGTTGTTTTGCTCGGTGCCAGGATTCCATCACTCTTATATATATATATATATAGATGTATGGGATTGTGCTGTATTAAATCTAAAAAGCCTAAGGCCTAAATTAGCATACATTTTCCTCTTTTTTTATAATGCATTGCATTGACGTTGGTGTCATTTTGCTGAAGATTTTATTTTTAAGCAAAGTTCTTCATGGAGGGTGTAGAAGAACCCTTCTGGTCGAAATGGCAGTTCTGGCATGGATGTCTTCTTTCTTGCCTGCCTACCAATCGAAAGATTTCATGCTTTCCTTAATTAAATGAACAAAGGGAAAAAATACAGCGCAGTAGGCTGAATCCTACATAACAGCTTTGACTAATAAAAAGTAATAGACAATTTCCTGCATTCAGTTCTTTTGAATACTATTATACAAGGTAATAGAGTTTGGGAAATGGAAGTCCTAGAAGCCTGTCAGAAGGAGCTCCCTTCCACTTTTTTTATTATTAAATGACTAAGTGCAGCAGGCTGTGTCCTATCTCTCCCCCTTGCATCTATTGGATTGTATTATTTTACATTTTGATTGAAATGATGTCACCAGCAGATAAAGGCTTGGCCAAGGCATTGTAATTGAATCAGCTGGAGTTGTTTATTCTAGTGATCTACAGCGATGCTGAGCTTGTCCTAACACAGAATACATAAAAGAGCTCCTCTTGTTTAACATGCAGCTGATTAGATCTATTTTTTTTAGGGGGGAAGGATTAAATTGAGGGGGGCAAAGGCACCTGGACTTGGAATTTGTGTGTCCAGAGGGGCAAGAGGATGGATGGGATGGAAAGGAAGGGTGGGAGGAGAAAAAGAACTGAGGAGCAGGAATTAAATGAGAGACACCATCTGTAAAATTCTCCATGTGTGACTGAAAGTTTTCAGTAAATAAATTTCACATGGCATCAATACCAGATGCAAACAGATTTGATTTACAATATTTAAATGATGGTTAATGGGAGTTAGTACATTTGAGGACGGCTATATTTCCCCTCATTTCCTCAACCAAGTAGCATCTGTGAGATTTTGTTTTTGATTGTGGGTTTGTTGTTGGGGTTTTTTTTGTTTGTTTTTTTTTTGGAGCTGGGGTTGGTTTTCCTGTTTAAAGAATAACATCTGTCAGAGGAAAGTTTGAAAAGTATAAAGACTAAACATGAGCATTATTAAAATAGGCATGAGACATCAACTTCATATTTCCATATGGATGTGGGTGTACTGGGTGCTTTTGTTAATAATATTGGGCTATGATATACATAGGGGCCCCTGGTGGCACAGTGTGTTACAGCGCTGAGCTGCTGAACTTGCGGACCAAAAGGTGCCAGGTTCAAATCCCAGGAGCGGAATGAGCGCCCACTGTTAGCCCCAGCTCCTGCCAATCTAGCAGCTCAAAAACATGCAAATGTGAGTAGATCAATATTTATTTATTTATTTATTTACAGTATTTATATTCCGCCCTTCTCACCCCGAAGGGGACTCATGATCTAGAAATGTCTATGGACAACGCCAGCTCTTCAGCTTAGAAATGGAGATGAGCACCAACCCCCAGAGTCAGTCACGACTGGACTTAACGTCAGCGGAAACCTTTACCTTTATGGTTGCGGATTTATTGTCATAAGCACGAAATACACTTCACAAAAGCTTTCCTATTTGACATATGTCAAGCATTGGGCTGTTACCCAATATGTTACTTATGTGTAATGCAACTACATTTTTTTCTAATTGTTTCCACTGTAATACCTGGTTGACGTAACTGGGACTATTCAAGGGGAATCATTGAACAGCCCTGGCAGTTGCCTATGCTGGTTTAACCAAATGAACAGTTCATGAGATCTTGCACAATTTGTGTTATTTTATTTGGCCAATAAGAATAAATTATAACTAAATGGTGTGTCATGAATCAACATGTCTGTCTTTGTTTAAGCCCCATTAGTTTCAGTGAGGTTACTCTTAGTATGCTTGAGATTAGATCGAGGGTGGGAATCATGGAGTACTTCTTGAATTACAACCGACAGCAGTGCCTGCCAGCATTGTTGATAATAAGGAATCATGTGAGCTGCAATCTAACAACATCTGGAGGACCACATCATAGCCAGATCTGGTCTCGATCCAACCCAATATGTGTTTGTTGTTGTCCCGGCACCATTGACATATGGTGACTTTATGTAAGGGAAACCTCCAAGAGACCCTGTTGTAAGCAGCTATGTTGATGACTTGTAAACTCAAGGCTGTGGATTCCTTTATTGAGTTTATCCATTTGTAATGCCCTCCTCTGCCATCTACCTTCCCAAACATTTCAGCCTTTTCTAATGTGTCATGCCTTTCTGATATATCCTAAGTACAAGAGTCATCTTGGCTTCTAAGAAAGAGTTCAGGCTCAATTTGTTCTAGGATCTGCTTATTCATCTTTTTGGCCAGTAACGGTACCCACAGAATTCTCCTCCAGTACATATTTCAAACTTGATTCTCTTCCTATCAGCATTCTTCACTCACACAACCATCCACAGAAATTGGAAATATTATAGCATAGAGAATCCTGACTTTGATATTCAATGCATTTCTTTACATTTGAGGATTTTGTCTATACCATGGCATACAATCATTCCAATCCAACTGGAATGCCCCAACAAGCATGTTTCATATCCAAACCGGAGAACCTTTTTTTAAATTTGTACTGAGGAAATCAATCATTCTGTGTAAACAAAGGTACAGTCAGCTTACATCTAAATGAATAGAGATTTCACTGAGTGTAAACAATTCTTCTGCACATTTGAGCAGACCTTTAGACCAAGTCAAGAAATAGTTTAATAACACAGCACTTTCTCTTTTAGTTCAGAAAGAAATAGTGAGGGGGGGGAAGTACAACAGGTTTGTTTCTCTTCACATAGGTTTCCACAGGAAGCAAGGCAAAAAATGCTGAAGCTCATGCCAACGTTTTATTTCTGACACAAAACCAGATATGAGCTAGAGAGGAAATGTGATGGGAGTACACATTTATATAGGAGGAGTGTGGAGGTTACACGCTGTACTCTATTCCACCTGTGCATACGCAAGCTCTTTATCTCTAAGGCAACATACGTTCCATATGAGAAATGGGGTTGCCATGGTATCTACGTTTTAAAAAAAAAGTGAATAGTAGATCTGAAAGAAACATAAAATCGATTTAACAAGTTGTCATGTAAGTTACTCTGGCCTGTGAAAAAATAAAAATAATAACTATAGACCTTTTCCCTTCATGAAACTATTATATCACACACACACACACGGTTTATACAGTGTTTGTTTTGTTTTTAACTTTTATGGGAATTTACATTCCAGTAGCTATTAGCTCTGCCTTCTTACTAATATATGCATGCAATTTCCAGAAAAACAAGTTATTTTATTGAGCTCTATATTTTTCCCTTGTGTTAAAAACAACCATAGGATTAGTAAGGAAACAGCTGGGTCATTAGTGAAGTAGCTTCTTAAGCAAAGAAAAGCAAAGAATATGACTTCGACATATTTATTTATTTATTTATTTATTTATTATTACAATATTTATATCCCGCCCTTCTCACCCAACAGGGGACTCAAGGCGGCTTACAATAAAACACATATATAAAAATTGTACATATTCTGCACTTTGGCCCGGATCCGTGAATTCAACTCATGTTTTTAATACCTATTTTGTATGCTGACCTTTTATGACTGTTTTTATCAATAATGTTGTTTTTATTGTTGATTGATTTGTTTTATTGCATTGTTCGTTTTTATATTGTTATGTCTGGGCATGGCCCCATGTAAGCCGCCCCGAGTCCCTTCGGGGAGATGGGGCGGGGTATAAGAATAAAGTTGTTGTTGTTGTTGTTGTTGTTATTATTATTATTATTATAAAGAAAAGAAATAGCTTTTTAAAAATTAATAAATAAAGACACATACTATTGAGGCTGCTTAAAAATTGGCATCAGCTCCCAAGCAAGCATCTTGGGAACATATAGGGGATGCTACCATTGGCATGCCCTGTCCATGTGCATCCAAGGGCATCATTGGTGTAACACAACCAATGGTAGTATTGATGTAACCAAATATGGCTACTCACAGCTAGGATTTCCACAACCGCAGCAATGCAAAAAAGTACCACTGCAGTCTAAATTATACTTTTCCTCACGTTTTTAAAAAGCATACTGGGACATTATTGAGATGAGGATAAAACCTCCTTTCCGACAAATATCTTTGAGGGGATTCAAGATGACTCTGCACAGATGGAATGGTACTTACTAGACAAGGCCCTTTAATGTATGTGCTCACTTGCCACACTGTCAACCTGTATTGCAATAAATCAATACTGTGCTTGTCAAATGGTATTATTATACATCAATTTAGATCCATATTATTATATCCATCAAATAGATCTAGATGCATAAGACAGATCTGCATGAGACATAATACTATATTTATGTATTCTGATGTTATTTTATGATTTTTTAACTGTTTTAATTGTATTGTTTATTGTTATATGTTTTAATTATGTATCATTGTATTCCTTGTTTTATTCTGAGCTTGGTCCCCGTGTAAGCCGCCCCGAGTCCCTTCTGGGAGATGGGTGCGGGTAATAAGAATAAAGTTATTTATTTATTATTATTATTTTATTATGACACAGCAAACAAGATAGATATGCTGGATTTCATATTACAAAATCACAAATCCAACACTTCCCAAGTGTCTAGGACTGTGTGATGTATTTTCGGATGATGCGTGCAGATCCCAGCAGGGTGGCCTTTTGCAGTTGGCAGATCGTAATTTTGTCAATGTCTATTGTTTCCAAATGCCGGCTGAGATCTTTTGGCACGGCACCTAATGTGCCGATCACCACCGGGACCACCTGTAGTGGTTTCTGCCAGAGTCTCTGAAGTTCAATCTTGAGGTCCTGATAGCGGCTGAGTTTTTCCTGTTGTTTTTTGTCAATGCGACTGTCACCTGGGATGGCAACATCAATTATCCAAACCTTTTTCCTTTCCACAACTGTGATGTCTGTTGTGTTGTGTTCCAGAACTTTGTCAGTCTGGATTCGGAAGTCCCACAGTATCTTTGCGTGCTCATTCTCCAATACTTTTGCAGGTTTGTGATCCCACCAGTTCTTTACTGCTGGGAGGTGGTACTTGAGGCATAGGTTCCAATGAATCATTTGGGCCATATAACTGTAGTCTGTATTTGCGATTTTCTTACAGCAGCTGAGGATATGATATGAGGATATGATGATGATTATTATTATTATATCTCTTTCAGTATTATATCTCTACCATAGATTTTTGTTAGTGAATCTGTGTGCATGTCTGTGAGGGAGAGGTAGGGAGAACTGATTCTCATGCTCCTGAAGCACAGCCTTTATCATATATATATATATATATATATATATATATATATATATATATTCACTTTAGAAACCAATACATTGATCCATTGGTGGCACAATAAGAATGAAATCCAAGTTTCATTCAACTTCATTTCCTCTGCCTGAGATTTGATTCTCCCCAACTTCTGCACCCATCCATTCAACACTATAGTCCTATACTCCATGAATGGGAATGTATAGTCCATAAACCACACCTGAAGGGTTCTAGGTGACCTTTGTACTCCACTGATTTAGTATGGGTAAAAACCTTTTGCTCTCCAACTCAGCTGGGTAAACAAATAACTCTAGAGCAGCTGTTCTCAAAGTGTGCTCTGCAGAGCCTTTGGGGCTCTGCGAAGCATACTGAGGGGCTCCACGCTTCTCTCCTCCTCCTCCTCCTTCTCCTCCTCCTCCTCCTCCTCTCCTTCCCCTCCAAGCTTTCCCTCCTCTTTCCTGCTTCACCCCCTCCCCACCTCTCTTGCTTCCAAAAGCCTTTTCTCATTCACCTCTGTTGCTGCCAAAAGCCTTTTTCTTTTCACTTCCCTTGCTGCCAACAGCCAGATGGGGGTGCTTTGATTGTGCTTTTTCTGCATGTCAGAAGGGGGTTGAACTGGATGTCTCCTGGGGTCTTCCACTGAAATATTGTTAGGTTTATGTTGGTTAAAATTGTTCTTCTTTTTACATTTTGTACTGTTCTTTTTTTCCTTTTTTTTTTGCACTACAAATGAGATATGGAATTTGTTGTTGTTGTTTTTTTCAATTAGTTCATGCAAATACTCTCCATCCATCTGCCACTGGCCTAGTCCGTCTGTCAAATTTTAAAATGCATTGCATCAAAAAGTTTGCCCATGCTGATATATATACATTATATATAATATATAATATAATATAATGTAATATATAAATATTTCTTGGGTCTCCACAATAAAAAAAATTCAAAAAGGGCTCCGCAGCTGAAAAAGTTTGAGAACCTCTGCTTTAGAGAAAATACGTCTGCTATCTAATATTATTTTGGGTCTCATGGATAAGCTAAAAATTGATCTCCTTTAGTCTGGCTCCTTAGCAAAAGCCTGTCTGACATTGAAAACCCTACCAGCAACACTGCTATCAACAGCATAGCCTCTTACCTTATAGGAGGAAAATTCTTGACACTACTTTTCCTCACCATGGAAAAGTAGTGCCAAGAACTTCTAAAAACCTTCAACAAGAACCTCCAAGAGTATATAAGATAGTTAGAAAAGCTAAAGCTAATGGTGGAGGTGCAGCCTCACTGGGGGAAAATAGGCAACTGGGCAAAGAATAAGGATTTCGGATGGTTGAAACCTGGTCTGGCTGATGGAAATCCTGGAAATTGCAACAATTTTTTGCAAGTTTCACAAGTAATGTATATAACATGCATCTTCTATATTATCCTCAAGGCTTTCAACAACTCTAAGCTAACATAGCAAGCCAAGAGAGTGGAAACTGGATGAGATGAAGTCCTCAGACACTTTTCCTCCCTCCCCTAACATATATATATGTTCTTGCAGGCTCTACCCAAACACTGATTCTTTTGTGGAACTTGCAGACTGCAGCAATGAGTCTATGTGAGCTAGAAGTAAAACCTTCAGCACTGGTGAGATTTAAATTCATAATGAGCCTCCATAGGTGATAGAAATGGCTCAGAGTTTAGCGAACTTTCAGGCATGCATACTGAATAATCCTCCTTGATAAAGTATTTCAGTCACGAATGTAGTGATAGGTCCCATGAGAGAATAAGAATAGTTTCAAAAGCCATTTCCTAAGGAAAGCTCCCTATAATGAGAGGAGATACCACACAGCTTGGCCAGCATACTGTTATGCAAAACTAAAGTGCCTTAGTCATGCATAGATATGATGGTAATAGCTACCATATTAAAACAGCTGAGAGGAGAATAATCATGATACATGAGGAAAAGAGATGGGGGAAAGAAATGCCACATGACATCATTGAAGTTGCTGGATTGCATCTTACGATTCCTATGGTGGCAAAACTTGAAGATAGGTCAGCATTTTCAGCTGGCTGGTGTGCCTGTGGTACCTCACTTTATACAGGCCAAGAATCCAGGAACTGCTATGTATAAAATCTGTCTAGGCAAGGGGAACATTTCACACAGGGTTTTGCCAAATGATCAGCATAGAATGTGAAGTGCCTATAATCCTCAGGCTGTCCTAGGACCTCATCACATTGATGAGGGGCATTGGGATGGGAGCATTTACCAGGCAAATCAATGGGGCAGCAGGGGAAAACTGTTGCCCCACGCCCTGCATTGCCTGCTGAACTCCTTTCCTCCTTCCATGGGGGGAAGCTGTTAATGTGGGATTTGTGTATTGATAGTGTTTAAATGTAATTTGTGCCATGCTTGTATTGCAACTGATTGCATCATCCAGAATGTACCATAGTGTGGAAAGAGTTAATTGCCAAGAAGCTATGACTACCTTGATGTGTGGCTGGAACTAGGGAGTATCCAGACACAAGTTTTTGTGCATAACGATTGCATCAGTTCAGTTCAGTTCAGTTGAGTTCTGTCTGCCTAGAGTTCGAATCAAGTTCTGTTGGAGAACAGAGCAGTCCTGTGTTCGTCTGTCGTCTGCAAGTCTGTTTGTGTTGATTATTGCTGCATACAGTAAAACTTTGTAAATAGTTTTACCAAATTTTACTAATTTTACCAAATTTAACTATTTACCAATTTATTTGGTAAATAGTTTTACCAAATTTTAAAATGCATTGCATCAAAAAGTTTGCCCATGCTGATATATATACATTATATATAATCTATATATATAAAATGATAAAGTTGTTTGCGCAGTGACTATAACAACAAAACTAAACATCCCAGAAATACGAAATTTGGCAACACAATGCAAAAGGCTTGCCTCCAGGTTACAACAACACAACCACACCACAAAACCACAATCCAGACCCACAAAACTCACAACAACGCATCATGCGATAACAACACAACTAAACGCCCCAGAAATACAAAACTTGGCAACACAATGCAAAAGCCTTGCCTCCCAGTTGTAACAACACAACCACACCACAAAACCACACAGGGCCCACAAAACTCACAACAACGCATCGTGACTATAACAATGCAACTAAACGCCCCAGAAATACGAAACATGGCAACACAACGCAAAAGCCTTCCCTCCAGGATGTAACAACACAACCACACCACAAAACCACAATCCGGACCCATAAAACTCACAACAACGCATCGTGACTATAACAACACAACTAAACGTCCCAGAAATACGAAACTTGGCACACAACTAAATGCCCCAGAAATATAAAACTTGACAACACAATGCAAAAACCTTGCCTCCCGGTTGTAACAACACAACCACACCACAAAACCACAATCCGGACCCACAAAACTCACAACAATGCATTGTGACTAACACAACTAAACGCCCCAGAAATACAAAATTTGACAACACAATGCAAAAGCCTTGCCTCCCAGTTGTAAGAACACAACCACAACACAAAACCACAATCCGGACCCACAAAACTCACAACAACGCATCATGACTATAACAACACAACTAAACGACCCAGAAATACAAAACTTGGCAAAACAATGCAAAAGCCTTGCCTCTCAGTTGTAACAATACAACCACACCACAAAACCACAATCCGGACCCACAAAACTGACAACGCATTGTGACTATAACAAATACAAAATTTGACAACACAACTCATCCACCTCCCCAATCCCTACATTCACACTTGACCTCCAAAAAAACAATTACAATAATAACAATGACAACAACAACAACAACAAGAATCAACACCATCACAGGCAAGAAACAGCCAGGCACTGAGGCTGAGAGGCCAGTCAGTGCTACACTGGGCCTCCAAAAAACAATACAGTAGCATCTAACTTATCCAACCTTCATGACCACTACAACGATAATAATAAACACCTACACAGGCAAAACAAAAAAAAGACTATTGTACCACAATAAAAATATAAACCGCACTCAGCAGAATCAGACATTACAACTAACAACAAACCAAAGACAACAGGGATCTCAAGCAATTATCAATCAACACAAAAATTGAAGAAGGTAACAGACTTCAAATACTATTACTAATGTGAGTATAAAGAAGGTGGAGGTCACAGCATAAATACAACCTAATGTAGACTGACCAACACCACCAGACTAAGCCACAGCAACGCGTGGCCGGGCACAGCTAGTATATAATATAATATAATGTAATATATAAATATTTCTTGGGTCTCCACAATAAAAAAAATTCTTGGGTCTCTGAGTGTCTCTTCGTTCTGCGTTCCACTGCTTCCATCCAACTACTGCTGCGCTGCAAATACTCTGATAGAAGCGTCACCACCTGACTTTGCCTTGTTCTTTTTTATGGAACACTGAAAGCTTCCCATGTTCCCAGAGAAGCTTCCTAGCACACTGCCAGGATGCTTCCTCAATGGAAGTTGCCTTACATCATGTGATGGCATTTGGTGGGCTCTGAGGAGGAAGCATCCTGGCAGCGTGTTTGGATGCTCAATTTCCTCCATGTGATGAGATCAAAAGTCTCTCAGTTCCTGGCTTGCTGACCCCCATCCAATCTTTGCTTGCAACTGAACTATGACATTATTCTACCTTTAGGGGCAAGGGCAGGTAGTCTGCCAGAAACTGTTGAGCTTCAGCTCCCTTGCCTAACATGCCCAGTAGTTAGGGAAATTTTGGTTCAACAACAACAGCAGGGTCCACTAGGTCTCAAGTTACAGAACTCCCTCCCACAGGAAGTTCAGTTGTCCCCCCTCTCTGCTCTCTTAGTACCAGCTGGCTTTATTATGTTTTAAACTAGTTTTATTAATATAATTAATATAATGTGAGTAATAATTAATAATTAATATAATGTGACTGAGAGTGCCTTGGACCGCAAGAAGATCCAACCAGTCCATCCCCCAGGAAATAATGTCCGGCTGCTCACTGGAGGGAAGGATATTAGAGGCAAAGTTGAAGTATTTTGGCCACATCATGAGGAGACAGGAAAGCTTAGAAAAGATCACGATGCTGGGGGAAATGGAAGGAAAAAGGAAGAGAGGCCGACCAAGGGCAAGATGGATGGACGGTATCCTTGAAGTGACTGGCTTGACCTTGAAGGAACTGGGGGCGGTGACAAACGGCAGGGAGCTCTGGCGTGGACTGGTCCATGAGGTCACGAAGAGTCGGAGACGACTAAACGATTGAGCAGCAGCAGCAATGTGACTGAAATACTTTTGCAAGAATAGAAAATTAGCTGTATATTTGGCCCTCCGCACTGCACTGATTAAAATGTTATCTCTAGAAATCTGTAGGTCTTCCAATGTGATTCTATAGTCAATTTACACAGAATAACACTAGAGATTTCTACAGAGGTATACTCTCTCATACACACACACACACACACACACACACACACACACACATATATATATATATATGTATGTATATACACACATACATATATAAATACATACACACACACATACACACACACACATATACACACACATACATACATATAATATCAGGAGAAATTTGAGAAACTGCGAGTCCCTTCTGGTGTGTGAGAATTGGCAGTCTGCAAGGACATTGCCCAGGGGATACCCGGATGTTTTATCATCCTGTGGGAGGCTTCTCTCATGTCGCTGCATGGGAAGCTGGAGCTTACAGATGAGAGCTCAACCCCTCTTGGATTTGTACTGTCGACCTTTCGTTCAGCAGTCCTGCCAGAACAAGGGTTTAACCCAGTGCACCACCATTTATATATGAAAAGATAACATTTTAATGTGTGTTTTTTCCACCTCCATGGGGGTCCTGCACCCCTAACACCAAATCCAGAGGACTTAGTTTGTGATAAGCCCCTTTGTAGTCTCTGATTAGATGAAACTGAGATTAAATTAAATTAATATTCTTGATCTATCTGATTAACCAAGCTCTCTCTGCGTCTTCTAAGACCTTCCCAAGCCTTCCAAGATTTTCCCTTGCTCCATTTTCCTTGGATCCGTTTTTCTTGACTCTTCCATCAGATCTGAAATAGGCTACGGTGGGCAACACATTGACAGGTTAAACAAAATGCTCATCTTTTCATGAAAAATTTATCATGTCAAATGTAACTAACTATATCATAGGTAAAGGTAAAGGTTTCCCCTGACAAGTCCAGTCATGTCTGACTCTGGGGGTTGGTACTCATCTCCATTTCTAAGCCGAAGAGCCGGCGTTGTCCATAGACACCTCCAAGGTCATGTGGCCGGCATGACTGCATGGAGCGCCGTCATAGCTTTCTTCTAATACGATACTCCTTTTTGTTTTTGTTTTGTTTTAGGATGGGTTGTTGTTGTTTTGGTTTTGATTTGTTTTTCATAATAATTTTAGATGGGCATACCATTTTTTGTGCCTAGTAGGGTAAAGGTAAAGGTTTGCCCCTGACATTAAGTCCAGTCATGTCCAACTCTGGGGGTTGGTGCTCATCTCCATTTCTAAGCCAAAGAGCCGGTGTAGGCACCTCCAAAGTCATGTGGCCAGCATGACTGCATGGAGTGCCATTACCTTCCTGCCTGAGTGGTACCTATTGATCTACTCACATTTGCATGTTTTTGAACTGCTAGGTTGGCAGAAGCTGGGGCTAATTCTGCTCCTCGGATTCGAACCTGCGAGCTTTTGGTCCACAAATTCAGCAGCTCAGCACTTTACCATGCTGCATCACCAGGGGCCCTAGTATGAAGTGGTATAATTTGAGCAAGAGTTATACCATCAGTCATTTCTTAGATAGATCTACTATATATTATATTTATCAGAGCAGGCAAATGGGAAACATGTCCCCACCACACTACCATTTTTTAATGAGGTGCCCTCAGCTCGCTCCTTGACTCACTACTGCATATAAAATATGGTGCTATGGAATAATTCTTTAAAATAGTGTTATTTGTTGCATCTTTAAAGAGGTTGTCCTAGTTGTTGGATTTAGAGCTTTCCCCAAACCAGAGACATCAGACATCAAAAACTGTTATTGTCCCCAGTTAGTTTTGGGAATGTAGTCTGACATATCTAAGCAGAGAATGTAGTCTGACATATCTAAGTGTGCCAACTTAGGGGATGTGACATGTGAGCCAGCCCTTTGTAGGGGGATAGTAGTAGCGGTAGCCCTACTGTTGAGTTGATGGGGTACTGCTCTCCTAACCTTCAGCAGTTCTTCCAACAAGAAGGTACAGGTACAAAGTGTAGTTAGATCTTACAAGGGAGAAGAATGGGCATCTATGAAACATAGGACTTAAGATAGCTCATATCAAGACTGACAAAAAATGCAATTTAAACACAGAGGAGTTCAAATGCTTAAATAGACATCTTTAAATGGTAAAGAAAAATATGGGACTTGGCTTTGAAGGAAAAACTAACTAAAAATAACAGAATGATAAGAGGACAAAAATAGGATACAGTTTTTGAAACATGGGTTCCATTTATTGATATTGTAAAATTTGCATTCACACGTATAGGCTTTTACTGGTGAATCTGGAAAGGACTACTCGATTAAGCTGGCCTAGGGGATAAAAGCCTCGTGACTTGAAGGTTGGGTTGCTGACCTGAAGGCTGCCAGGTTCGAATCCCACCGGGGAGAGCGTGGATGAGCTCCCTCTATTAGCTCCAGCTCCATGCGGGGACATGAGAGAAGCCTCCCACAAGGATGGTAAAACATCAAAACATCTGGGCATCCCCTGGGCAACGTCCTTGCAGACGGCCAATTCTCTCACTCCAGAAGCAACTCCGGTTGCTCCTGACACGAAAAAAAAGCTTGAACTCTGAAGGAGGGCTGTAATATACATACTCTTATATACTGAAGAAACAAAAATATTATTGACCACCAAAAATACTGATTACTATACCAAGCTTTATGTAGCAGCCTGGTGCAATTATTCATGAACTTATAGATGTCTTGTTTGTGCCCATTAGGTGAGTTATAAATATTTTAATAAAAACAATTAATTTCAAAACATACTGTAAAACAATTTAAAACTAGAATGGTGCAAGATCTACAACCATGCTTCAGCAAAGATCTCACATTTTCTTAAGTTTATGAACCCTCACCCAGAAATATTTAAGATCACAATGGAGGTGGGTTACAATCCTTCTATAAAAGAAGCAAGAGCAGATGTGTGACCACTTTTTTCCCTCTACCATATAAATTCTGTTATAATGTTTTCCTTCTTGATGCTATTTTAATTGTGGTGTTTACCTTTGTTGTATTTTACATTTTGGAATAATCTCTTGTTAATTTTTTTATTGGGCTCAAGCTTAAGCATTGTATGAACAAGAAAATATGTTAAAAGAAATGGCATTGTGTAAGTGTGCGTAAGTGTGTGTGTGTGTAAGAGAGAGAGAGAGATCATATTGTTGATTATACATGGAGATTTGGGTATGTGGTGGTAAATCACCCCCTCCATCACCTCCATTGTGTATGCAACCTGGTAGAAGAACAAAAGGGCTGCTAAAATAACTGCTGTAAACAAAGAAAATGAGAGGGTGTATATCATAATTAAAATGTTATTGTTTTAATTAGTCATTTATTGCACTGCGATCTGGACATAAATATGCCAGCGAATCCTATCTGTAAATAATGAAAAGTATGGATTTTCCCCCTATCAAGAAGGTTAATAGTTTAATTGTACAGTGTTATTCTTACATTAAAAGCTGCATACCTGGCGAGCTTTATCGGGTAACAGGGACTTTTAAATGTGCCAATGTTTCTACCAAAGTAACACGGGTCAATTGCAAAAGGGATAACCATAATGATTAAATCATTAAAATTTTGTCTATGCTTCACAGAGCATAGAGAAAATTAACTTCCCACCAACCTCATTTTTCTGCTGAACATGAAATAATGATTTTCTGCCAGTATAATTACAAAGCTAACATCTGATAGAGTCAGCATCCAGGGGGGATTATCACATGCATGAGTATTAGACCTCATTACCAGCTTGACTGCAAAATTATTACATCTTGTAATTGGATGGTGAGATTTATATACAGATTGGCTGGGTTCTCTGTAAGATTGTAATTACAAGCTTCGGTGGTTCGCTACTTATCACACGGTGCAGGAGGAGGCAAAAACAAGCAGAGGAAAGACCATTTCATTAAGCCATAACCCTATCAAGGGAGGAGCATTGTAACATCCCGGTATTTATTAGGCCAAACAGAGCTGTTTGCAGAAGGAGAGGCCATTTATTACTGCCTGACAAATGGGATTTCATTTATTTAACCTCGGTGAGATCTATTTCAGTAAAATGTACAAACGAGCCATCCATTTTATGATTCCAGAGTCAACGCCTCAATTATCTAAAGGCTAACTGACTGTTAAAGCACCCATCTGCTAGGGCAAATCCATTGATTTAATTTGCTTCATGCTACTGAATGATTCTTAGCCAGGGAAAACAGGGAGAAAAAGCTGGGGAAACATTGGGGAGGGGATGGAGAAAGGGAAAGGGGCAGCTGGTAGTTTGGGCATAAGCAGAAGCGTGATTCTGAATGTGTGCTTGTGTGTGCAAACATGTGCGTGTATGCATGCTTGTATGCACACACGCACACCCTTGCCGGCGTGGGTTTAATCCTTCAGCACAATGGAAGAAGGCGATCAATAGCAGCTTAAATTTTATGAGACAAGGAGTTAAGTTGTTCAGCTCGAGCCAGAACACCTTTGTTCTACCATAACAAGTAATCTCTGTGGTGGAATTAATATTGACAAGCTGGCTTCTTTGTAGCTAATTTTGTAGGCGCCTGAGCCAATCAGGAGGCCGGCAGTAATAGAGTTGTTATTAGACTTCATTATAAAGGCTTTGGATCAATGGCTACACTAGGAGGCAGAGAGGACACGTCGCAGCAGAATGCATATGTATGCTCAAGGAAATGAAATCCTTTTAACATCCCAGCAATAATTTATTCCATATTTCTCTTTGACATTTCTTTTTTTATTAGAAAAATCTTTTTTTTAATATAACAAAATTAAAAGTGCTCCCTGGTGAGGTTTTCCAGCCTTATCAAAGCGGTAGGATTCTGGCAAAGAGGAAGTGGTGACAGAGGAAATCAGGCAGATACTGTTGCTTGGCCATGGGTTTTATTCTGAAGTGCCGACCTTCAAACACCACATCAAATCCAGCCGTTTAATCCAAGCTACATAGGCTGGTTTGAGGAAAATTCAGTTTAGCACTTGTAATGAGTAATACTCAAGACGTCTCATTCTAAATGTCACAATAAATGTCTTGGGGATTCTTCCCCTCTTGTATCTACTGAAATGGTACGGGGAATCCAGCTGGTGTGTACAAATATTTACATAGCAGAAGGTCGGACTGGATGAGCCTCGTGGTTTCTTCTAACAATGGTTCTATGGGAGTACCTACCCAATTCCATGTGACTTACCAACAACATCTTTTAATATCATGCACTTACCCATAACTCAAGAAAGAGATTCTCATTACAGTGTGCTGTACATCTTTCCTAGCAATAGATATGAGTGCTGAAATGAAATTTAAGTAGCCTATCAGGTATTCAGGAGCCCCTGGTGGCACAGTGGATTAAACCACTGAGCTGGTGAACTTGCTGACTGAAAGGTTGGTGGTTCAAATCCAGGGAGTGGGATGAGCTCCCACTATTAGCCCCAGCTTCTGCCAACCTAGCAGTTTGAAAACCTGAACATTACGAAGAACTTCCTCACTGTGAGAGCTGTTCAGCAGTGGAACTCTCTGCCCCAGAGTGTGGTGGAGACTCTTTCCCTGGAGGCTTTTAAGCAGAGGCTGGATGACCATTTGTCAGGGGTGCTTTGAATGTGATTTTCTTGCTTCTTGGCAGGGGGTTGGACTGGATGGCCCATAAGGTCTGTTCCAACTCTATGATTCTATAAATGTGAGTAGATCAATAGGTACCGCTTCTGTGGGAAGGTAATGGCTCTCTATGCAGTCATGCTGTCTACAGACAACGCCAGCTCTTCGGCTAAAAATGGAAATGAGCACCAACCCACAGATTCGGACATGACTGGACTTAATATCAGGGGAAACCTTTACCTTTATTATTAGGTTTTCTGTGTCCATGGAAGCCTATGGATCTCACCCCATGCACTCTTCTCTCCATATCTCTGCGCTGTCAAAACAGAGTCCCAAGGAGGCCATCACATGACATAAGGCCATTTATTTATGTATTTATTTCTCACATTTATATCCTGCCCTTCTCACCCGAAGGGACTCAGGGCGGCTTACAACAGTTCCATTGGTTGTCTGTGGGACTCCGTTGTGGCGGCACAGGGAAACAAAGAGAAGACTACATTTTCCCAATGAGAGAAGACAGATAGAAGCAGAGAAATGGTGGACAAAGAATGTGTGATGGCAACTGACCATTACCATCACAGAAAAAGCATGGGACCTCGACATCAAGAGATGAAATAAGATGGTTCTCTCCTCTTTTCCCCATCCCCCCAGTGTGATGAGATCCTTAGAGTTCACACAAGACAAGAACAGAAGAGAACAAAACAAAACAAAGAAATGCCTGACAGATACTACGTCTAGCGCCATCTAGTAACTAAACTATAAAATGACACTATCCACATCCCTTTGATCTCTCAATCAACATATTTTGCAATAAAAAACATTTAAGTTAGAAAATCAGGTTACAATGTAATATTAAGAGAGAAAAACTCTAGTCAATTCAGCCAATTACTATTAAACAAAGCTATATAAAACAAAGCACCAATGATACCAGATACTGTGGGCTATATTTTAGAGCAGGGATCCCCAAACTAAGGCCTGTGGGCTGGATGCAGCCCTCCAAGTTCATTTACCCAGCCCCCGCCCTAAGTTTGAAATTACTTGAAGAAACATAAGAAGAAGATTCCTAATTGCCTTGACTATCTCAACAGCCAAAAGCAGACCCACACTTCCCATTGAAAAACTGGTAAGTTTATGTTGGTTAAAATTGTTATTCATTTTAACTATTGTATTGTCCTTTCATATTCTTTTGCACTATAAATAAGATATGTGGCATGTGCATAGGAATTCATTCGTATTTCCTTCAAACTATAGTCTGCTCCCTCAACAGTCTGAGGGACCGTAAATCTGCCCACTGCTTAAAATGTTTGACAATCCCTGTTTTAGAAAAAGAAACAGGATGGTGGACTTGTGAAAAGACCCAAAAATATTGGAAAAATATACCAAAAAATTAGAAAAAATATTAGAAATCAAAATACAATTTAAAGCAGAAATATTTCTGTTAGGGATACATGACATAAAATTAGAAAATAACGAAGATAAAATACTGTTTTTATTAACAACAGCGGCAAGAATTTGTTATGCCAAACTATGGAAGGAGAAAGAGATTCCAGAGGATGATGCTTGGATGATAAAGGTGCTGGACATAAGAAATATGGACAGACTGACTTTTCTACTAGCAAAAAATAAAGGAATCCCAATTAAAGAAACAAACTGGAATAAAGTGATGGAAGAACAAAAACAGACTGAGAAGAAAAGAAAAGAAAGGTAGAAGGGGAAAAAAGGGATCGAAGAAGAGAGAAGGAAAGATAACTCCAACAGAAGGGGAAAATCAAAAAAGAAGAAAAGGAGAATAGAATTAAAATTAATTAAAAGAGGTTTAGGAATAGGGGGAAAAGATAGGTGAGCCACCCTGATGAAACTGCCGAGAAGTCACTTTTTTTAAAAAAAAATTTCTTTCTCTCTTTCCCTCTTTATATATTCTTTCTTTTTTTTCTCTTTTTTCATTTCTTGCTTCCCCCTCCCTCTTATTTTCTCTCCCATGCTGGGAGGATACTTTTAATGATTTGTAAAACCAATAAAATTATTTTTAAAAAGAAAGAAAAAGAAACCAGTAAAAACACCCAATGAGAGCTAATCAGAATAGATCAGAAATATTACTTTAATTTAATTCCACCTTTCTCCCATCGGATATCCCAAGGGGACTTACGATAAACTAAAATGAGGAACAATCAGCCCTCTGGATTCGCTGGTGTTAGGAGTGCAGGACCCCAATCGAAGTGGAAAAAACACAAATTAAAAATGGTATCTTTTTATATATAAATTGTATACATCTTTCTAGGAATCCCTAGTATTATTATATGTAAGTTGACCATAGAATCACATAGAAAGAATATTCTTTGCCAAAGAAAGTGCTATGAAATGCATGGAATCACCGTGTGTCAACATGCAAGTTGAAGGTACACACAACATTTCTATCAATATAGAAAAGAAGAGGAAAAGAATTTATATACTGGTTTGTAGATATAAACTGTTGGGATATACAGTAGAGTCTCACTTATCCAAGCCTCGCTTATCCAAGCCTCTGGATAATCCAAGCCATTTTTGTAGTCAACGTTTTCAATATATCATGATATTTTGGTGCTAAATTCGTAAATACAGTAATTACAACATAACATTACTGCGTATTGAACTACTTTTTCTCTCAAATTTGTTGTATAACATGAAGTTTGGGTGCTTAATTTGTAAAATCATAACCTAATTTGAT
Source organism: Anolis carolinensis (assembly GCF_035594765.1). NCBI lineage: Eukaryota > Metazoa > Chordata > Lepidosauria > Squamata > Anolidae > Anolis > Anolis carolinensis. Next base: position 95,664,178 of record NC_085844.1, read on the forward strand.
GTTTAATAGGCTTTTCCTTAATCCGTCCTTATAATCCAAGATATTCGCTTATCCAAGCTTCTGCCGGCCCGTTTAGCTTGGATAAGTGAGACTCTACTGTACATTTTTTTAATGTAAAAACAAGCAGAAGTAAATAACTGCTGGATATAAGATGAAAGGAAAACTACAGTATCAAAAAGTTGACAAAAGGGAGGCAAGAAATCCTCATTTAACAGTAATGTATGCATATGTTTATATTTTAGATTTACATGTAAGCTAGAGATGTATGTTGGTGAGAAAAATGTGAAGTTATGTAATTGTTATTCAAGTGTGTTTATTGTTGTGTATACATATGCATTGTTGTTTTCTTTGTCTTTTTAATTCAAAAATTTGAATTAAAAAAGGCAAACAAGTCAAGAGTTTTGGGGATGTTTTTCAATAGATGTTTTTTAATGACATGTCCATCCCCATCCCCGCCACCACCACTACTACCACCACCTTAGTCAAGCTGCCTAACTGTGCATCATTTCACAGTTATGTTCTTTTAAATTACATACCTTTGGCATTAAATCAGAACCCAGGAACTTAAAGGATCATGTTCCTCAATTTGGGTTGAGCGTCCCTTATCTGAAATGATTGCGACCAAAAGGTTTTTGGATTTTGGATTCTTTATTATTATTTTGGAATTCTAGTATATGGATATTCACACATAATGAGATGTCTTGGAGATGGGATCCAAGTTGAAAACTGAAATCCTGTTGTTTCATTTACACCACATATTCTGAAGGTATTTTTAAACAATTTTAAAAATAATTATGTGCATGAAACACTTTTTCTGTACACTTTTTTCCCATGTGAGGGGTGACTTGAGAAACTACAAGTCGCTTCTGGTGTGAGGGAATTGGCCGTCTGCAAGAACGTTGCCCAGGGGATACCCGGATATTTTGTATTTTACCATCCTTGTGGGAGGCCTCTCTCATGTCCCTGCATGGAGCTGGAGCTGACAGAGGTTTCTCAACTGCACTCTCCCCGTGTTGGATTCGAACCGGCAAACTTCAGGTCAGCAACCCAACCTTCAAATCAGCAGTCTGCCAGCACAAGGGTTTAACCCAGGGACTCTGTACACTGAACTATCAAAAAGCAAAGATGTCACTATCTCAGCCACCCATGTGGAAGATTTAGGATTTGGGAGTGTTTGGGGTTTGGGAATTCCAAATAAGAGATGCTCAGCCTCTACTGACATATCCAGGACTTAGGACCTCATTAGCTGTAGCAAGAAAAGTGTCTTCTCATTTTTCTCCGCTGGCAGCTCAGAGTTCCCTGGAGCCCATCACATGATACAGGACTACTTCTGGTAGAACTCCATTGGGCTCCATGGCGGCAACAGGAACAAGGCATTGAACAAGGCAACAGGAACTGAAAAGGAAGCAGAAACAGATGGGGAAACATTGTGGGAAGGCAGAGGACAGGCCCTGACGGTAGGGAGCAGAGTGTGATGGTTGTCTCCACTGCCCCACGATTTCCCCCACTGTTCCCACTTTACCTTTGGCCATCTGATAAGGTCCTTTCAGGTCTGCTTATGGTGCCCTGAAGCTGCGTAGTTGTGATGTCTCATGGGCCTTGTAGTCCCGCTCCTAGTGTCACTGTGGCAGATGAGGATGAAAACATGGGGTTTTCTCCGGATCAACAACAGCCGGAATCTTTCCAGATGCCTGATGTTGATGTTCTCGCCCCAGATTGGTTCTCTGTGAACCAATTAAGACAGACCTTGAACAGCTCTCACCTCCCTTCGCTAGGAGACAGTCCTTTGCTGCAGACAGGGGAGTGAAAGAGCGGGTTCGCAGGAGCTTGAGAATTGCAGCCAAACAAGACACTGATTAGCCATGTTTCCCATGGGAAAATCCAGGGAGTCTCACATCTGGAGAAAGCTGGGTTTCGTTTCCCGTTCTCTAGGGAAAGAGAACACTGGACACCTGCTTGGCGGGAAAACGAGACCCAGATATAGGTGCCTGGCACGGTTGGTCCGGTGCGGAGTCAACAGAGCAGCTTCAGGAGTGAAATCGCGTTCCAGCCTTGCGTGGACTTCGCAAAAGTCCGCAATTCCAGTTTCCTTGCCTTGCTTTCCAAGTATTCAAGAATTGCCTCGCTTTGCTCCTAGCCACGGACCTTGCTTCAAGAATCAAGTCTTGCCTCGTACCTTGTTGTGGATTTTTACCTTGGACCCTGAAAGACCCTGGACGTTTCCCCACACTATTGCTTGGCAATAGTGTGTGTTTCGGTTTGGATTTAACTTTGAACTCTAATATCATTTATTGGACAAACTATTTCTGGACTATATTTGACCTCATTTGAAAGGTCTGCCTCTGGACTATATTTTCTACTTGCTTTTATTATTCTTATATATTTCCTTAATAAAGATATTAGATAGTTTATTGGCCTCCATGTATGGTTCTTGGTGCTCCGCTGCCTTGAGTGTGACAGTAGTCCAAAAGACTACCACATGTGGCAGTGCCTTCTCCATGATGGTATACTCATTATGGAACATTATCCTCAATGTATACTTATACACTATAAGTTATTGGGTGCTGTCCTGAGTTCAAATTGTTGTTTTATATACTCTTGGTTTTTATTTTGTATTGTACTGTCTGTTTATTTTATGCATAGTTTTAGGCACCTTGTGCCATATATAAGCCTCCCTGAGTCCCTTTGAGGAGATGGATGTAGGGTACAACAATAAAGTTATTATTATTACTGGATTTTTGGGGGGAACTAGGACTAGATGTTAAGCCGTTGGAACAATGTAGTTTAATCCATGCTGTTTAAAACATCAATTGGTTGCAATGGCACTTCAGGTGGAAGGGATTATTTTAGATACTGCACCAGTGCAAATCCAAGTTTATAATGTAATACATCTTGATCTTACCTGAGAACTAAAAAAGAAATCCTTGATCAGACACGCCAGAGTATGTAAAGACTGGTGATAGAACATGACATTCTTCACCTGTCTTGCTTCTTGGAATTCAAATGGCCCAGTTAACTACAGGCCAGAAGAATAGAAAGAAGTCAGAGCTGTGGTTAAATGCCTCTAAACACCGGATGCAACTTTTATCTCATTAATTTCAACCATCCAAATGAGCCCAGTTACAGATTAACTTGCCTATCATTCTCTTTATATGCTTGTATATTACGTTGTTCAGGAAAACCTGAATGAACATCACTCTTCGGGAGTCAATAACTTATTCTTTCGCTATGTTCGGCACATTAACCCTGAGCAGCTTGTAAATGCATTCTCCATTGATCAGATAAACTGTTTGCAGAGTATTTTATTACAAAAAAATCACCAATTTAGCCATCTTTGGAATTGTGTATGTGTGTATGAAAGAGAGGATATGTGTGGCAAAAGGAGAGATTGAAGGAGAAAAGAGAAAAGTACTCGATGACAAATAGAGCTTGAAAAATGACACACTTTAGATTTCACTTCTGTCAAAACACTTATACATTTAGTTATTGATTAATACTTGAAGTAATCACATTTGCACGTCATTTTTAAGTTTTCTATGGCTATTTGGAAAAAGTTTCTTTTTTCTTTTACAATGTCCATTTTGTTTGAAGGATTGTAGTAGTCCAAAAAGGTAAGAAGGGGCTGAGACAGGGAGCAGTTTATTTAATGCCATTTAAGTGGTCTGTGACATAAGTAAAAATTGAGACTTCTAATTTCATGACTCTGAACCACCATGGCTATATCTATACTGACACTATAATGCAGCTTGGAACCAGTTTGGGAGGAACCAGTTTCAGTGCAGGGGTGATTAGATTGCCATGCCTGGAACTGGTTTGAGGCCAGGGCAGTGATCATATCAAACACAGAATTGGGTCTCAAACCACTATCCAGATTTTGTTTGCACTTTCTGCAGAAATGCACATCAGCACACCAGAGATCTATGGGAGTTTTTAAAAGGGAAAGTGACTTTTACAAATTGAGTCAAACCATTTGTTTATCAAGCCCTGTGTTGCTTACTTCATTCTCTTCCAATCCAATGTCCTCCAGATGTGTTGCAGAACAATTCATATTACCATCTTAGTCTGGATGACGAAGATGTTTTTAGTCCTGAAGATAAAACTTAATTATTAGAATCATCAGCGTAACTGGAGAGGACTACTTCTTTACTAGAATTGCTGTATTTCTAAATAATGTACAGTAGAGTCTCCCTTATCCAACATTAATGGGCCGGCAGAATGTTGGATAAGCGAATATGTTGGATAATAAGGAGAGATTAAGGAGAAGCCTATTAAACATCAAATTAGGTTATGATTTTACAAATTAAGCACCAAAACATCATGTTACACAACCAATTTGACAGAAAAAGTAGTTCAATATGCAGTAATGCTACATAGTAATTACTAGGCTTGTCCGATCAATGGAAAAAATGTTTCAATTCTCGTTTCTAAAGTAGGGGGTGCCGGCTCTTCGATATAGAGATTATTTCTTAATGTTTCACCCAAAATTTTTGGATATTTCCGAAAATTCGTAATGTTTCTAAAATGTTTCTAAAATGGCGGACGCGCATGCGCAATCGCCAAAAAACAGGAAACCGGGGGGGGACTTTTCTGGGGGTCTCCCGCCCTCATTTCTTGAGCTATTCTCATCAAAATTGGTACAGTGGGAGAACACATTCCACACTCTTTGCTCAACAAATTGCAGAATGTTTCCTGTCTCCTATGATTTTTGGCGAATTTTCATAACTTTTTATAATACACTATTTTTCAATATTTGGAGAAACCTGTTCCTGGTTTGAAAGTCTTATTTCCTGTTCAATTGGGTTCTTATCACTGTAAAAGTCCCTCTTCTACTTGTGTAGACTTTGGATTAGAAATACAGCACACGCCAAGCAATGCCTTGACAGGATTGGCAACGTCCTTTGGAAACTATAAATTGCTGTGGACCCTCTATTGAATCAAATCAATGTCTGACTTTGTGATTGCAGAAATAAAACACAGCCCAAGGCTTTGGAATAGAAATAGAGCGTGAGGGAAGCAATGCCTTGGCGGGTGCCCCACGTCCTTTGGAAACTATTTCTTCCAATGTACCCTTTAGGTTTGAAAACAATGTGTGTCTTTGTGATTGCTGCAATAACACTCAGCCCGGGGGCTTGGGATTACAAACGGAGCGGGAGGGAAGCAATGCACTTGCAGGAACGCAGACGTCCTTTGGAAACTATTATTTTCAAGTCCCCCCCTTTCAGGATTGCAAAGAAGGGCTGATGTGGTGATTGCTAAATTCCAAAAAAGAAAACAGAAAGGCAAAAGGTCTCCCACAGGAGTAGATGGAAAGCACCCCAAGCTCAGCACTAGCAGGGACGCAGATGTCCTTTGGAAAAAAAAAGTTCCCCAAAGCCAGCCACAGCAAGGACTCTTCCCCAAGCCCCCAGCCAATTTCCCCCCAAAAAAACACAATATCGAACTGGCAACAACCGAAACACTCTACCCCCAGTTAGCCCTCTCTCCCCCAAACAAGCAAGCAGCAGCTTCCCAGCACGTGCCAAACACCCTCTCTCCTCGGTATCCCAACCCAGAATGGCTTGGGTCGGCTGCAGTTGGGGATTTTTATAGAGATCCTCCACGTGGACACGGAGGACACTAGCCCCCACCTTTGGCAGCCATCGTGGAAGACTCTGATTGGCCAGGGAGCGGCCATGTTAGGCTGCGCTAGGCTCCCATTCATGTTAGGTTGCAGAAACAAAATAATAATAATAATAATAATAATTTTTAAAAAATATAAAAAAAAATTGGAAGGAAAAAAAATAACAAAAATTTTAAGAAACAATTAGAGAATGGGCCAACGATGGTTCGAATTACATTGCCAGTTGCGCCCAGGGAAAACGTTTCAATACTCGTTTCAAAAAATGAGAACAATCCGAAATAATTACGAAACGAGAAACATAACGAATATTTGGACAACCCTAGTAATTACTGTATTTACGAATTTAGCACCAAAATATCACTATGTATTGAAAACACAAAAATGTGTTGGATAATCCAGAATGTTGGATAAGCAAATGTTGGATAAGTGAGACTCTACTGTACTTTTATGCTTGGCTGATAATTTTGGATTTTATTTTGAATGTTATTCCTACAGTCAATCTGAATACTATTTTTGAGACAAAGACATAATATGAGCAAATGAACTGACTGACTGAATAGATCCGGCGCAGTCTGGCTTTAGGCCGGGACATGGTACCGAGACAGCCTTGGTCGCCTTAGTCGATGATCTACGCTGAGAACTGGGCAGTGGGAGTGTGTCCCTGCTGGTTCTGATGGACCTCTCAGCAGCCTTCGATACCATTGATCACAGTGTCCTTCTGAGACACCTTGCCGGGATGGGGCTTGGAGGTACTGTTCTGCAATGGCTCCAGTCCTTCCTGGAGGGTCACTCCCAGATGGTGTCATTGGGGGACACCTGCTCGGCCCCACAACCATTGTCTTGTGTGGTCCCGCAGGGATCAGTACTGTCCCCCATGTTGTTTAACATGTACATGAAGCAGCTGGGAGAGATCATCCAGAGTTTTGGGGTGAGGTGTCATCTGTACGCAGATGATGTCCAGCTCTGTCACTCCTTTCCACCTGTCACTAAGGAGGCTGTTCAGGTCCTGAACCGGTGTCTGGCTGCTGTGTCGGACTGGATGAGGGTGAACAAATTGAAACTGAATCCAGACAAGACAGAGGTCCTCCTGGTCAGTCGTAGGGCCAAACAAGGTATAGGGTTACAGCCTGTGTTGAACGGGGTTGCACTCCCCCTGAAGACACAGGTTAGCAGTCTTGGTGTTCTTCTGGACCCATTGCTGAGCCTGGAACCCCAGGTTTCAGCCGTGGCCAGGGGAGCATTTGCACAACTAAGATTTGTGTGCCAGCTGCGCCCGTACCTTGGGAAGTCTGACTTGGCTACGGTGGTCCACGCTCTGGTTACATCCTGTCTGGACTACTGCAACACTCTCTACATGGGGTTGCCTTTGAAGACAGCCCAGAAGCTCCAATTAGTACAACGGGCAGCAGTCAGATTAATAACTGGGGCGGCATACATGGAGCATACCACCCCCCTGCCAAGCCAGCTCCACTAGCTGCCGATATGCTACCGAGCCCAATTCAGAGTGCTGGTTTTGACCTATAGAGCCCTAAACCGTTCTGGCCCAATCTATTTGACCAAACATATCTCCTCCTATGAGCCAGTAAGATTCCTAAGGTCATCTGGTGAGACCCTACTCTCGGTCCCACCTGCGTCACAAGTGCGGCTGGTGGGAACGAGGGACAGGGCCTTCTCGGTGGTAGCTCCCCGGCTGTGGAACACCCTCCCCAGAGATATTTGACAAGCTCCAACACTTTTGGGCTTCAGAAGAGCCCTAAAAACATGGTTATGTGCTCAGGCTTTTAATGAATAATGGCAAAGACTACACAGACTGACTTATGGCTAAAGCATGAGGGGTTTTTTTGTGTGTTTTTTGGAATAATGGATCTAACTATATGTTTTAATTTTTTAATACTGTAGTTAATCATTTTAATTGATTTTATGTACTGTGTGATTTTGATTTTGTGTAGGCATCGAATTACTGCCATTGTTGTAAGCCGCCCTGAGTCCCTTCGGGTGAGAAGGGTGGGATATAAATGTTGGAAATAAATAAATATATAAATAAAACTGGAAAGCTATTCGTGTGAAACAGGGAGGATGGGAGAAAGAACTCTAATCTGCTGGAGAAAATGTGAATGTTGCAATTAATCACCTGATTAGCATTTAATAGCCTTGCAGCTTCAAGGCTATTGCAGCTTCCCCTGCCTGGGGGAATCCTTAGCTAGCCCTGATTGTTTCATGTCTGGAATTCCCCTGTTTTTAGAGTGTTGTGTTTTATTTGCTGTCTTGATTTTAGAGTTTTTTAATACTGGTAGCCAGATTTTGTTCATTTTCATGGTTTCCTCCTTTCTGTTGAAATTGTCCACATGCTTGTGGATTTCAATGGCTTCCCTGTGTAGTCTGACATAGTAATTGTTAGAGTGGTCCAGCATTTCTGTGTTCTCAAATAATATTTGGTGTCCAGGTTGGTTCATGAAGTGCTCTGCTATGGCTGACTTCTCTGGTTGAATCAGTCTGCAGTGCCTTTCATGTTTCTTCATTCATGTTTGGGCAATGCTGTGTTTGGTTGTCCCTATGTAGACTTGTCCACAGCTGCATGGTATACAGTAGGCTCCTGCAGAGCTAAGTGGATCCCTCTTGTCCTTTGCTGAACATGGCATTTTTTGGATTTTCTTAGTGGGTCTGTAGATAGTTTGTAGGTTGTGTTTCTTTATCAGCTTTCCTTTGTGGTCAGTGGTTCCTTGATGTATGGTAAGAACACTTTTCCTCATGGTGGATCTTTGTCTTGACTCTCGTGGCTTGTTCTTGGCCTTGCAGCTCTTTCTGATGTCTGTGGTGGAGTATCCATTGACCTCTAAAGCCCAGTTTAGGACCTTCCACAAATATATAAACCTCAGTAGCCAGTTTCCAATATACCTCACAACCTCTGAGGATGCCTGCTACAGATGTGGATGAAACATCAGGAGCCTGAAAAACTCACAGCAACCTATCATTTTTTTTAAAAAAAAAATCTAATGTGATTTTATTAAAGAAATAAGAATCTTAGAAAGCCTCATCTTTGCGTTGTTTTAGAAGACAGGCTTCCTTTGTAGAATGAGTTTTATACGCAGAATCTTTTGGAATGACTGGATGACCATGTTTCTGAGCTATAACCTGAATCTCCTAGATAGCAGTTCCTCTTTCCAAGTTCTGTTTGATTTCTGCAGTATATTTTCCAGAGAACCATTCAGCCTTCTTATTGAACTTCACATTCCATTCATTGATGTAGTCCAGGGGTCCCCAAACTAAGGCCCGGGGGCCGGATGCGGCCCTCCGAGGTCATCTACCTGGCCCCCGCCCTCAGTATTATAATATAATATATTGTATATACATATCATATTGATAATATTATAATGTAATACAATATAACACCAATAATAATACCATATAATAATATTAATTATATATTCTATGTTACATATAATATTACTAATAATATTACAGTGTAGTGGTATAGTTCAATATAGTAATATATAATGCTAATATTGTGCTATGCTAATAATATAATATATTGTATGTACATATAATTTGTAAGCCACTCTGAGTCCCCTTTGGGGTGAGAAGGGTGTGATACAAATGTAGTAAATAAATGCAGTAAATAATAAATAAATAAATAAATTTTAGACTTAGGCTCACCCAAAGTGTGAAATGACTTGAAGGCACACAACAACAACAACAACAACAACAACAACAACAACAACAACCCTAATTAACTTGACGATCTCACTGGCCAGAAGCAGGACCACACTTCCCATTGAAATCCCGATAAATGTATGTTGGTTAAAATTGTTTTTATTTTTAAATATGGTATTGTTCTTTCATTGTTGTTGTTGTTGTTGTTGTTGTTTTTGCACTACAAATAAGACATATGCAGTGTGCATCGGAATTGGTTTGTATTTTTTTCAAATGATAATCCGGCCCCTCAACAGTCAGAAGGATTGTGGACCGGCCCTCGGCTTAAAAAGTTTGAGGACCCCTGATGTAGTCAGTATCTGCATCGTCATTGTAAAAACGTCTTCGGCTGTATTTTTCATGTTTTTGGATTTGTTTCTCAAGATCCAAAACCATCCTCTCAACCCCTTCTTTGTAAGACACATGGGTTCCATGAAGAAGACTGTTTGAAGTTGGGTAAAATTATTCACTGCTTTCTTCCTCAGCTTTTCAAACTTCTCCAGATCAGGTATGATCTGCTTGTTCAGCCTGTGATATTGGCGTAACTGAGCAGCTGCATAATCTGAAAACCCAAGATCGGGATTTTTCTTCTTCTTCTTCCTCTCAAATTGTTCTGCATCCTCTGCACTGATTTCTAACAGCTTCACTATCTCATAATCTTCTCTTTTTGCCACACAATCCTTTTTCTTTTCTTCTACCTTTAGCTCATTTTTATATTTGAAGTAGAGATGCCAAATAGACCATCAAACTCCACATCAAGACTTTCAGAGAAATGTGATATCAGCTTTGAAGAATAAAATATTAGAAAGAAGAGTTGACGTGACTGTTCTAAAAGACCATCTGAGTTTTCAATCTATTTTCAAGGGGAGCAAGAGAAGCAGGAAACATATCATAATGTAATATCGCCTTTGAATATTAAATGATCAGAGTGAAACTTGATTTGTAAACCTTGTAAACTCTATGTTAGTTGAGCTTCTCTGGTATCTTTCATTTTAAATATATATTGGCTGCTCATAGGCATGTGTTACACAAATCCAGGCAAATTAGCTCTGTTTATTACACTAAAGTGTTAGGAATCCTGATATCTAAACTTTATGGGTGTTCAGTAGTACAGAAAATATTGAATCTAGGTTCCATTTTTTAAAAAAAGTTCAGTGGCTCCACTTTACCCTGACAAAACAGAACATAAATCTGATCATGAAGCCTGGATAAAATCACTGTTCACCTTATAGCTATAGTTCACAATCATAGTGGACAAGATCACATAGGGGATAAGGTCACAGAAACTCTTTTGGTGTCTTCCACTCTGTGATATTATCAAGGACTCAACCCTAAAGCAATAGAAAAAGACTGTTAAAAAACAGAGGGGAAAGGGAACTGTGATAATAAATCAACTCAACTGCAGAGAATGTGCCAGGAAAACAATATTGATTTTCCTCTTCTTCTCCTCCTCCTTTTTTTTACAAGTCGGTGCACAGATTTGTCAGACAAAAGAATAGAGTTGTCAGACCCCACAGAGTCAAGTGCTAATATTAAGACAGAAAGCATCATACTGTTGGATATAGTGAGCGGATTTTTGGCCAGCTATGTTTATCAGCAGAAGGTGCTTCATTTTCATCATCTTGTACATAGTAAACAGGCACTCTTATTCCGAAAACATGCTCTGCAACAATTATTTTAGGGTAAGATACAAAAAGGCAGTGTCCGGCATGGTTGTGATTGCCCCAGTGAACAGAAAGGAGGTGTTTTGATCTACACCTGAGGGAGGTGATTCAGTGGTCATCACCAGTGACCATGCAGTCACCTCCCTCAGTGGTGGGACTTCATGCATATCGGATTCTCTTATCAGACAATTGGCTCCAAAATCTGGGATGGATAACAAAGAGAACAATTTTGAAGTGACATCAAACAAGGGCTCCTTCTACACACACCATTAAATGCAGTTTCAAATTGATATTGAAGAAAGTGGTTTCACTGTGCAGATGATTAATAGGAAATCCTGGAACCAGTTTGAGGCCCAGAGCCTCAAACTACAAAGTACTGTTGTGCGTTAAGGGCTTTCTTCGAGAGCTTTTTTGAGAGTTTTGTTAATGTGGGATTTTTGTATTGATAGTGTTTAAATGCAATTTATGCCATGCTTGTATTGCAACTGATTTAATCATCCAGAATGTACCATAGTGTGGAAAGAGTTAATTGCCAAGAAGCTATGATGACCTTGATGCGTGGCTGGAACTAGGGAGTATCCAGACACAAGTGTTTGTGCATAACGATTGCATCAGTTCAGTTGAGTTCTGTCTGCCTAGAGTTCGAGTCAAGTTCTGTTGGAGAACAGAGCAGTCCTGTGTTCGTCTGTCGTCTGCAAGTCTGTTTGTGTTGATTACTGCTGCATACAGTAAAACTTTGTAAATAGTTTTACCAACATCTCTGAGTGTCTCTTAGTTCTGCGCTCCACTGCTTCCATTCAACTACGACTGCGCGGCAAATACTCTGACAAGTTTGTTGTCTGGCTGCAGCTTCAAATTGTGTCAAATGGTCATGGAGCCAAAGGCATTTCCAAAAGAGTAATTTCTGTTCTACTTATAGGAAACTGATAGAAAAGTAGGAAGGGGGTGTCATGATCTGATCAAAATGCAGAGGGTTATGTTGTGCAAGGATTCCCACCCCCACCCCCCATTTTAAAATATGTCCCTCTTCATGGTGGAAGATTCTTGTTTGCCTCCACCATCCCACAGGGTCACTGGTAATGCTGCAAAGAGGAGTTGCACACCAAGGCCTTCACATTTGTGGGTTTAACTTTTGCAGATTTCATTAATATGGTCACTCTAAGAATCTCTAGGTTGACCATAGATCGTGCTGGAGGACCTAGAGATTCCCAGAGAAGTTTTTAGTATTCAGGTCACACCAGTGGTTTGTTTTAAGCCTATGATTAACTTCATCAACTTCAGCATCATGTTTGTTGTTTTGTGAGGATCTGCCCTTCTCCATCTAGCAACCTCATTGGTAGGAAATGTTCCTTGCCACCATTGTGCCATATGTCCCCAATTTACTCATACTAAGTTGTTTCAGAATCCTCATACTAAGATAGTTCATCAACTGCAACATTTTGCTACATGCACCACCAAAGGAGTCATTTACCTTATCACTTGTCCCTGTTCCTTGATGTATGTCGGCCAGACCAGTAGACAAATTAAACTCCATACACAAGAGTAAGATTAGGAATCGGGCCATTGACTCAAGCCTGTATAAACATTTCAATGACATGAACCATAGTCCTGAATCATTCAGGGTTCTAGTCCTAGAGGTAGTTACTTCTTCCTCAAACACAGATTTATGCACCAAACTACAACAACGGGAAGCCTTCTGGATATTCACTCTTAAAACAGTTCACCCTAAGGGTCTCAATGATTCTATTTCATTTCAGTGTTTTCTGTGAGCTTGGTGTATACCTTTGGTGAAGTTAAAATAGGTTCTTTTTATGTAAAACTTCTTTCAAATGGCTAATACATAGTCATAACTATATCCAGACTGGGCCCCTTTAAAATTCTCCCTATATACAGTGAGTTCTACCTTCTTCTCCTGTGCTTGCCTAAGGAATCAAACCAGTAGCAGAGCACCTCTGTAGGAGAGTTTATGTAGGAGAGTTAATGTGAGTATACATGCTCCTGTTTTCAATGCTTTTACTATACTTTGTAATTTATTTTTATCCTGTACAAGGGTTTCTAGCCACTCGTATATATTCCCTGTAGGTCCACTCCGTCATTGATAATGACACATTGAAATTAAATGCTTGAAGAACGGAATTGACTACTTTAGGTTCTCCATACCTGCATAACCACCACCTGAGGAAGACTACACAGTCGAAACCAGTCGTGGATGGTGACTAACCTTGGACTTGTTTAAAACATTGGATTTCATAAAAGGATTCACTTACTTGGACGTTTAAATTTGGACTCACAATTAGTGACTTAGACAGTCCTCCATGTGGAACATGAACTCTGGAGGGCATTGGACTCACAAACTCTGAATATAGAGTTTTACTTTCTATGTATGTATGTGTGTTGGTAACACATGAATTATATTTTGGTTTAATTACTGTTTTATAGTTCATATTATTGGATTACATTTCTAGCTATAGTGGCCTCTTGCCTGTGCATTTCAGGGAATCCTTTCTTTGTATTAACAATGAGAAAATGTCATGCGATGGCAGCCCAAGACCAGCCATGGCAACAGAACGAAGCTAGATGCTGCCCCATGATTTTCCACACTCAGGCTTCTGGACTTCCATGTGATGAGGTCCTTAGTAACACTCACTCAATCACAGGACAGTCACAGGAAACAAAAGGCACCTGAAGCTAGTTCAGATATATCCATGACACAGGACTATAGAGGTGAAAAGGAGACACATTCTTGTCACTGCCACCACTGAAGGGGCCAAGGGTCACTGGGAAGTTAAATGTCCTGCTTCTCAGAAATACAGTCAAGGCAAGATGAAGACCTGGAAGCTCCTCCTTCTTCATTCAAAGAAGAATCTGGTTTTTATTTTCATCTAGGCTGTCTCTGAAAGAAAGATAGCTAAGATCCAATTGCCTTGGGACAGCAGAGCTGATGAGAAACTCATTCTGGCCCCGTCATCAAGCAGAAACCAAAGAAATTTTGGTTTGTTTCTTAATCCAAGTCGAGAGTCCTAATTCACATATGTGTGTGCACACCCATGGATCACTTCAGCAAATGGTAAGATAGAAATATTCTCAATAAATAGCGCATATTTACTTGAGTATAATGCACTATCAAATGTAATGCACACCTGAATTTTGAAGGTGCACATTCCCCCCAAAAAATTGCCCTCGGTGTAATGTGGCCAGAAGTGCAGGCATAACAGGGTGCAGGGTGGCAAGTAGAATGAATGAAGCCATTTGGTAAGCCGCCCCCTGTGCCCTGTCAAGCCAAGACTCAAATTTGCCACTCTTGCAGAATTCCCCACTGGCCTCATTCACAAGGCTTTCAAAACCGAGAGGATGGTTTTGAAGGCCTTGTGAATGAGGCCAGTGGGGAACCACATGGGACTGAGCCTAGGGGTGAGAAATGCCACCTGGGAAGCTAAGTAGCAAGAATGACTGGGTCACTAGCCGGGCACTCCTCTTCCTTCTCTGGATGCCACTGAGCTCTGAGTCTGCCACAACCATTGGAAACAGCCTCTTCATGCCCCCTGCCTCTTGTCCAGCCTTTAGGATTCTGAGTCCTTCAGGGCTTTTCAAGCACGTGAGTTGATGTTTGCAATTCTAACACACCATTGAGTCTAATTAGCACCTCAATTTTAACAATGTAATTTAGCCAAAAAAATGTGAGCATTAGACTCAAGTTAATATGGTAAAAATGCAGCCTACATGTGATGAAAAATTATCTGATTCAGCAGAGGCTTGTGTCGGCAGAGAGGGGAAAAATACATTCTCACCAGTTACCAGTGCATGCAGCATCTACTCACTATAAATTGCTGTGCTATTTTGAAGGCTTCCAGCCTCTGGAAACAATGGGGACAAGGTGTGGTGGAGAGGGAATTCACTAAAATCACTTCCCTCCTCATTCTTTTGAGAGAGGATACTGTTGGATCTAAACCATCCATCAAAAAATGTGAATATGATATCCAGAATACTTTCTCTTCATGCTAAATTAGCTTTCTTTGTTTTTCTTCAACAATTTTATCTCCCATCTAGATCTGATTGGCTGTGTTACAATGTCCCTTTTACGTAGATAAAGAAGAGCTATTGGTCAAGTGAAAGGAAAACTGATACAGCCAGCCAGCCCTTCATATCCATGGATTCTGTATTTAAGGATTCAACCATCCACAGCTTGATTTAAAAAAAAAACACAAAGCTTTATTTTACATAAGGACACCATATTACTATGCCATTGTATATATGGGGACTTGATCATCCATGGAATTTTGATGTTTGCAGGAACAGTCCAGGGACCAAAACCAGTAGATACCAAGAGTCCTCTGTAATATTGCTATGTCCAGTTAGGGCTGCAGGAACAGAGTGCAAAAAGATAGAATTTGCCATCTCACACAAATGTACTATATTTCCTAGTCCTCAAAAAGAATTTTTGTTCTAGAGCTTTAATTCAAGAAAATTCAAGAAATTCAAACAATAGTCTTGGGCAACATTTGCTTAAAGATTACAGCCAGTAATCAAGAAATACAGTAGAGTCTCACTTATCCAACATAAACGGGCTGGCAGAACGTTGGATAAGCGAATATGTTGGATAATAAGGAGGGATTAAGGAAAAGCCTATTACACATCAAATTAGGTCATGATTTTACAAATTAAGCACCAAAACATCATGTTATACAACAAATGTGACAGAAAAAGTAGTTCAATACACAGTAATGTTATGTTGTACTTACTGTATTTACGAATTTAGCACCAAAATATCACGATGTATTGAAAACATTGACTACAAAAATGTGTTGGATAATCCAGAATGTTGGATAAGCGAGTGTTGGATAAGTGAGACTCTACTGTATATCAAATGTAATGTAAAATAGTTCATGTAAACAGTCTAGTGTCACAATGGAAATTGGTACATCTGTTCAAGACCAGGCCCAACACTTCAGCTCAGCAATATCAGGATCCTGTGTCTGGTTTCCGGGAGGCAAATAAAAACAAAACCCCAGCCTAAGCACGCATATTGAAACTTGATATATTTATACTGATAACAGATTTCTTTGTTGGAAAGCTGAATCTCAGTTGCCCTCACCCATTTTCAAGGCAAATATGTAAAACACATTGTAATGGCATATGGAAAGCGAGGCATCAACCCAATGCCAACAATGGTCATTGTTTACTTCAACCAGATCATGATGAAATGGGGGATTATTTTTCTTGTGAAATTACAGAGACAGGATAAGGAACATGCTTGTAGCCAGAACAGGGAAGCAGAGAAGTTTGAACTTGAATTGATTAAAAATGAGTATCTTGAACAAAGAAAGAAAAAAACATAAAGCAAGGCAGAGAAAAACATTAAAGGAGACAAAACAAACGACAATCCATATAGCAAATACCTAATTAGGATGATAATTTCTAAGGAGTAGATTTAAAAAAAAAACAGAGGAAAGCTGAAACTGAGTGACTAATAACACTGTCACTATAACTGGAAGTGTTTATTTATTTTATTTATTAAAGATACAGTAGAGTCTCACTTATCCAACACTCGCTTATCCAACGTTCTGGATTCTCCAACGCATTTTTGTAGTCAATGTTTTCAATACATCATGATATTTTGGTGCTAAATTCGTAAATACAGTTATTACTACATAGCATTACTGTGTATTAAACTACTTTTTCTGTCAAATTTGTTGTATAACATAATGTTTTGGTGCTTAATTTGTATAATCATAACCTAATTTGATGTTTAATAGGCTTTTTCTTAATGTCTCCTTATTATCCAACATATTCGCTTATCCAACATTCTGGATATATATACATTTACGTTGGATATGCGAGACTCTACTGTATTTATATTTATTTAAGATATTTATATCCCGCGATTCTCCGCAAGCAGACCCAAGGTGGCTTACAACATCTAAACCATAGAATAATAAATTAAAACATAATTACCAAAGTTAAAACATAGATAAAGTCATATCTTCAGTACAACCCAACCTCAACTCCCCCCATATAAAAGTCCTTCGAAAAGCCAACATTAGACCTAAAAACTCAACCCAGCCCTAAAATGTATGGCTCCATCTTTAGTTAAAAGCCTTTTAAATAGGAAGCTCTTTACACCCTTCCGGAAACACAATAGGGATGGGGCCAATCTTAGTTTTTCCAGAAGGGAGTTTCAAAGTGCCAGTGACAGCCCTGACAAGGAGCCTTCCCTGGTCCTACTTACATGCTTGTTGGAGAGGACTCGAGTCAAGAATAAGGAACATTTAATTTTGCCTATGGGTTTCTAACCAAAGACATGGAAGCAGAGCAGAAAGGTGGGAGAACCCTGGCACTGGGAAAGAAGAAAGAAGCTAATTCAGCAAATATATAGATCTCCTGAAAAGTCTTTACAAGTAGATAAGCTGGAGATTTGCAAACATACCTTACTTGCAGTCCAGCTAACCAAAACCAGGGCATTTCTACCCCAATCTTCCACCTGGAAATGACTCACAAAAGCTGGAGTCTCAGGCCAGACCTGAAAAATCTGGCAATCCTAGTTCTTAGAATCCCATGCAGGAATCCACATAATTACCTTTGGTTTAACAGACAAGCTTTCATTAGCTAATATTCCCTGGCACTATGACATGTGTGTGCAAGTAAGAGAGAAAGCAGGACTTGCTAGCCCTGGCCTTTCTGTTGTTAGAAAATGGTTTGGCAAGGCCAGCTTCTTTTATGTTTGATTTACGACCACATGTTGTTGTTGTTTATTCATTCAATCGCTTTCAGCTCATTGTGACTTTATGGACCTGCCCACGCCAGAGCTCCCTGTCGGCCGTGGCCATCCCCAGTTCTTTCAAGGTCAAGCCAATTAATTCAAGGATACCATCTGTCCATCTTGGCCTTGGTTGACCCCTCTTCCTTTTTCCTTACATTTTCCCCAGCATCATTGTCTTCTCCAAGCATTCCTGCCTTGTCATTATGTGGCCAATGTATTTCATCTTTGTGTTGTCGAAGGCTTTTCATGGCTTTCACAGGGTTGTTGTATGGTTTCCCGGCTGTATGACCATGTTATAGAAGTATTCTCTCCTGACGTTTCGCCCACATCTATGGCAGGCATCCTCAGAGGTTGTGAGGTATGGAGAAACTAAACAAGTAAGGTTTATATATATATATATCTGTGGAGAGTCCAGGGTGAGAGAAGACTCTTGTCAGTTGGAGGCCAGTGTGAATGTTGTAGTTAATCACCTTAATTGGCATTAGAATAGCTTATTCCAATGGCTTCTTCCTGCCTGGAGGGCATCCTTTGTTAGCTGCCTCTGTTTCCCATGTCTGGAACTCTTGTTTTCAGAGTGTTGCTTCTTATTTACTGTTCTGATGTTTGAGTTTTTTTAATACTGGTAGCCAGATTTTGTTCATTTTCATGATTTCCTCCTTTCTGTTGAAGTTGTGAACATGCTTGTGAATTTCAATGGCTTCTCTGTGGTGTCTGACATGATAGTTGTTGGAGTGCTCAACCATTTCTGTGTTCTCAAATAGCATGCTGTGTCCAGGTTGGTTCATCAAGTGCTCTGCCTTTCATCTTTGCCTCTAATATCCTTCCCTCCACTGAGTAGACAGGCATTATTTCCTGGAGTATGGACTGGTTGGATCTTCTTGCGGTCCAAGGCACTCTCAGAATTTTCCTCCAACACCAAAGCTAAAAAGCATCTATCTTCCTTCACTCAGCCTTCCTTATGGTCCAGCTCTCGCATCCATAGGTTACTATAGGGAATACCATTGCTTTAACTATGCGGACCTTCGTTGCCAGTGTGATGTCTCTACTTTTCACTATTTTATCAAGATTGGTCATTGCTCTCCTCCCAAGAAGTAAATGTCTTCTGATTTCCTGGCTGCAGTCTGCATCTGCAGTAATCTTTATGCCTAGAAATACAAAGTCTGTCACTGCCTCCACATTTTCTCCCTCTGATTGCCAGTTATCAGTCAGTCTAGTTGCCATAATCTTGGTTTTTTTGATGTTCAATTGCAACCCAGCTGTTTCAGTTACGACCTCATAATATAGGCTAATTTTCCCATCATGCTTCGCTTGCTCTCTCCTTTTGCCATGGAGCCCATTACACAGCATATATCTACTTCCGGCAGGGCTCCATAGCAAAAGAGGAGAGCAAGCAGTGTACGTTGCTGCCAAATAACACGGGAGGCTTTGCAACAATGGAGGGAAGCCAGGGAGCAGACACTTCCACTGTGGGATGGGGCCAGCAATAAGTCAGGCAATGTGGGGCATACAGTGACAGATTCTCCACGTCTCCCTCGGGGATCCCATGGATGCATGCAAATCCCAACCTTAATGTGATAAGGTCCTTAGAAGCATACATAATCATTCCCACATAAGAAGAGTGAGCTCCCCTTTTGAGAAACTCCTTTGAACACATAGGTGGCAAGGAGCAGGCTTAAGTGCAACATGGTAGAAAAAGTGGAGTCTGCTTTCCCTCTCATAAGATACGATAAAGGGCACATACTGAACATAATGTCTTTCTTGCCATGGACTTTTCCCTTTCAAATATAAATACTTCTGAAATTCTCAGTAAGAGGAAAATTACTGGGAAGTGATCCCCTCTGCTGACTTGGTAGACCATCAACTCTGTGCTTTCAGTGTTGACTCAGAACTTTGGAAACAAAGTTAGATGGACAAGTTAAAAAAAATAGAGTCAATTGGTGGCAATAAACTATATCAGCACAAGAAATGTATACTTTATCACTAAGCAGAAATGTAAATGTAATGTAAATGTAATAGGAATGTGCTATATTTAGGAAGCTGAGTGGTACAGAAAAATAAAAGAAAATCAGAAGAAACGGCAAACATGAAAGACCAACCAGACAAAGAAACCAGAAGAATGCTTTTAAT
Source organism: Anolis carolinensis (assembly GCF_035594765.1). Taxonomy (NCBI): domain Eukaryota; kingdom Metazoa; phylum Chordata; class Lepidosauria; order Squamata; family Anolidae; genus Anolis; species Anolis carolinensis. The sequence continues at coordinate 95,684,036 of NC_085844.1, forward strand.
GGGAGGAAAGATTAAACAAGCTGATGCTGACTAATGAAAAATACTGCCATAGACCAGAGAGAATTTGTGGTCTCAATAGCATAATAATTGTGGAAATACTTTCACCATCTTTATACTGGCCACATTTATAGAGAGTAGGAGGAAGGACTGCAAGATGTATTAAATGTGTGGGAGGAAGGTGTATGGAGGTTGATGAAAAAGCACTTCCTGCATTGAACTGAACGTCCCTCCATGTTGCCATTCAAAGTATATAGGAAGGTCTAGCTGTAGAATGGGGAGGGGGAAGGTGTTAGTGAACCAGTCACTTGGATTTTCTGGGAATTTGGAAATGAATCATGTCCATTTAAAATCCAAATAATAAAAAGTTAGAATTTTCCCAAGAAAGAAAACCCTGCTTTCTCAGGACAAAAATCAAGAAATACATCCCTACAAATATGAATGTGTTAAACAGAAAAAGCAAAAAAAAAAGAAAAAAAGAAAACCACATATTCTCCAGCCCAGTTTTTATCATCTTTGCCAGCATTGCCTTTAGGAAGGAATGGAGTGATAATCCAATCAAATAATATTTTGCAAGCTTTCCCTTAGTCAGAAAATAATCTGCAATCTACAGTAGGAATGAGGAGAGTGTGTCATATGAGTGTGTTTGTGTATGTGTGTGTGTATATGTAATTTTTATATTGTTTTTATCATAGGCTTTTCAAGTTAGAAGGTTTCAGGAGTGGTTTTCCATTGCATTCTTCTACGTGGTACTAACCAGCATTAGGTATCACGTCTCTGATATTAAATCTGAGAGATCTTTTGCCAGTTTCACTCTCTGCTCCCACTCATGCTCCTGCCTATAGCTATTTGGTACTTGTATTCTGGCTCCCCCACAAAAGCATTGGATGTTGGAGACACTACCAGTAGCATTGTTACCATCAGCACAGTTTGTTGCCTCAAAGGAGCATGCAATTTCTCCTACCAGTTCCACCATCACTAGCGCCATGATTGGCACAGTGATACATATCTCATTGGAATTTTCAATCAGAAAAATATTTTCTAAGTTGCATTCAACTTGGTGTTTATTATTTGAACAGCATAGAATCATAGAATCATAGAATAGTAGAGTTGGAAGAGACCTCATGGGCCATCCAATCCAACCCCCTGCCAAGAAGCAGGAAATCGCATTCAAAGCATACTTTATGCAACTGCATATTTTTCCTAATACATTGCCATTCCCTGCCCTTTGGGACATCACTATAAGGGCACCAGAACAACAACAATAACATAATTGTGACATTCCATTATGACAATCTTTTCAAGCAGCATGCAGTAGCTTATATTTAGCTCATCAAGTTTATTATTTATAGGTAATTTACTGGAGCAAATAAAAGACTAATAGTTTTTTAAATTTGTTTTTAATTAAAATAGTTGTTATTGACACAAATCCATAAATCAGATCTTCATTCTTTCCTTTTGTTGTCCCATCAGTTTCCATGAGCCTAATTCCAACATAGCAGTACACAGGAGCACATCTATAATCTCAACATTTCTCTAATGTTTATTCTGAACTCACCTTCTTGCAACTTGAAATACAGTTGCACCCAGAGTCGGTCCAACAATGAGGCGAATTAAGCTGTCGCTTGGGGCGCAAAACATATGGGGGCGCAATCGAGACTGCTTTTTCTGTTGATTTCTTGTAAAACATGATGTTTTGGTGCTTAATTTGTAAAATCTTAATGTAATTTGATGTTTAATAGGCTTTTCCTTAATCCATCCTTATTATCCAACATTTTCGCTTATCCAACGCTTTTATTTTTCAGTGATTGGGTTGGGGGGGTGTGCCAAAATTCTGTTCGCCTACACTTGAAAAATACCTAGGGCCAGTTCTGGTTGCACCATATTGAATAATAGAAATGTAATGCTGTGGCACTATTTCATTTCTATGGGTCACTCATATGAATATATATTTTTTTCTTTTGCGTTTCTGGATGACGCAGCAATCAATGTACCACATTGTAAGCATAAAATGCAGAAGCCCAGTATCCACATGGACTCATTTCCTGCAATTCCTTGAAAAGGGTATTGAAAAGTTGTTAGAAAATAGGCTAGATTTAACACAAGCTAAGTCCATAGATCAGGGAATTCAGGTTGTATCTCCCAGCCATTACTATTAATTTTGTACAAACAAACCAAAATATGATAAAGATAGCTGATGTTTGTTTTGTCTTTATGGTATTTGTTAAGTATGATTTTAGCTATTTTTATTTTTAGATTGTGTAATTCTGTAGTGTTTAGATCAGTGATTTTAAATAATTTGGGGTTTGAAATATATGTTTCTATGTGTGATTTATTACGGTACATGGCTAAGTTCCTGTGGGATCACTACCGTGTGTGTGTTAAGAGAAAAAGACTCACCCTAGTTCAGTGGTTCTCAACCTATGGGTCCCAAGATATTTTGGCCTTCAACTCCCAGAAATGCTAACAGCTGGTAAACTGGCTGGGATTTTTGGGAGTTGTAGGCCAAAACACCTGGGGACCCATAGGTTGAGAACCACTGCCCTGGTTGACTACAATCCACAGGCTGAGTAATTGGAGTAATTAAGGTCAACGAGTTTTTCAGCCACTCCTGAAGGGGAGAGTTTGTTGTATGTTTTTGAATTTGCTGAATGTTTGCCTCTGAGCTTACTCAGCAGAAGCTGCTGGCTTGCAGCCTATTTGATCCTGGCAAGTTTGTCTTCCATGCTTATTTCATGAACAAGATATGAAGATTGGAAGACATGTTTTCTTATAAATATTTTTATTGAAATTGTGTAAATGACTTTGTGTGTAAATGACTTTTAAAAAGAGAAAGGAAAAGAAAAGAACAAAAGAGAAAATAACTAAATAAAAAAATTGTACAGTAGAGTCTCACTTATTCAACATTCTGGATTATCCAACACATTTTTGTAGTCAATGTTTTCAATGCATTGTGATATTTTGGTGCTAAATTCATAAATACAGTAATTACTACATAGCATTAATGTGTAATGAACTACTTTTTCTGTCAAATTTGTTGTATAACATGATGTTTTGGTGCTTAATTTGTAAAATCATAACCTATTTTGATGTTTAATAGGCTTTTCTTAATCTCTCCTTATTATCCAACATATTTGCTTATCCAACGTTCTGCCAGCCCGTTTATGTTGGATAAGTGAGACTCTACTGTACTTCCTATCTTCTACTTCGCCAGGTTTGTATTCCTCATGTCCTTTAATAAAATCTTTCCTCCTCGTCTCCTTTTATTTGTGTCTTATTCCATAAGCATGTCCTTTTCGTATAAGTTAGATAACTAAAATCTTATTTTCTCTCTGCATATAGATTTTAAATAGTTGCTAATCTGTCATCTTCTTTAGTCTTCTTTGATGTCTAGTTAGGAGTTGGGTCAAGATACACATCACTTCCAGAATTTTGTTTAGCCATTGTTCTTTTGTAGGTACATCTTGTTGTCTCCAATTCTTACTATTCTCACCGTTGGAATTAGATAGTTGAAAAGTATTTATTTGATTCCATCTTCACATCTATAATCCCTAATAGAAAATATTTGGGTTTCATTTGAAAATTGATCTCCAAGATATTTTGGGATTCTTCATGTATTTCTTTCCAGTATTTCTTTGCTTTAGTACACGACCACCACATATGGTAAAAGGTTTCTTCTTGTATTCCACATTTCCAACAATGTTTTGTATATTTTTGTAATATTTTCCTAAGACATATTTTCTGATGGAAAGCATTGCATGAATTAAATGCTAAGACCATATGTGAGTTTGATACTCCAGAGGAACTGTGACTGTATTATTACTAGAAATTTTGTGTTGAAGTAGCTGTTTTTTTCCATGAACTCTGCTGCACAAGAGTAAAGTTTCAGTTTTGCATTTTCTTCTACTTGTGTTACTTTTCTTTGAATATACAAAGGACTAATCTTCTGTTGGTTTGCACATGTCAAACCATAACACGATTTTTAGCCAATATGAGTTCCATAAAACCCTGTTCTTTTCGCTTTATTGCTAAGATAGCAATGCATGTCATATCAGTAGTCTCATGGAGGTTAGCAGTTAGGGGGAAGTATGAGTTTCTTCCTTAACTTGGACCTATGTTGTGCTTGGGAACCATTATGTTCATTCTGCTGAGTAGAGTCCTTGGATCTCTGCTCCCAAACACTTTAAATGCACAACTGATTACTGCAATCTATTTTTTAATAAAATAATAACAACTGCTCTACTGGATTACAGATCTCACCTATAGTTTCTAGTTCTCCAATATGGGGAAGAGGACGTATGTGCATAAGTTGATTAGCAAAATACATTAAGAGCAGCAGAGATGAGGAACAATGACAAACCCCCATATTCATGGCTTGGAAAATATCATTTTCTAAACAACATCTCCACAATTTGTTTAAATGGCATGGTCAGTTGCTGGTAGATTTTAAGAAATGAAGCAAAATAATTTTTAAGATCTAAGTCTCATGGTGGTATGGCAAACCATTTGACACACCAACCATTTGTCTCTGGAAAAAGGTACATTTTCAAATATTTTTAAAGAAGTAAACATGTAACAAAAGATGTCCATAAAAATTTCTAGCCACATACAAAGAGGAAAAGTTGAGTTGCATTTTAACTGAGAGAGGCCGCCAAGGGTTTACCACTAACCGTATCACATCTGATACAACTTGGTTTTCTTTTAGCGGATGCTGAACTCTTAAAATACTGGAACTGTGTTTAAAATCAAAACAAGGTCTAGAATGGTTCCTAAAATTAAGGATACTCCTGAGGACAAAAGAAAAGCTGTTTTACTGCCAAGCACAACAGCAATGTGGATAATTCAATGACTTCCAGTGACCTCATCGGAAAAGATATTTTCAAAACTAATGGCAATTTCAGACATGAACAGAAACCGTTTTCTTGAAAAAGACACTGACATAAAATTCAAATAAAGCTTTGAAAAGGGTTGGTAACATTGCTTAAAATTAATATTTGAATTTTAAGGCAATATAAGAACCTAGTTCTGAGCAACCATTCATGAGTACCCTTGTGTATAGGAACAAACACAAGTTTCTTACATACACACTCAGAAAGGAGACATAATCCTATCTGGCCCTCTCAAGTGTAGCTGTACAGCAACATATATTTATATTAATCTATTTCCTGCATTCATACTGTTGATATTTTAAAATATATAAAAACATTGTTTGACACATAAAAGACTTGAAATGAGAAGCATGCAAGCCATGACTTGTTTTCAGTAGTTAAGGAGTAACCTTTACTCAGTTCACATTTTAAATATCTTTCATTTTTAGTCAAGGTTTCCTGGAAAACACGTGTAGGATTTCTCCTCAGCCCAAGAAAGTTTATTAAAATATGAATTGGTAAGTACTGCAATCTTCCCTGAAAACTCTTTAACTCTCTTGGCTACAAAGGCTACAATCAATCAAATCCCACACTCACCAGCAAGAAATTATTACTTTCAATTAAGGAGAAATGGGAAAAATTTCCTATCCTGAGCAGAAACCTATGGTCATTGGATGGTTTTCAAGCAAGATACATTTTTTTCCTTGTAAAGGAAATGGGGGCAGTTGTAGGAGATGTAAGCAATCACTTTCATTTATTCATTTATTAATTTTTATCATTTTTTAAAAAGTATAGTTGCATTTTCCATGAAACCTTTATTTTTAAATGTTTTTGAGGTAAGTTGAAAGAAGTTGACTCTTCACTAACCAGGGAATCATGCTAAAACTCAAGGTTGGAAGATTTGGAGTGGGATTCCTGCAAAATTAATTTAAGCTGTCTTATGATCTCACTCCTCCCCCTTCTGTCTTTGTTTTCAGCTTATTTCCATTGCTGCAAACAGGGGCGGTTCAACCGTTAGGCAAACTACACGGTTGCTGAAGGTGCCATGAGTCGGAAGGGCGCAGCCTGCGTCCCTCCCCCTCCCTGGCTCCCTCACCCTCTTTGTGCCCTCTGACCTCCTCTCCCTCCCCAGAAGTCACTGCCGCTGAGAGGAGGAGGAGGCGGAATAGGTGGAGGCGGCAGGGACAAAGCAACGGAAGGAGAAGAAGCCCGGGCCTGGGCCTCCCTCCTGGTCCTCTGCCTGCAGCACCCTCTGCCCAGGTGTGGCCTTCCTCTACTTCCACGGGCGTAGCCTGGCCCGCTTCCGTGGCCTGGCCTGGCCTGCCTCCATGGCCTAGCCTGGCCTGCCTCCACCTCCGTGGTCTGGCCCGCCTCCATGGCCCTTGAGGCAAGGTCTCTGGGCTGCCTGGCCATATTCCAGAAGCTTTCTCTCCTGAGGGTTAACCCACACCTATGGCAGGCATCCTCAGAGGTTGTGAGGTTGTGAGGTTTGTTGGAATCTAGGTAAGTGGGGTTTATATATCTGTGGAAAGTCCAGGGTGGGAGAAAGAGCTCTTGTCTGTTTGAATGTTGCAATTGGCCAGCTTAATTAGCATTTAATGGCCTTGCAGATTCAAAGCCTGGCTGCTTCCTCCCTGGGTGCATCCTTGGTTGGGAGGTGTTAGCTGGGCCTGATTGTTTCCTGTCTGGATTTCCCCTGTTTTCAGAGTGTTATTCTTTATTTACTGTCCTGATTTTAGAGTTCTTTTAATACCGGGGGCCAGATTCCCTATCGGTGGCCTTTTAATTCCTATGGATTCCAAAGGACACTCAGAGCTCTTCCACACAGCCATATAACCCAGAATATCAAAGCAGAATAACCTACAATATCTGCTTTGAACTGGGTTATCTGAGTCCACACTGCCCTATATCCCAGTTCAATGTTTGGTGCTAAATTCGCAAATATAGTAATTCCTACATAACATTACCTTGTATTGAACGGCTTTTTCTGTTGATTTGTTGTAAAACATGATGTTTTGGTGCTTAATTTGGAAAATCAGAAAGTAATTTGATGTTTAATAGGCTTTTCCTTAATCCCTCCTTATTATCCAACATTTTCGCTTATCCAACGCTTTTATTTTTCAGTGATTGGTTTGAGGGGAGCGCCAAATTTTTCACTAAAATGGAAAAAAAACTGTTGACAATGATATTTGTGATGAACCACATGGAGTAGCTATAGTGGTATTGTTTTATCTCTTGATCAGGCTTGGTCCCCGTGTGAGGACCCGCTCTGAGTCCCCTCGGGGAGATAGAAGTGGGTTATGCATAAATTATTATTATTATTATTATTATTATTATTATTATTATTATTATTATTATTATTATTATTATTTTATTGCATGACACAGCAAACAAGATAGATATACTGGATTTTGTTTCACAAAATCACAAGTCAAACACTTCCCAAGTGTCTAGGACTGTGTGATGCATTTTCGGATGATGCGTGCAGATCCTAGTAGGGTGGCCTTTTGCAGTTGGCAGATCGTAATTTTTTCAATGTCTATTGTTTCCAAATGCCGGCTGAGATCTTTTGGCACAGCACCCAATGTGCTGATCACCACTGGGACCACCTGTACTGGTTTCTGCCAGAGTCTTTGAAGTTCATTCTTGAGGTCCTGATAGCGGCTGAGTTTTTCCTGTTGTTTTTCGTCAATGCGACTGTCACCTGGGATGGCAACATCAATGATCCAAACCTTTTTCTTTTCCACAACTGTGATGTCTGGTGTGTTGTGTTCCAGAACTTTGTCAGTCTGGATTCGGAAGTCCCACAGTACCTTTGCGTGCTCATTTTCCAATACTTTTGCAGGTTTGTGATCCCACCAGTTCTTTGCTGCAGGGAGGTGGTACTTGAGGCATAATAATAATAATAATAATTATTATTATTATTATTATTATTATTATTATTATTATTATTATTATTATTGGTGGAAACCACACAAGAATCAACTGTAGTACATATGTGTAAAGGAAAAAAATCCAAACCTTGTTAATACAGTAATGATTATATGAAACCTATAATATATACTTTGTATGAAACTCTTATAAGGTTTGACCACTAGTTTGCCAGTAAAACTGAATTACCATGTTGTGAAAGGATGCATGTCTAAAAGGTGTGTCACCAATATGAAAAGTTTGTAAAGCTCTGGCTTAACTGTTGCCTTTCATCCCCACAAAGAAAGGGCTCTTTAATTGTATAAGCCACAAGAATGTTTCCCTTGTTCCAAACAATACGGGCTGCACACTCAGACCCATGAAGCAAGCCAAGCACTGGAAAGTCATTAGCTTGAGATCTATATGGCAGCAAAATTGAGTCTGAAATATAAAGCGCAGCTTGGGGATTGAAGCCCTTTTGTGGACAATGTGTTTCAGTGCGTGCTTTCAGCAGCCCAGGCCAATCCGAAGACACACCTGGCTTTCAACAGCCACTGGAGAAACAGTTTGTGTGATAGGCACTCAATTGCTGGAAGCCACTTGGCATAACTATTAATCCCCCGGAGAGATCTCAGCATTGACACTAAGAGTAAAATATGAGAGTGTGTGTCTGTGTACATGCTCACACATGCGCACCTGTTTTATCATTATGACTATGTTCCTCAATACTACAACCCACTTACCACAGAAAAATCTATTTTTATCCCTTTTATTTTCTCACCTAGAGCTTTTGCATTTCCTTTAAACCAATACTGGAAAAAAACTTAGCATTGTGGGATCCATTTATTGCTACACAACAGAGTAAAATAACAAGTAGACAAATCACGTTCTTCTGTCTTTTACTAAATGAACACAGATGTATAGTAACTGGATGCAAAAACAATTTAAAAGGGTTTTTTTTTAAAAAAACTCTCACAACGTTGCTGGTTCTTCTTAAACTGCTTTCATCCTATTGATAGGAGCCTCTGGTGGCCTAGGGGATAAAAGCCTTGTGACTTGAAGGTTGGGTTGCTGACCTGAAGGCTGCCAGGTTCGAATCCCACCCGGGGAGAGTGCGGATGAGCTTCCTCTATCAGCTCCAGCTCCATGCGGGGACATGAGAGAAGCCTCTCACAAGGATGGTAAAACATGAAAACATCCGGGTGTCCCCTGGGCAACGTCCTTACAGACGGCCAATTCTCTCACTCCAGAAGCAACTCAGGTTGCTCCTGACATGAAAAAAAAATCCTATTGATAAGAGGAATCATTAGAGTGGTAATTTAATTTTTCTCTCCATACTATAGGAATCTCAAAGAAGCAGAGGTTCCACCCATTTTTTTCAAATAGTAATTGCCCGAGAAGTGTTTCCAGTTCTGAAGTTGCTTAAGCTTACATCCAGGCAGTTCGCAAGGTAAAACATCTGACTTACAAATGACCCCTAGTCAAGAACAAGGGTCAGACATCAGGAAGTGAGAGAAATCTACCCCTAGGAAGGGAAATTTACTCCTGGAGAAAATGTGTCTCTACTGATGCTGTATCACCAATCCTTGGGCAAATCCTTGGGCACCTATAGTGTGTGCCATCTCACACCTCTTCCACACAGCTGTATAAAATCCACATTGAACTGGATTATATGGCAGTGTGGATGCAAATAACCCAGTTCAAAGCAGATATTGTGGATTATCTGCCATGATATTCTGGGTTATATAGCCATAGACACATGCATGAATTGTAATAACCAAATGTATTGGGATACAACAAATCTCATTGACGTTTTTCATATACAGTAGAGTCTCACTTATCCAAGCTAAACGGGCCAGCAGAACCTTGGATAAGTGAATATCTTGGATAATAAGGAGGGATTAAGGAAAAACCTATTACACATCAAATTAGGTTATGATTTCACAAATTAAGCACCAAAACATCATGTTATACAACAAATTTGACAGAAAAAGTAGTTCAATACGCAGTAATGTTATGTTGTAATTACTGTATTTGTGAATTTAGCACCAAAATATCATGATATATTGAAAACATTGACTACAAAAATGCCTTGGATAATCCAGAACCTTGGATAAGCGAGTCCTGGATAAGTGTGACTCTACTGTATATTTAAAAATATATGATTTACTGCTTATTTCACATTGAATCAGAGTTTTCCCATTATATTTGTGTACACACCTACGCACTGCAGCCAACAAACTAACGTGTCGTGACACATAGTTTGGAAAGCTCTGCTACAAAATCTAGGACCTAGAGAGGACCACAAATGCTTCCAAGGGGGAATTTTTTTAGGTCAGGGTGGACGAAATCATGGATATTGAATCTGCGAATAAGGGGGTCATACTTATAAATAAATAAGCATATATCCCTAACACCATCATAGGATCTCTTGTAGTAGCAGTGGTAGAGTTCTGTGGGAATAATAAGAAGGAAACAAAAATAAAAGTGGAGGGAGGAGGAGCAGAAGGAGGAGGAAAAACCAAATTGGAAGCAGTACGGGTCCAGGGCATAAACAATCAAAAAGCTTTCAAAGCAGTCTGGTGCTTTGTCCTCATCTAAGCTACCAATTTCTCTTCACCCCAGAAACCTGAACAATTTCAAGGCTGAGACATCAGCAGTACACACCGAGTTAAATATGTTGGAGCCAAGAAGCCTTTCATGTCAGAAATAATAGCAGATTTAAGCTGCTGACATGAATTTCTCCCATCTCAACATTAATTATTGACAAATAGCCCGAGCCAAAGGATTTCTCTCCTTAGGTCTGGTCATGCCTTGACCATTGCACTAGCTGAATGCTACAAACCTTAAGGGCCTGCATCTGCGATCACTGCAAGGGCAATGCAACAAACCTCCCAGAGCCAACTAGTTTGTGAGGCTTGTGACCCACAAGCTGGTTTCAACCCACCATGTTGGGCAGTCCAATGAGAGCTGCAGATAATCCCTGTTTTCTGCTTCTAGGTGGAAGTGCAAAAATAAGGACGTTTTTATCTGGAAGAATGAAATGCTTTTTTATCAGTCTCGGTGACCAAACAGCACCCTCCACATAGCAGATGTATAAGAAAAAATGAAGACTTTAGCTTCATTGATAAGATTGGAAAACACTATAGTAGAGATACAACTCTTACTACCTGGTAAGCAAGCACTGGCCTTTTTCAAAGTGCTCATCCATTTATTTCAATAATGCTGTGATGACTCATGGGCCATGTAGTCCCGTTCCTAGTACTATTGTGGCAGATGAAGAGGAAAACTTGGGTTTCCCACCGTTTCTGCCAGATTTGGAGCCCTTGCACCTGCAAGATGTTTGCCCACAAGAAGTCAGCCAAACAAGCCTTGAGCAGAAATCTCCCCCATTTTCTCGCCGGGATTATTATAATCAAGATAGAGGCGCTCGAGAGGCGACTCGCCGGAGCGCCAGGATAGCTGCCAGACAATTAGCTGATTAAGTCTGCTTCCCTTGGGAAACTTTAAGGAGTCATGCATCTGGACACAGTATAGGTTTCGTTTCTTGTTCCCCAGAGAAAGTGTTCCTTGGCGGGAAAACAAGATCCTATATAGGTGTTTGCCCGCAAAGGAATCCTTGCGGAGTCAATTCGTCGGCTTGAGGAGTGAGATCATGTGTAGACTTCGTACTCCAGTTCCCAGTTCCCGGATCAAGTTTCCTGCCCAGCCTTGTACCATGGACTTCTATGTACTCAGTTCTTGATTCATGTTTGCCTTGTTTCCAGTTGATCTTGCCAAGTTTCAAGTCTTGCCTTGCCTTGCGTTTTAAACCACGGACCTTGCTTCTCAGTTTCAAGCCTTGTTTTCCTGTTTCCTTTGGATTTACCTTAAGCCTCAAAGACTATGGACAGTTCCCCACACTATTGCTTGCCAAATAGTGTGTGTTTCGGTGAAGTGGATTATAACTTTGGACTTTAATATCACATATTGGACATTGTTTTCCTGGACTATATTTGACCTTTCCTGAAAGGTCTACTTCTGAACTATATTCTACACTTGTTTTTATTGACTTTATATATTTCCTTAATAAAGATATTAGATAGATTCTGGTCTCTGCGCATGGTTATTGGTGTTCTGCAGCCTGGGTCCTGACAAATGCATGGTTCATTTACCTTGCAAACAAATGCATGGTTCATTTACCTTGCAAACAAATGAACAGGAGCATCTCACCCACCATCTCAAAGGCAGAAGTGGGTGGCTGGTGGCAAAAAGTTTCAGATTTTGGAAGAATTTGGCTTTCTGAGTAAGGAAAGTTCAAGCTGTATATATTTACATTTGTGGAGCCCCGGTGGCGAAGTGTGTTAAAGCACTGAGCTGCTGAGCTTACAGACCAAAAGGTCCCAGGTTCAAATCCTGGGAGTGGAGTGAGCGCCCACTGTTGCTCCAGCTTCTGCCAACCTAGCAGTTCGAAAACATGCCAATGTGAGTAGATCAATAGGTACCACTCCGGCGGGAAGGTAACGGCACTCCATGCAGTCATGCCGGCCACATGACCTTGGAGGTGTCTACGGACAACGCCGGCTCTTTGGCTTAGAAATGGAGATGAGCACCAACCCCCAGAGTCAGACATGACTGGACTTAATGTCAGGGGAAACCTTTACCTTTACCTATATTTACATTTATATTTTATATGTTTTACCTCATCTTCTCATGACACAGTAAAGGAAGGGTAGGATGTGTTTAGTGGCCTGAAACAGCAAATCAAAGAAAAAATCATGAACTGAAATCAATAGTCAGATGTTTCAATTCTAAAGTTTTTTGGCCTAATAAACTCAGAGGCCTTCCAAGTATCAGTTCCCCTTTAGTATGAACCACTAATCTGATCAAAAGGCCATACAGGAGCCTGATTTCCCAGCTGGGGACTATTTGGCCTTGCTGTTAATAATTTTCACACCAGGGAAGCATAAAAAGCTCTTCTCAAGTTAAGAGTGTTTTGCTTTATTTTAAGAAGGGATCTTGAGTTGTTCCCCCTGCCCTTTTCTCCTCATGTATCCAATGACACCAAGTGCGAATATTCCTGGACATTTTTTTCACAGCCTATTTCCAAATTAGACAAGAAAGAGCAATAGCGTCAAATTACTTTGCCATCTCTCCCATCCCCGCACCCTTTTCATCCATTTTTTTCCACAATCACAGACCATTGGTATTGCCTGCTCTGGGGAGGTGGAGAGGAAGGCTGAGAAATGGCTAGGCACTAAAGTTATTCCTTAAAAACAAAGTAAAATCCTGCTCTGTTTTCTCCCAATCAGCTGGAACAGATTGAGAAATTTCTGGGACTTGTTTTCACATCCTGTCCCTCGACATTCCCCCCCCCCACCCCCAACTTCCCCAAAGTTTTGTTCCAAGATTCTTCACGTTTCAGTAACTGTGGAAACAGAATGGCCCCTGGACTTTTTTCATAGTGAGGCGGATTCTCTAGAAGCAGGTTTACATATTAAAGAACAACTCAAAACAAATAATTCAGCTAGTTATTGTTTTAAAAAACGTTTGCATTCTGTGCCGATTCAGATCTTTTTCTGCTCAACCAATGGGATGCTGCATATATGTTCATCTTAATGCAGCCAAGACATTATATTTACGGTAGTGGTGGACAACTGTTGATGGGAGGGGGGGGGAGAGAAGACATTAAGGCCATATGTTCACCTTATTTTTGTGTATATGTTAAGAGTGCATATAACTAAGTGTATGGAAGTGGGAATGTGATAATGTTGACCTGTTTCTATGAACTTTCTTACACAGAAGCTGCTCTGTAGATTAGATTTTTGGAAAAGGGAACAGTGTGATTCCAATCCCCTCCACATTTTGATTTCAAAATACAGAGCTGCAACAGAGTAAGGGGTGTGCAAATAATACTTAGCATTTAACACTTTCCTCAAATTAAGTGCTTAAAGTGTTTCACGCAAATTAGCCTAGTAATCCTTGCATGTGATTGCAATTACCTGGCAAATAATTTTGTAAAACCAGTAATGTTACCCCTTTATTACTGCCTAAGGGCTCTTCCACACAGTCATATAACCCAGGATATCAAGGCAGAAAATCCCACAATATCGGTTTTGAACTGGGTTATCTGAGTCCACATTGGGTTGTTGTATGTCTTTCAGGCTGTGTGGCCATGTTCCAGAAATATTCTCTCTTGATGTTTTACCCACATCTATGGCAGGCATCCTCAGAGGTTATGAGGCTTGGATAAACTAGGCAAGGAAAGGAAAATATATATATCTGTGGAGAGTCCAGGGTGTGGCAAGAGTCCTTTGTCAATTGGAAGCTAGCATTAATGTTTCAGTTAATCACCCTAATTAGCATTGGAAAGGTTTGTCTCTTGCCTGAGGGGCATCCTTTGTTCAGTCATTAGCCGTCCTTGGGGCTCCTCTGTCCCATCTACTGTTTTGATTTTAGAGTTTTTTAATACTGGTAGCCAGATTTTGAAGTTGTCCACATGCTTGTGTATTTCAATGGCTTCTCTGTGTAGTCTGACATGATAGTTGTTGGAGTGGTCCACCATTTCTGTGTTCTCAAATAATATACTGTGTCCAGGCTGGTTCATCAAGTGCTCTGCTATGGCTGATTTCTCTGGTTGAATTAGTCTGCATTGCCTTTCATGTTCTTTGACTCATGTTTGGGCGCTGCGTTTGGTGGTCCCTATGTATACTTGTCCACAGCTGCATGGTATCCGGTAGACTCCTGCAGAGAAGAGAGGATCCCTCTTGTCTTTCTCTGACCGTAGCATTTGCTGGATTTTCTTTGTGAGTCTGTAGATGGTTTGTAGGTTGTGCTTCTTCATCAGTGGTTCCCTTGATGTATGGTAAGAACACCTTTCCTCTGGGTGGATCTTTGTTTTGACTCTCATGGCTTGTTCTTGACCTTGCAGCTCTTCTGATGTCTGTGGTGGAGTATCCATTGGCCTGTAGAGCCCAGTTTAGGTGGTTTAGTCCACCTTGGAGGAGGTGAGGTTCACAGATTCTTTGTACCAAATTTATTTAATGCTTAGACCATAGGTCTTTCGCATGCAAGACAAACAAACAAATACACAAAAGCCAGACCATCAAATACAATATAAAACATGCCATTAAAACCCTATATAAATCATTAAAACATTAAAATGCTGCAAATATCAATGTCAGGATATGCCCTTCAAATACTACATATTTCATGGATTAGCACGGTCTGTCAGGGCTTTGATTGTGCTCCTTTTTTGACTTGGGTGATGGTTGGAGTTTTTATGAAGGTATCTATCTGTGTGTGTAGCTTTTCTGTAGATTGTGTGGCCCAATTGTTGATTGGGTTTGCAGGTGACCAGAACATCTAGAAATGGCAGTTTTCCTTCCTTTTCTTTTTCCATGGTGAATTGGATGTTTGGGTGGATTCTGTTAAAGTGGTCACATTGAGTCCACATTGCTATACATTCCAGTTCAAAGCAGATAATGTGGGATTTTATTCAGCTGTGTGGAAGGGGCCTAAGAGCACAGACAAAATGGTGGTCACTTATTGGTAGACATTGGAGAATAGGCAAGGGTCAATGAATTATCCATCCAGAAAGATTCTCTGAATCTGACTACACACCTGCAAAATAATTCATCCTTACTTAAATCCTGGTGCTGTTGGTTGCAATGTGTGCTCCGGGCTCCGGAGAGGAAGCATACTAGAAGCTTCCCAAAGATAATGTGATGAGGTCCTCACTCACTTGAGCAGGAAAAGGGATTGGACTGAGCAGTCATTCAATGAGAATACAGGTGAGTGGTAGGACTGAGAGGAAAACAAGGCTATTGGTTGATGGTTTTATATATGCTAGGAAGAAGAAAAATACAAAATTACTGAAAATGCAGTGGTGTGACCTAAAATAGTCTGATGCAGTTAACTGGTGGACATGCCAGAAGTGCAGTTTTGTACTTCTGTGTTTTAGGATGCATAAACATTGGGGCTTTTGATGCTAGTTTGAGTTCAGCTTTAAACAGAGGAGTGTAATTTTGGCAAGGTTAAGCCAGAACAGGATAATACTCACTAGAGCTGAGCTATGACATTTGTGCGGATTAAGTCTGCGTCATCTGTTTGAACTACAGTTGAAGAAAGTGGGTTCTTTAGACTGATCCAGTGAAGGATGGAAGAGAATTTTATTTAGTTATCTTTGTGGAGAAGAACATACCTGAATTTAATGATTTCATTATAAGTGTGGCAAAACAAATTTGATATCAGGTACCAAGTACAACATAATCTTCTCCAGGGTAGGCATCACCCAGCGTATTGAATTTGGCTGATGCAAATAGGGGAGAATTTCATATTGTTGATTTTTATAGCAAGTTACTAAAATTCACAAATCTTTTAATAAACACGATGGAAAGAAATTGGGATTTTTAAAGGCTGCATAGGGGGATAACACTCCTAAATCCCACAAGGTAACACTTAAGTGAATGCTGACTTGATTATGCCTTCAAAATACCCACAACCTGCTAAGAGTGAAATTAGAACTCATAGCATATAAATAAACATGCATCGTGCAAAATTGCTGAACACACCACTAATGAGTCTCCTACATAGTCTCCAGTGGAATAATATTTTCTTTGAGGAAATTTATTTATTTATTTATTATTCAAACTTATATGCCGCCACTCCCCTAGGGCTTGGGGCAGCTTATAAGAACAGGCTAAAATCTAACAATTTTAAAACATCTAGGACTAGGACACGGAACAATGGCTTCAAACCACAGGAAAGGTGATTCCACCTGAACATCAGGAAGAACTTCCTCACTGTGAGAGCTGTTCGACAGTGGAACTCTCTCCCCCTGGCCGTGTTGGAGGCTTTTAAGCAGAGGCTGGATGGCCATCTGTCGGGGGTGCTTTGAATGCGATTTCCTGCTTCTTAGCAGGGGGTTGGACTGGATGGCCCATGAGGTCTCTTCCAACTCTACTATTCTATGATTCTATGATTCTATCTTTAAAACATCTTTTAAAACATCTTAAAAATATCCTAAAAGCACCTTTTAAAAACATCAATAACAGAACTCAAAAGCCTGCCGAAACAGGTGTGTCTTACATGCCCTGCAGAAGGCTGATAAGTTCCGTAAGGCACGGACTTCAGGTGGCAGAGTGTTCCAGAGAGGTGGAATATAACCTCACAGGCCATCCAGTCCAACCCCCTGGCAAGAAGCAGAAGTGACTGTAGACCTCCTCAAGGGCTACTGCAAGCTAGGCCTGGCAACATAGGACCCCACAGATGCAGCCCCTGGTCTAAGGTGCTGTTTCTTAAACTGTGGACCCCAACCCCAAAGGGTTTCTCCCAGTATTGGGGTCACGAAAAATATGGCAACAGTAAAAGGTTTTTGGACGCTATCTGTTTACACAAGATGCCGTTTTTACAATGGACTCAGAAGAAAATGCTTCCACAAAAAGGAAAATCATCCTGTTCAGCAAGCCTTGCAAGTGATAATAATAATAACCTCACAACCTCTGAGGATGCCTGCAATAGATGTGGGCGAAACGTCAGGAGAGAATACTTCTAGAACATGGCCATACAGCCCGGAAAACATACAACAACCCTGTGATCCCGGCCATGAAAGCCTTCGACAACACAATAATAATAATAATAATAATAATAATAATAATAATAATAATAATAAAAAAAAACTTTATTTATATACCATCTTATCTCCTCAGGGGATTAGGGCAGTTTCCAACATGATAAAAACAATACAATACAATACACATAATAAACAGAACCATACAACAATTTAAATACAAATGGAAAACAGAAATACACAAGGGATCCTCTCTCCTCTGCAGGAGTCTACCGGATACCATGCAGCTGTGGACAAGTATACATAGGGACCACCAAACGTAGCGCCCAAACACGAGTCAAAGAACATGAAAGGCACTGCAGACTAACTCAACCAGAGAAATCAGCCATAGCAGAGCACTTGATGAACCAACCTGGACACAATATATTATTTGAGAACACAGAAATGCTGGACCACTCCAACAACTATCATGTCAGACTACACAGAGAAGCCATTGAAATCCACAAGCATGTGGACAACTTCAACAGAAAGGAGGAAACCATGAAAATGAACAAAATCTGGCTACCAGTATTAAAAAACTCAAAAATCAGAACAGTAGATTGGAAGCAACACTCTGAGGGCAGAGGAGCCCCAGGGACGGCTAATGACTCTGAACAAAGGATGCCCCCCAAGCAAGAGACAAACCTTTCCAATGCTAATTAGGGTGATTAACTGCAACATTCACACTGGCCTCCAACTGACAAAGGACTCTTATCACACCCTGGACTCTCCACAGATATATATTTACCTTCCTTGCTTAGTCTCTCCATGCCTCACAACCTCTGAGGATGCCTGCCATAGATGTGGGCGAAACGTCAGGAGAGAATATTTCTGGAACATAGCCACACAGCCTGAAAGACATACAACAACCCAGAAATATGATCCAAAAACTCCCTTGATGCTGTATTATCCAAAAATGTTTGATTTTTACACCACTTTATATACCTGCATACCTAGGGTCATGCAAAAGTTTCAGATGGAAAGGTTGCGAGTGCTAACACTTTCAGAAGCCCTGGTTTCTTTGTTGTATATCGGAAGAAAATGGTGGGGTGGAAGAGAACTGGAAACAGCAACTCTCAAGGCTTTGCTGCTTCGGGCCCCTTCTACGATGCCAAATAATCCAAATTATCAAAGCAGATAATTGCCATTATTTGCTTTGAACTGGATAATATGACTCTACACTGCCAGTTCAAAGCTGGTAATCTGGATTTTATATGGTAGTGTAGAAGGGGCCTCTGTGGTCCATTCCTTTCCATCCCACTGCAAACTGCACTGGGAACTAAGGAGTTGGCACTAAGAAATGCCAGTGAAATGCTCGGTGCCACCAGAAGAGGGCACCCGCTCTGCTCTTCTGCTCCTCCCTTGAGCCTTAATAAGACCGTCCTCAGGAGTAAAGCTGCTGCTTTTAGCTACTTTGTCTCTCCCACTGCCTTTAATTGAAAATATCAAAGCTGTTTGGCTGTTGCAGGGTGTTTGCTCTGGGCCTTTCCTTTGCTCTGCAGTGGCCTCCAGCCGCCGCTCTGCCTTAAGCTCTACAAGGATGCCCAGAGTGCAGAGGAAAAGGAAAAGGAGCGTGTCCGGGAAGCCCAAGGGAAGCATTCATTCAGCAAACCCAAGCCAAGCGGAGAGGCTCCCCACTTCATCCTGGAGCCTGTCTCCTTTTTCTGCCCGGCTGCCTTTGCATTGAAGACCAGCAAGAGGCAGAGCCCGGCAGGAATCAATATAAAATTCAAATACTTTTGTGCCACCTGTTGGATTTTGCCACTAATTGCATGCATTTCCGAGATGCTTGCTGTAGGGGATTGGACAGGCACATAATTTTCAATGTTTCTCCCTGAAACTATATCTTTCTTATTAAACGTCCCTTACACCCATGACCAAGACCCCTTCCACACAGCTGTATAAAATTCACATTCACCTGGATGATATGGCAGCAGGGACTCAGATAATCCAGTTCAAAGCAGATATTGTGGATTATCTGCCTTAATATTCTGGGTTATATGGCTGTGCGGAAGGGCCCTAATATGAACTTTCCTTTTCCACCTTGCCATCCGTAGCAGGATGTTGCTACAAGCTGAGCATCCCTTGTCTAGAAATCCAAAATGCTTCCAAATTGCTTCACGAGTAGCTGAGAGAGAGCAACATATTTGCTTTCTACGCGCACAAAGTTTGTGTCATGCACAAAATTGTGTTGTCGAAGGCTTTCATGGCCGGGATCACAGGGTTGTTGTATGTCTTTCAGGCTGTGTGGCCATGTTCCAGAAGTATTCTCTCCTGACGTTTCGCCCACATCTATGGCAGGCATCCTCAGAGGTTGTAAGGTATGGACAAAATTATTAGATGCACAAAATTATTAGAATCACAGAAACTGGAAGAGACCACAAAAGCCATCCAGTCTACCCCCTGCCATACAGGAGAATATACAAGCAGTCCACAAGTTACAAATATCTGACTTACAAACAACTTATAGTTAAGAACAAGGGTGCAACAACAGGAAGTGGGAGGAAATTTATTTCTGAAAGAGCTATCATGGGAGAAAGGTGTCTCCACTGTAGCATTCTCACCGATCCTTATTTTGAAGATAAGCCCATTTTTTCAAAATCCAGTTGTCACAGGGACAGAAAGTGAGGTGACATCTTCTGAACAGGGGCACAGACAGCAAAAACACACACACACACACACAGGGGTGTTAACCCTAACCTATGTAATCCAAAATGTGTGTGTGTGTGTGTGTGTGTGTGTGTACTAGCTTGGGTACCTGGTGGTGCCCGGGTTATTTGAAAAAGGCATTGGTTGTTTTGAGGTGTTAGGTAATATCATTTAGTGAATTAGTAGCAGTATTTATTAGAAAAAAAGCCAGTCTTGGATTTTGGTCTGTTATGAATGCTCCCATAAGAAAATACATAACAATGTGAGTGAACTACAGTTCCCAGAATCATGGGTCAATCCCCAAATCAGGCCTGGCCATGTTGGGTCTGTGTACCAAGTTTGGCCCAGATTCGACATTGTCTGGGTTCAGTGCTCTCTGGATGAGGACGAAATACAACTTCCAAAATCAAGGTCACTTTCCTGCAGTATGTTCACTTGAACATGAAGCTTCTCTGTGCCAAGTTTGGTCCCAGTCCATTGTTGGTGAGGGTCACAGTTTCTCTGGAGGTAGGTGAACTATAACTCCCAAAATCAAGGTCCATTTCCACTATCCCCTGCAGTATGTTCAGTTGGTTATGGGGCTTCTCTGTGCCAAGTCTGACCCCAGCCCATTGTTGGTGAGGATCACAGTATCATTGAAAGTACTGCAATTCCCATTATCCATGGCAAGTTTGGTCCAGATCTATCATTGGTTGCGTTAACAGTGCTCTCTGGATGTAGGTGAAATACAAATCTTTTAAATCATGGTGAATTCCACCCAAACCTCTTGTTCAATTCCTGATCAATTCCTCTGTTAACTGTGTGCCATAGGAAAGGGTAGGAAAGGGTAAAGGTAGATGTAGTGGGAAGGGTCATGCAAATTAAGGAACTCTGGGATGTCCATTCTGGAGGAAAAAGAGAATACCTAGGGCAAAATTGTCCCCACATGAAAGCCTTCACTTGGGTGGGGGGCATAATGATGTTTCTGGAGGACTCTGGCAGGGTTCGGGTTACATGTTCATGGCACTCACTATAGCCTGCATGTCCGTGGAGAGGGGGCCATTGGTGTCTCCTTCTCAGTAGGCACTATAGCCTGCTTGTGGAGGCGGGCGGCTGTCTGTGTAAGTGGACACCTCTGCCACATACACATTTTTCACTTTTATTGTGTACTAGCTGTGCCCGGCCACGCGTTGCTGTGGCGTTGTCTGGTGGTGTTGGTTGAGAACTTGTTGAGGTAGTGGTGGTATTGAATGTCTGTTGTATGGTTGTCCTTATGTTTAGTATGCATTTGGTTGTTTGTGTACTGTGAAAGTGGTGAGGGTAGAGGGGGCTTATGTCCCTGTGTAGTATTGTATAGTATTTATACGTTGTCCATGTGTTGTGAATGCTTGGATTGTGTCCTGTTGCATAGTAGAAAGGGTTGAGCTGGATGGCCCTTAGGGGTCTCTCCAAACTCTTGGATTCTATGCTTCTATTATTATTATTATTATTATTATTATTATCATCATCATCATCATCATCATCATCATCATTATGTAGAGGCTGGATGACCATCTGTCAGGAGTGCTTGGATTGTGTCCTCCTGCATGGTAGAAGGAAATTGATCTGGATGATCCTTAGGGGTCACTCCAAACCTTAGGCTTGTATGATGATATTATTATTATTATTATTATTATTATTATTATTATTATTATTATTATTATTATTATTATTAAGAGGCTGGGTGGCCATCTGTTGGGAGTGCTTGGCTTGTGTCCTGCATGGCAGAATTGGGTTGGGCTGGATGGCCCTTAGGTGAGGCCTAACTGTGCCTGTCCCCTGGGCTGAGTAGGTTGCTTGGAGACCAAGTGGGCGGAACTTAGCCTTGTAACTGGCAGCAATTGGATAAAAACAATTATTCCTCTCTCTCTAATTAGGACTTTATTTTTCTTTTCTTTTTGTTGTATCAACCTAGAGGCATGGATGATGGGTTGTGTTGTCAAATTTCGAGGTTGGGGGTCCTGTAGTTTTTTTGTTTTGTCTGCTGCCCTGATGCCATCACTCTTTTATATATATAGATAGATATATAGATATAGATATAGATATACAGTGTTCCCTTACTTATCGCTGGGGTTAGGTTCCAGAACCACCCACAATAAGTGAAAATCCATGAAGTAGGGACACTATATTTATTTTAATATTTATACATTATTTTAGTAGTTATACACTATTTTAAGTCTTTATCAACCAATAGTGTGTTGATAAATCGCTTCCTTCTCCTTCCATTGCCACTTGGGCTCCTTTTCTCTTCCTTTGGCTTCTCCTTCCTCCCTTCCTTAGGCTGTAAATTGTAATTTTTTATGATTTATAATAGTCTTTTAGAGTTTATTGAAAAACCGCAAAACAGCAAATACGCGAAAAGTGAACCACAAAGTAGTGAGGGAACAATGTATAGATATATGGAGTTACACTTAAAAACTGTACTTTTTCTGATTTTCAAACATATTCAACTTAAAAACAAATCTACAGAACATATCTTGTTTGTAACTTGGGGACTGCCTGTAACGCATAATAGTAGAAAGAACTTCCTGACCATAAGAGCTGTTCAACAGTGGACCTCTCTGCCTTGGAGTGTGATGGAAGCTACTTCTTTGGATACTTTGAAACAGAAACTGGATGGCCATCTGTTGGGGGTGCTTTGATTGTGCTTTTCCTGCCTTGTGGAATGGAGATGGACTGCACAGTCCATGTGGTCTCTTCGAACTCTATTATTCTATGACTGTGAATATATATGTGCATTGATCAACCTCCTCCTGTTATACTTATGTCTAAAATTACATTCAGGCTATGTATATGAGGTGATTATTATTCTTTTACATTATATTGTAATACTAATAAATAACGTATATATGAAACATAAATGAATTTAGTGCTTATATTTGGGCCCTAGCTTTATTTGTTTTAGTTCTATATGTATGTGCAAATATTCCAAAATTCAAGACACTTCTAGTTCCCAAGTGTTTCACATAGTCATAAGGGATACTCAACCTGTTTTGCAGAGGGCTTGTTCCAGACACTAAGTCCTAGAATTTTGGGTGCTTCCAGACAATCTGAAGCATTATGCAGCTGTTAGGCATGGGCAAATTAATCAGAATTGTCATTAATCGTAATAAAATCGTATCTATTTTGGGTTCCGAACGGCGTTCCGAGGTGGTTTGGCGCTTCTGAATTAACCTTCCAATTCGAAGCATTGGAGCCCATCCTCAGAATACCTTTGGATATATGATTGGTTTTCAACCAATCTCCTGGCTAGCATCAGGCTTAAAAGCCCCATAGAAACCAAGCCTGGAGCGTTTTCACTCCTGTATAGCATCGGGGCCTAAGAGCCCCATAGAAACCAAGCCTGGACCATTAGCATCAAGGCATAAGAGCCCCATAGAAACCAAGCCTGGAACGTCTTCTCTCCTGGCTAGCACTGGGCCATTTTGAGACAGCATGGTCTACACGTTTGAAAGTTGGACTGCAATTGTGGCTTGATTCCCCACTCAGCCATGGAAACCCACTGGGTGATCTTGGGCAAGTCACACACTCTCATCCCCAGAAAACCCAATGAAACAGGAAATAACACTTTCAAACCAGAAACAGATTTCCTTATTCAGAGGCTGATGGCCATCTTTCAGGAGTGATTTGATAGTGTGCTATGATTTCTGTTCCTGGTTGATAAATTTCATTTCCTAATTTGTTCTGTCATAAAAACATGGCAAAACTTGATTACACTGCCAAAACTTTGTCTTTTCACAAGGGGCATCATCCTATAAAAAATAGCACATTATGGTTCGTTGAGTCTCTGTCCACCAATTTAACAAAGTTTCAGCCACAAAAGCAAAGTTTATGAAGTAGAAAAATGACTTTCAAAGTAAAGACAACCCAATGAAGCAGGTAATAACACTTTCAAACCAGGAACAGATTTTTTTATTATTATTTCATAGAATCATAGAATCATAGAATAGTAGAGTTGGAAGAGACCACATGGGCCATCCAGTCCAACCCCCTGCTAAGAAACAGGAAATCGCATTCAAAGCACCCCCGACAGATGGCCATCCAGCCTCTGCTTAAAAGCCTCCAAAGAAGGAGCCTCCACCACGGCCCCGGGGAGAGAGTTCCACTGTCGAACAGCTCTCACAGTGAGGAAGTTCTTCCTGATGTTCAGGTGGAATCTCCTTTCCTGTAGTTTGAAGCCATTGTTCCGTGTCCTAGTCTGCAGGGCAGCAGAAAACAAGCTTGCTCCCTCCTCCCTATGACTTCCCTTCACGTATTTGTACATGGCTATCATGTCTCCTCTCAGCCTTCTCTTCTGCAGGCTAAACATGCCAAGCTCTTTAAGCCGCTCCTCATAGGGCTTGTTCTCCAGACCCTTAATCATTTTAGTCGCCCTCCTCTGGACGCTTTCCAGCTTGTCAACATCTCCCTTCAACTGTGGTGCCCAAAATTGGACACAGTATTCCAGGTGTGGTCTGACCAAGGCAGAATAGAGGGGGAGCATAACTTCCCTGGATCTAGACGCTATTCCCCTATTGATGTAGGCCAAAATCCCATTGGCTTTTTTAGCAGCCGCATCACATTGTTGGCTCATGTTTAACTTGTTTAAAATTTAAAATGTTTTTCAATAAAAACTTTGAAGATTTGCCAAAAATCTGAGAATAAGTGTAACATTCTTAGATTTGGTGAGCTAACAGTGGTCAATGTGTTCTACCACTGTAGCAAATTTCATTAGGATAGCTCAAAAAATGAGGGAGAGCGAAGCCCCTCAATTTTCCCCATTGACAATAATGTTTTCCTTCATGCGCATCCGCTATTAATGATGTACATACAACGATTCAGAAGTTTTGGAAAGTTTTTAACTTTTTGCCTTCAAAATTCAGAAATGACTTTAGAAATGAAGCACCAGCACCCCCTACTTTTGAAGAGAGTTTAGAACCATTTTTTTCATGGATCGCACATGCCTAGTCGCTGTTCTCTCTTTTCTTCCACATTTTTTTTTCTTTTGTACATATTTTTTCTTTGGTTAAGAAAAACAAGAGACAACAAGTAAAATGGAGAAGGCAGCAAATTGAAGGTGGTGGCGATTGTGGACCTCCTTGTAAGCCTCCATGATTGATAAAGATTAATATTACAGCCAAACTCTGATTTTGAAGGGTCATCCCATCCCATCCCATTGTGTGATGCCAAACACAGGTTTGACACCATGCATAATTTTAATTTTTTTTCAATAAACAATTATAGCATTATAATTCTACAATAACTGCCATGGTTCCATTCTATCAACTCCATGGATTTGTCATGAGCTGCTAAAGTTCTTTAGGTAGGAATACCCACAAGTCTTGGGATTCCATAGGATGGAACCATGGTAGTTATGATGGAATCATAGCGCAATAAAATTGTGTAATGTGGAAGGAGCTTCAATGGGTTGATGCAGTATTCCTGGTTCTTTCCCGGCATGAATGTTCCGCCTTTCAAAATATCACGGGTTCCTAAATCCACTTACAAGGGATCCTGCTTCCAGCACAAGAATCTGACACCCAGAACTTTTTGACATTATTTTTTTTTACACAAGTTACACAAAAATATTTCTGGTGTCTTTTGTCTTTTTGAAGTTAAGCGCACACACATGCAGAAACAGAACCCAAATACAGAAGAAATGGCCAATTGCTCACAAAGATGTAAACAACCCATCTAAGATTTCTAGTTTTAATGATTCGACCATAACTTCCATGGCTCCATTGTATGGAATCCTGAGAGTTGTGCTTTAGGTATTTCAAATTCCTAGCTAAAAAATGTTGTACATTTACAGAATTGTTGTACATTTATAGAATTGGTAGGATGTGCAATATCTCAGATACTTACTTAAAAAAATCTTGCCACTTTATGGTGAAGAGAATGTTTTGTTAGAGGAGGGAATTGTGCTTTCTCATTTAGAATGTGAGGAGAAACCAAGTTACTAGGATGTTATGTGGTTTCTGGCCTGAATGGCCGCGTTCTAGCCGCCGTTGAGGTCTTTGGGTCTTCGGATTGTTCCTGGTCTGGATCCTCCCCTGTGGCCACTCCTGGGAATGCATGACTCCAGTGGTTGTGCCCGCAGGTCCATCGAGGGGATTGTCCATCCCATCCCACAAACTCAACACAAACAACACTCCTCACCCATCTGCAGGGCTTCTAAGGGTGAGTTCAAGTCCCAGTGAAAAATATTTTTCAGGCCCCAGAAGTTCATTTCTGCTCTCAAGGCCCCTTGAAATGTTGTAGGTAAAGGTAAAGGTTTTCCCCTGATGTTAAGTCCAGTCGTGACCGACTCTGGGGGTTGGTACTCATCTCCCACCAAGCAGTTGGAAAATATACAAATGTGAGTAGATCAATAGGTACCACTCCGGTGGGGAAGTAATGGCGCTCCATGCAGTCATGCAGGCAACATGATCTTGGGGGTGTCTGTGAACAATGCCAGTTCTTCAGCTTAGAAATGGAGATGAGCACCAACCCCCAGAGTCCGACAGGACTAGACTTAATGTCAGGCTCTTCTCTTACTTGCACCAGCATCCCATGTGCCCTTGGTGGGAACGAGGGAACGGGCCTTGTTGGTGGTGGCCCCCGGCTCTGGAATGCTCTCCCTAAAGAGATCAGACAGGCCCCCACCTTATCTACTTTTCGTAAAGAACTAAAAACCTGGTGGTTTCGCCAGGTCTTTGATCAAGATTAGTTTTCACTAAATCAGATTTTGGTACACTGTTCATCGCCTGCCACTAAGATATGTATATAAACTCTTATCTACCCTTAAATAGTGTTTCCCACTATTTAGTATCGAAGGATGTGACTGAAATTGTTTTTTAACTGAAAATGCTGTGTTTTATCTATGATGTATTATTTGTTATATTTTATTGTATGTTGTTTTGTATTTTCATTTGTATTTATTTTGGAAACCGCCCTGAGTCCCCTCGGGGAGATAGAGTGGTATATAAATACCTTTTATTATATATTTTATTATATATTGTATTATTATTTACCTTTACCTACCAAACATTATTATCTTTTCTAGTGAGTCATGTCTTCTCATGATATGGTCAGAATACAGCAATTGTCTTGATTTCTAGGGAGAGTTCAGTATTGATCTTGGAAAATTCTTGTCAACATGGTTCTTGCTGCTGCTCAGTTGTTTAGTCGTCTCCGACTCTTCGTGACCTCATGGACCAGTCCACGCCAAAGCTCCCTGTCGGCCGTCATCGCCCCCAGTTCCTTCAAAGTCAAGCCAGTCACTTCAAGGATACCATTCATCCATCTTGCCCTTGGTCTTCCTTTTCCCTTCCATTTTCCCCAGCATCGTAATCTTTTCCAAGCTTTCCTGTCTCCTCGTGATGTGGCCAAAATACTTCAGCTTTGCCTCTAATGTCCTTAAGAAGCCTTTTAAAAAAATAATAATTAGTGACCATTGTCTGTTACAACAATAATACAAGTTCATCTTTAGTGTGTAATTCCATTATTTTTATGAAATAATGGTTATGCTTTTCTAAACACAAAAATAATCAATTATAGATAAGTGTGTTACTCATAATTTTTTACTTCCTTCTTCCGAACAGTTATGACCATATAGAATGATATGTGAATCATCATGTGCTTTAGTCACTCTCACTGAAAACGTTAGAATATATTAATGAATATACTTTAATTATGGTTGCCTATTTTGATCAAATCTGTACAAGGCAAAAGCTCATATCCTACAATCTGACATCATTTTTGAATTCCACATTTAATGGCACAAATTGCTGGATAGAGATCTTTAGCCAGCACTTGGAAGGTAATGTTTCAGACTGCAAACAGTCTCAGTCAGCCAATCTCCATGGCCTTTCTAGTTGTTGTAATCTAAAAAAAAGATCTTTTCACATAAATTCAGTTTTATCACACTTATTTTCTGTAATGTTATAGGTGTCTTGCTTAAATTACTACACAGAGTTTTATTAAGTTGTATCAAGCTTTGTTGTTTGGTTCTTCGATATGGTGATATGGCCTAAGGGCTAATCAATAAAATTTATTTATTATTTATTATATTCTGCCTATAGTTATTTGGCAGAACATACTCCTTCAGCAAAAGATGAATCACTGACATCTCCACTTGATATTATCTCAGACAACAATAATAACAAAAAAAATCCCACCTTGAAACAAATACATTTTAAGAAATACTACCTACAATATGAACTGACTTGCTATAGTTTTCAGTTAAGGTTCAGGTCTGGTCAAAGAAGTAGCGCTAGATACAAACAGCTGGATCTTTCAGTGGTGGTGCCAAAATGGTATCCCAAAATGGTATCTACCTACTATAAAGGAATGGCGGCAGGAGTGAAACTTTTATTTTAGATCCCACCGCTGCCACCAAGATAAAAGAATGAGCAAAGCGGAGAGGCTAATTATAACAGATTTTCTTTTAAAATGGTAGCAATTTAACATTTTTGTTAAATGTGTCTGAGATAAGTTTCTCCCATTCACTGCCCACAATGTTTCCCACTCTTGGCTCCCAAACTGATGTTCACTATGAGGTTTTTCTGTGGTATTTTATTGTTGTATTGCTGGAACTTTTATTAAGGCTTCTTGATGGAAAATATATACTGTGGAGGCTCTTGAAAGTTGAAAATAGAATAAAAATTTATTTTCTTAAAAACAGGCAAATGATTACTTCAGAGAGGTACATAAGCGTAATCGATTACAGACGTTCTTCAGCTTAACTTAGTTGTATGTTTCAGATTACTTCACTTAGTTTCAAACAGTTCCAACCAACCAATCTATCTATTGGTCACAAAAACCCTCGCTCTATTTGCTGAAAATAGACACGAGTTCCCCTGAGTTGTTAATTAACTCTAACCTAGAGTCCTTCTATTAACCAGTCCAGTACTGAGAGACAATCCCTTGAGTTATCTTTCCTCCCCCAAGAGATCCAAAACTGCCTGACCTAGCCTGTCAGTTTCCACAGCTTTCAGTTCTCTCTCACACACACCCTCCAAACTGCTCTTTCCTCTCCAAACTCCAAAAAAGAACTGCTCTCTTCAAACCCTCAAAACAGCACTCTCTTCTTCAAACCTCAAACCAGAACTGCCTGGAGCTCTTTTTTTTCTCTGCACTCTAAGACTTGGCTCCTCCCATCTGCTCTGCTTGGCCAATCCTAGGAGTCTCGCTCTAGGCTCCTCCCCCTTTCTAACCACACTCAAGATGGCTGCCTGGCATTCCTCGACAAAATGGATGCCTGCCTCACTCACTGTTTCCAAGGCTTCATTCCCGGCCTAATAGGTAAGGTTCACTACACCTACCCTTCCCCATCCTCTCTATCAATGCTTCTCAAAGTGTTTGTGGTTGGGAGGAATGGACTTCCTCCTCAAGAACATTTGACATTGGCCATGTTGGGAAGGTTTTCTGAAAGTTAAGGACCGAAATGTGTGGCGAACCAGAGATAGGAAAGTCTTGTAGACATCTGGTTGATGTTCATTTCATGTGAATTTGATTGGGACAACTAAACCAATCCTGATGATTATTAGTTGTTGTATAGTTGTTGTTGATATTTTCTTTTGGCCTTTCTGTTCTGCCTGGTTGTCTCTGAAAATATGTAAACTGTACAAATCCTCAGCCTGTTCTTTCTGCATTCCATAAAAAAATATAAAACCTAGTAATCTGTCCTTTAGCTGCATGCCAACAAGCCATCTTTTTCTTTTACCACTGAAAGTAAAACCCATAATAATATATTCACAATTAATACTGGCTTCCATCCTTAGTTTATTTTAGGGAGGAGGCAGAAATGTTTTAATGAATTAATAAAATCAATTATTCATCAAATAATTTCAAATGCTAGCATAACACTTACTTGAAGTTTAAAAATTTGGACCAGTTTTTAAAAAAAATTTAAATCAATTGTTTTACATTGTTGTTTCATTATTTCTGCAGTTTTTATTATTATGGGATCATAAAATAAATAACAGCACTTCAGATGCTGATTCAACAAAAAGTATTTTGTTGCCTCAGGGTATCCTTTTTCTGCCTTGTATTATATAGGACTAGTAAATTCCGCTTTCATAAGGAAGTAGAGGTCCATTTTGCCCTCAAATGCTTTTTTAAATGTAAGACATGGCAAAGCAATAACCTCATTCTAACAAAATTACAAGGAGCTTTTCAAACATCTGTTTCTACACATTTTTTTTATTATTGAACAGTATATTTTTCCAGGAGTCCAGTGAGATGAAAAGCAATTAACATGTGATTTTATGAATGAATGAATGAATACACCTAAAGAATAAAAGGTTTCAATAAATAATCCTGAAATACAGACATAGATAGTAAGTCCTTTTATTATCCACATCAAGTTTTAGTTTGAGCTAGAGTACAGACACACATACACAGACATATATACTTTTTTGTATTTATAGGCTAGCAAAAAATAGCAGCTTTGCATTGGGGAAAAAATCACACGCTTTTAGTTCCCCTAACATACACCCTGGGTTTCGCTCTCTTCTTATATGTTCATTCTTTTATTTATTTATTCATTTATTCATTTATTTATTATTTTCCCCCTGCACTCCTTATTTTTTCACTTGTCTTTCTGTCCTTCCACCTTGGTGCTCTTTCTGTTTTTCCTCTTCTCGTTCTCTTCCTTCCTTCTCTTCCACTCCCAGTCAACTGGAATTTCTTTTCTCTGCCCATTTTTTAAAACACCTTGGGTACCCTGAAAAGGAGAATGTGACATAGAGATGCCATGAGATTCTCTGGAGAAATGGATCTCATATCCTCTCAACAGCATTGTCTCTCCTAGTTAAGAAAGGTCAGACACATTGTAGCTCAAGATGGCCCTAGAGCATACAGACATAATTTAATTAATTAACATTGCTCAATTTAAATAACAAAACATTCCTGATATGCACATTTCTTTTAAACAAATATTTATTTTTATCAGAATATACAATTAACCATTTTTCCAAAGATAAAAAACCCATATCTAAGTCGGGAGAGTACATAGTATTTTTTAATAGACATGAACAGATTTTTGGCATCTTGATACAGCTTATAGATACAATCATTAAGCATGTTAGTATTTCACATAATCTAATCTAAAATATCAATGAACATGATAATAACCTGCTACCCATCCAGTTTTGAACTTTCCCCTCTTGAAACATGTTATGCTTATAGTTCTATTACAATTTTCTATCTGCTTAAGTACCTTCCGTTTTATTATTTCCATACCCTTTTCTTGTGCCACCTTCACCTGGACCTGGAATATGTAGTTATTCCAAAATTGCATTTTTTCTGTTGCAGATTTGCTCCCCTTTCCTTCAATGAATATAAACTCAACACATTTACCCGATATCTCCCAAAAATCAGTTTCCAAATACCCTTTTTAACTTTAATGTCACAAGTCACTTTATCATTGATCGCTATATTCCACATTTCTCTATACCATCAGTCATTTCCAGCCTTTTTTTGACCAAAGACCACTTGACCAGGGCCCACTTTGACCAGGGCCCACTCTCCAACATTAGTACCAAAAGGGTTACGAATCAGTTTTTGGTCAACTTTAGATTCAGTTTGGTTATCTGGGGTGTTGATACAGAAAATTGCATTGGATAGACCACATCAGCTCTAATTTCTGATACAGAACATATGCCATCCAGTAGTCACAATCTGCTCACCCACAGAAAACCATATTTAATAATCTAGAGCTGATGTGGTCTATCCAATGCAATTTTCTGAATCAGCACCCCAAATGATCCCAGGAACAGGCCTAAAAACAAAGATACCAAGATGCCCTCACTTCCAGGCGCCACATGGCACTGCTCTGCTCAGGGGAGGGAGGAGGAGAAGTAGCAGTCAGGAGGCTTGTTGTCACGCCTTTCATGGGTAATCAGCCCCTCCCCTCCCAACATCCCAGTTGCTTCAGCACTGTAAGAGGGTTTCGCAAGACCAAGTCACTCTCTCTGCAATGGTGTAGTAATGGTGAGGCCGCAGACCATATTTTAGTTCTTGGGGACCACTGGTGGCCCTGGGACCACAGGTTGGAAACCACTGTTCTAGAATAATTTCCCTTTTTTTCTTTCCCGTTCTTTGCAACTATCAGTCTTGCTGTCATTAATAAACTAGAGGTCAATTCTTTTCCTTCTTGTGATAATATCATCTTATCATATATTGATAACAATGCTATTTCTGGTACATTTTAACTCTATTTTTATTAATACCCTTATTTCTTTAAATACTGTTTCCCAATTTTTAAAATAAATTTGTAGGACTGCCACATATGAATGTATGAACCTACTTCCTGGCAACTTCTCCAACATTGATTTGAGTATTTCTTATCTATTTGATTTTGTCTAACTGAGAATAAATACCACCTTCAAAATTTTTATAATTTGTTCTTCATTCTTATAGACATATTTTAATACACATATTTGATATTCTTTTCTGTTCTTAAATATTCAATTTTTTCCCTAAATCTAGTTGCCATAGTTCTCTAAGATGGTCTTCATATGCACATTTCTGAAGCACCATTTGTATCCAGGTGTTTAGGTCTCGCAATCTTGAAACCTATGGCTGAAATGTGAGATATGGGAGAATTTTATTTCAATTTATTTTTAGATTAATTTTCCAAAATCTATAGATTTTACTGAAAAGATACCATGAAGCTTGTTCAAAACAGAACTGGCAGCTCATTCATCCTGGATTTTGAGTGCTTAGCTCTTAAACATCTGCTTTTGACTCCCTGTGAATTGTTGTATTAGTTCAGAATTAGTTGTCATCCCTTTTTTTCCTGATAGAGTTCTCATCTTTAACAGGTTTATGGTAGTCAGGTAAAAACATGGTCATTTCTGTTCTGGGAACACCTCCACTTATTAAAGTTGACCAGTGCACATAAGTGTTTCATCTCATTTTTAAAGCAAATTTTCTATATATAACCACAGTATAACGTGGGCCCAGTTCTATTATGAATATGCATGCATGCATAGTAAATTCTGTCAGCCTGCATCAACCAGAAAAAGTCCATTTCCTGACAAATAATGAAACATAGTCTTAGGTGTAAAATATTTGGTGTTCTGCCAATGTGCCAGTCAATAATCTGAGTGTAAGATAAATCATCAATCAGCTATGATTAAGACCTGGAAAAAAATGTATTGGGAAGGAAGGAGGGGGATATCATTGCTGCCGGCCTGTCAATCAATCACAAATTGCCTGAAGAATCACAAACCATTTTTTCAGAGAGATTTTTTTAAAAGCAAAATAATAATAATTCTGGGCTCTGCCAGACTGCGGGGCCAATCAATCATTGTGTGCCTGATGAATCATGAAACACACTCAGTAACATGTCACTGCACATACGCACTTGGTATAGCTCTCATCACCCTGAGTTTGTCTTGCAGTTAAATTGACTGAAGGCGGGTTGCGGAAAATGTTCTTTCTCCCAGCTGCTGACCTCCTCCTCCTCCTCCATCACCAGCCAGTCTCAAATTCCCTCAGTCTGTCTTTTGATTTTAAACTGGAGATTTCTCCACCAGGGTTCAACAAGGCAGCAAACAGACGTTTCCGATGTCAAATTGGCTGTTAAACTATCATTGAAGTTGTTAGACAAATTTAACAAGAGAATGAATTCCTGCAAGGTATGTTAGGCCCCTGCGCAAGCACCTCCCGTTAAACCGATCTGTTTTACTTAACACAACAGCACAATCAATGGTGCGACACCAGGATCACAAGGGCTCTGTTTCAATATCCTTACAACTCACCTCTTCTTCCTATCACATTGCCTTACAGATGGGATGAGAAGGGAATGTCAGTCTGATTATTCTTCTGTTATCATTGGTGACAAGCATCAGCCTATTTGCTACACAATCCACCCATTTAAAGCAGCAAAATGTGGAAATTCATTAAAACTAAGACTATGCACAGGGATCTCGCAATATGTGAGAGACTATCTAAGAAAACAAAGTTGGTAGCATAAGCTGTTGTAGATTTAATCTATTTCCTTAGATGCAGCTATGCAATCTTATTTTACTGACTTTGTTTTCTCATTCTCTAAGGCAATGGTTCTCAAACAGTGCTCCATGGAGACCTTAGGGCTCCATGAAAGAAACAGAGGAGCTCTGTACTTCTCTCCTCCTGTCCTTTTCCTTGAAACCCCATGCCACCCAGACTCTTTTCCCTGCACTAACATGCCACCCAAACCCTTATTACAAAGGCTGGATAGCCATCTGTTGAAAGTGTTTTGATTGTGCTTTTCCTACATTGCAGAAGGGGGTTGGACTGGATGGGTTGCTCCTATTATTATTATTATTAATAATAATAATAATAATAATAATGTGCCAATTGTATAGCTCTATGTATATTTTTATGAATGTTTAATGTATTTGTTTTTAATCAATTATATGAACTGTATTATTTTTATAGTAAAGGTAAAGGTTTCCCCTGTCTGACTCTGGGGGTTGGTGCTCATCTCCATTTCTAAACCGAAGAGCCGGCGTTGTCCGTAGATACCTCCAAGGTCATGTGGCCGGCATGACTGCATGGAGCGCCGTTACCTTCCCGCCGGAGTGGTACCTATTGATCTACTCACATTGGCATGTTTTCGAACTGCTAGGTTGACAGAAACTGGAACTAACAGTGGCCGCTCACGCTGCTCCCGGGGTTTGAATCTGGGACCTTTCGGTCTGCAAGTTCAGCAGCTCAGTGCTTTAACACACTTCACCACCGGGGCTCCTATTATTTTTATATGTGTGTTTTATTGTAAGCCGCCCTGAGTCCCCTATTGGGTGAGAAGGGCGGGATACAAGTACTGTAATAAATAAATAAATAAATAATTATTATTATTATTATTACAAAGGCTGGTTGGCCATCTGTTGGGGATGTTTTGATAGTGCTTTTCCTGCATGGCAGAAAGGGGTTGGGCTGGATGACCTCTGGGGTTGTTCCTATTATTACTTCCCTGTCCAAGAGTTTGCTCATGCCTGATATTTATACATTATATCATTATTTCTTGGGGCTCCACGAGAAACCTTTCCTTCAAAAAGATCTCCCCGACTGAAAACGTTTCAGAAACCCTGCGCTAAGGTGCTACAAAATCCCTTTGCATACAAATATTAAAACTATTGTGACTATGTTTTTGAATTCTACAACTAAGGCCATATTTCAGAGGAAGGAACTGGCATTTGGAGAAAAACAATTAAATCAAAACTAAATGTTATTAACTGCCTTACTCGGGATTCCCATGAAATACAACATTCTACTACCAACTGATGAGAAGAACCTTCACAGACTTAGAACGAACCAATGGAATCATCACATTTCTCTCTCTGCCCGCTGGCTGGCTGACTTCTCTTACCTCCTGTTGACTCCTTCCTTGATAGAGTTAGGGTGACAGAATAGCAAGAGAGTAAGGATTTCACTCTTTCCTAAAAATATTTCTTGAGTACTTAGAACAATTTTCTTCCCACTGTGAAAAAGTCTTGAAAAACAACGCAAGTTTTGAAGAGTACATGCAGTTCAGAACTTGCTATGTGCATGTGTTGTATATGAATTAAACTATTTTGAGGGGCAGGAAACAGCATTTTCTGTGCAGAAATATGGATATGGATGGACCAGCATGCTGTCCAAGCCTGCCTATTTCAAACCCAGATAGAAATAGACATGGTGACAGCTGCAACCCACTCAGCCACCCAGAGTCTTCCTGCGCCCTGAGACATTATCTATTTTTCCTTTGCTGACTTGATGCTTGGAATTGCCTCAGAGAACAACCCCATCCCTTCAAATACCTCCCCATTTCTTTAAGAATTTCATTTCTTACAAGAACCATTCTCCTTGGTCTTTTGGGCCATTATCTTAGGCCTTATAACTTATTGAAACTAGAGCATTTGGAAGTAAGGTATAAAAAATGACTAATCTCCTTGTATATCACATTTCATCACGGAAATTGTGGCAACACTGCTATGTTGTCAAGTGACGATTATATTTGCAATATTTTGAAATAAAACGTAATTCCAAAATAACTGTAATTACTCATATAACCAGTGCATTCATCTTTGAGCAGTGGTGGCAGATTTGAAATTCATCAGTCAAAGCCTGGTGCAAAACACATGAATTTAGAATTATAAAATTCTGAGGCAGTATTTTATTCTGAGTATAAGATTTGAACTGAAGACCTTCTTTTGCAAAAAAAAAAAAAAACCATTCCATTCATCCCAATCAGTCTTTAGTTCATCAATATAATGGAGCCTCCAGTGGCCTAGGGGATAAAAGCCTCGTGACTTGAAGGTTGGGTTGCTGACCTGAAAGCTGCCAGGTTCGAATCCCACCTGAGGAGAGTGCAGATGAGCTCCCTCTATTAGCTCCAGCTCCATGCGGGGACATGAGAGAAGCCTCCCACAAGGATGGTAAAAACATCAAAACATCTGGGCGTCCCCTGGGCAACGTCCTTGCAGACGGCCAATTCTCTCACTCCAGAAGCAACTCTGGTTGCTCCTGACACGAAAAAAAAAATCAATATAATTTAGAGTGTGGGTAGAGCTGCTACTCCTACTGTTAAAAAATTGAGCATCAGAATAGGAATCCTCAACAAACTGTTAATGCATCGACCTTCTGCCCATTCAGTTCTTTTTGTGTGCTTCAAGTCATCTCTGACTTATGGCAATCTTAAGGTGCACCTATCACTGGGTTTACCTATCAAGATTTGTTCAGAATGTGGTTGCATTTGCCTTCCTCTGAGGCTAAGAGAATGTGATGTGCCACCCAAGATCACCCAGGGCCATTCCACGCAGCCATATAACCCAGAATATCAAGGCAGAAAATCCCACAATATCTGCTTTGAACTGGGTTAGCTGAGTCCACACTGCCATATATTCCAGTTCAAAGCAGAAAATGTGGGATTTTATTCAGCTGTGTAGAAGGTTCCCACTGTCAAGGGGAGAATTCAAACGCTGAACTTCAGAGCTGAAATCTAACATTCAAACCACTACACCATACTGGCTCTCTTCTGATCACAGGCAAACATTTTTTTCAAATCTTAGCATGTACCATATAAACTATTCCTTTTTAATAAAATGGGAACTGCCAATTAAGAACAAGAATAAAATAAATGGATTAACAAATACCTATCAATCCTCTTTGCGATTTTTACTTCCCTTTTGCACAATCCCAAAATTTCCCAAGGATGCATAAACCACAGGATTTGTATTTCTTTACCTATAATTAAACAGTAGTAGCAAAACTGTACAACATAAAGGTAAAGGCGAAGGTTTTCCCGTCATTAAGTCTAGTTGGTCTGACTCTGGGGGTTGGTGCTCATCTCCATTTCTAAGCCGAAGAGCCGGCGTTGTCCGTAGACACCTCCAAGGTCATGTGGCCAGCATGACTGCATGGAGTGCCATTACCTTCCCACTGGAGTGGTACCTATTGATCTACTCACATTTGCATGTTTTCCCACTGCTTAGGTTGACAGAAGCTGGGCCTAATAGCAGGAGCTCACCCTGCTCCCCAGATTCAAACCTTTCAGTCAGCAAGTTTAGCAGCTCAGCGGTTTAACCCGCTGTACCACCGGGGCTCCTGTACAACATAGACATATGCAAATAAAACTGAATTTAAGAAGCAAGAGTAGTTTTATATGTGAGAATCTATACTGGAAAGATATCGGCAAATCCAATTCAAGAGAGAAGCTCTTACAAGCTCTGCTTGGGAACTAGTTTATGAAACTTTTCAGCAGAAAAGGTGGCAATGATTTTATTTGTTAACCTTGCCTCCTATAAATAATACAATCTTACAAATTACCGGGTGAAGTACTTTTAAAAAAATATGTTCTACAATGAATCTCTTTATAGAGCAAATCATTTGTAGTCAAACATTATGTGAACTAATGGTGCAATTGAAATGTCTTTCAAAAGCCTGATGTTGGATAATATATTAAAGACATGTTAAACAAATATTGCATA
Source organism: Anolis carolinensis (assembly GCF_035594765.1). Taxonomy (NCBI): domain Eukaryota; kingdom Metazoa; phylum Chordata; class Lepidosauria; order Squamata; family Anolidae; genus Anolis; species Anolis carolinensis. The sequence goes on from NC_085844.1 coordinate 95,721,988, forward strand.
AAGGTTCCACCTTTTAATCAAGCTCATACGGCATTCAATTGAATCCCTAAGGAAACGCTGGAAATAGTTCTTGAAAGAATGTCCTTGGGTTTTGGCTTTCAACACCTCAAACACTTCACCTGGAGCTTCTTCTAAAACTCATTGCGTGCACAGAAAACATTGGCATGAGAAAAGAAACATTCTTCACTAATGGGAAGCAGCAACAAAAAGTTCTTTGAACATCTTCCAAAGGTAGAGGGAGCATTGCTTCCAGGTAAAGCTGCAACAACACACATAACAATGGCTTCAGTTGGGTTCAATGGCTTGGGAGCAACTGATGTGGTGAGCCAGTGAGGTGCTAGTGAAAACATCACGGAGGGGAAATATTTTTTAAACTTCACTGTCATTCACTGTAGCTTCTTGCAGCCCTGCTAGGTTAAGGTAAAGGTTTTCCCCTGACATTAAGTTTAGTCATGTCCGACTCTGGGTGTTGGTGCTCATTTCCATTTCTAAGCCGAAGAGCCAGCATTGTCCGTAGAGACCTCCAAGGTCATGTGGCCGGCATGACTGCATGGAGAGCTGTTATCTTCCCGCTGGAGCAGTTCCTATTGATCTATTCATATTTGCATGTTTTCAAACTGCTCCCCGGATTCAAACTGCCGACCTTTCGGTCAGCAAGGTCAGCAGCTCAGCCATTCAATCTGCTGCACCACCAGGGGCTCCACTGCTAGGTTATTTCCCAAAAATTGGATCATATGGCAGTGTAGATCCAGCGTATGACTAACCATGAAAGACTATGGCCTCATCTACACTGCCATATAATCCACTTTCTGAATCCATATTATTTGCTTTGAACTGTATTATATAGCAGTGTAGATTCAAATAATCCAGTCCAAAGCAGATAAGCTGGAATCAGATACTGAATTTTATGGCAGTGTAGATCCAACCTATGACATGATTCTTTCTGAGATCTATGAAACCATCTCCAAAAAAGGGAAACATGAAATAACCACTGTTTCCATTCCCAATAGTGAAAAAACTGTAACTCTGCAGCTTTGAATGTTTGTGCAAAACATAGTAAACTAGTTTCTGAAAGTCACTGTGTTGCCTAAAAAATGCCCAAAAAAGATCCAGTTTTTGAGCCAGAAATGTCCCCTACCCTGCATAACAGCAAGCTCATTGGTGTTTAAAACTATGCAATAACAAGTCATTTATATATACACAAAAGGATATACCTTTCTCAATAAAAGAAAAAATGCTTATGTTAAAAACCAATAGTACAAGCCTGTCTGCTCATTTCCAAAGAAATGGGACACAAATAAGAAGGGTAATGTGGAGCAATGAATATAAATAATATTCTCATCATTTCTTCTAGTCACCAGCTCAGGTGGTAAGACTAGCAACAGAAATGCAGCCAAGAACAGGATCACTCTGTATATATTTGAACCACCATTTTAGCTGCATTCCTCTATCCTAAGGAATTGTTGTGATGGAGTCTTTGAGTAATGATACTACTAGGTGCACTAGAAAAGGAAGAAAGACTACTCGTGAGCAAGACTCCGATGAGGAGCAACAAAGGAAGCGGATCTGGGAAATACTTATGGAGCCTACTGATGATGACTCATTTAATAATAATAATTATGCACAATTAATAATAATAATTATAATTTGAGGGCTTTGAGGGGGATAATGGGGTTGAGAATCAGGAGAATGGGATGACAAGTTCAGAGGATGAGGTAATGGACTGGACTAAGGTACGAGAGATCCAGGACATCTTTAGAGAACCCACAAGTAGCAACACGTTTGAGGGTTGGCACAGTGGGGATCCAGCTGGGTTTTGGGGAGTTATGGGTTTGGATAAAAGATGGACTGGGTGGAGGGATCGGCAAGGGGCTTCAGCTAAAAGGAGCTCTGGTGGGGCATTGTCCGATTCTAGCTCTGAGGAGGAATTGAGGCAAGAGGCTTCAGCTGCTAGCAGGGTGTTGGCTGATTCTAGTTCTGAGGATAATTTGTGAATAAAAGTGGGTTTGGGAAATGGATCATCTTTGCAGTCGGCAAAGTGTTGTTGGGTGTTCGTGTGTCCGTGTGAGCTGTTTGGGAAGACGTACTTTGGGAAGACTTCTGTGAACGTACGTTTAATCTGGATTATCCATAGCTGTGGGGGTTGGAACTGTGAGAGTTTTCTCTGGACTGCTTTGTATTGATCTTATGCATTAGTTGCTGTGCTGCATTCTGCGCTTTGGCTCTGTGTATGACCTGGACTGGATTCCGTATTGCTGACTTCTCCTTCTCTGACCTGGACTGGATTTCGTATTGCTGACTTCTCTTTCTCTGACCTGGACTGGACTCAACGACGTTGACATTGTGTTTGGGTGACTTCGACAGACGTCTTTGGGCCCTTACTGGTCGTCAATTCCTGCCTGCTGATGTCCTGCTGGGAATTGGAGTGCCTTCTTTGTTGTTTAACAAAGTTTGTTTTTAAACCAGATTATACTCCGGTTTAATCCAGGTTATTTTCCAGGGTCTGGGGTTTTGTGTTGTTTGCTGGGAATTCTGTGATTCACACTGAAGATTAAGTGTTCTGAGCCTTTTGAGTTTGTTTTTAGGCTCCTTTTGGTTGTGAACTAATAAACTGTATTTTTACTAACATCTGGTCTGGCGCTTTAAGGAATCTGTGTTGCAACAGGAATACTGGGATTTTCTGAATTATTTCTTCCTCTATCTTCTCAGGGCCCTTCTACACTGCCATATAATCCAGAATAACAAGGCAGATAATCCACATTATCATCTTTGGATTATCTGAGTCTACACATCCATATAATCCAGTTCAAAGCAGATAATTTGGATTTAATTTGTCTAACCGGAAGCGTCATCTGGATGCCTCTGGTAAAACCAAGACAGATCCCGCATTATGGGTCTCTCTGCATAGGCCCTGAGTAAGGATCTACTAAATATTAAAGGAACGGGAGTCCTGTCCTATATTCATCCTGGCAACATGATCATATTCTCTTTGAGGTATCATGTAATTGGAATAAATTGTAATTGGGATAAATTCATACACTCAAAGAAGCAACCAACATCCTCAAACCACCATTTAATTGCAAAAAAGGGAGTTGGCAGAGTTCAGCCCTGCCTGGAAGTCATATCTCCTTTTTGCTAACAGTTCCTTCATGAGTGAGAATTAACTATAGCAAAATAGTGCAGCTGCATGATTCTTTTGCTCCAGGGTCCCTTTCACATTGCACAATTATATAATTCTGTATTTCACTTTAACTGCCATAGCAACATCCCCCAGAGTTTATGGAAGAACATCTAGAATTTTCAACCAGAAAGCTTTGGATCAGTGGTTCTCAAATGTTGGTCCTCCAGATGTTTTAAACTTCAATTCTCAGAATTCCTGACTGTTTGCCAAATCAATGGGATCTTCTGGGAACTGATGTTTGAAATGTCTGGAAGACCAATGACAGTCAAAGTGGAATCATTTGACTGTATAGTGTGAAAGAGCCCAAAAGCAACACTCATTTCAGTCTTTATCTATGGTGCCTGATCATTGCCCTGCAACAAACTCTGCATAAGGTAGAACTTGGAAATTTTACTTTTTGGACTACAGTTCCCTGAATCTTTAGTCAACATGGCCAATAACCACATGCCATATCACTATTATTTAATTCATTAATGCTATGGATACTTAAAGTCTAAATACGCTAATAGCACCGGATCCTATCTGATCCTAGAATTTAATCAAGATCAGTACTCGGATGAGATATTGCAACAAATAAGTACCCGCTAATAGAATAATAATGAGGTATTAGATATCATTAAACATTGTATTATGTATTAGCATTAGCTAATTTTACTAGGACAGAAAGCACTTTGTACAATTGTATTAATATTACCCAATACTTGCAGACCCTACCACCAGACGAAGACTATATGTAGTCGAAACCAGTTGTAGATCAGGGGTCTACTCATCCTTTACGAAGAATCAAGAAAATAAACAAGGAAGTTTACTACATTGTGAATGCAACTACCATTCGTCATACTGTGAATGCTACAGTTTGATTGTGATTTGATATAAAATTAAGTCCATGCACACAGGTTTACAATCTAAAAGTTACGACAAAAAAGAAACAAAAGATTAGATGGGGAAGCAGGGAAAAGCAAATTTAGATTTCAGATTCTTAGGGCCCTTCCACACAGCTGAATAAAGTCCCACATTATCTGCTTTGAACTGGAATATATGGCAATTTGGGCTCAGATAATCCAGTTCAAAGCAGATATTGTGGGATTTTCTGCCCTGATATTCTGGGTTATATGGCTGTGGAAGGATCCTTAGTAACAAAGTTCAGCTGCGTGTAGTTCAACATAGAGTTCTCTTCCTTCTAAGAAAAATTAAAAGACTTCTATTTCCTCTCTTCCCCTGGTGACTTATCTGTGCCCACTGGTAGGTAGAAGGAAGAGAGAGCTGGATTCAATCAAAGGGCCCTTCCACATAGCCATATAACCCAGAATATCAAGGCAGAACATCCCACAATATCTGCCTTGAATTGGGTTATCTGAGTCCACACTGCCATATATTCCAGTTCAAAGCAGATAATGTGGGTTTATTCAGCTGTATGGAAGGGGCCATAATGAAGACGCATCCTATGCACACACACACACACAATATCTGATGGCAACTATAGCATTTAGTAGCTGCATGAAAGTGTAAAAGAGCCACAAGTTCTGATTACTGGGAACGGAATTCAATTTCTTTTCTTTCCTTTTAAAACAGGAAGTTTTCTATGTTTGATGTCTAAGAGAAATAGTCCTGAGAACTTTGTGGGCTTTGTGAACTATCCAAAGTCAGAAGATAACTCAGCAAATGTTCCACGGAATTAGATTTCAGTGTCCAGCATCATTCTGCCTCCTGGCTCCCTATAAATAAACAGAATAATTATGTTAATGAGGGAGGCAAGATTCAAATCTTCATAGTGGACGAACTTGTGCAAATCACATATCCAAAGGAAGGCAATGGCAAGCCGCCTCTAAATAAATCTCATTAGGAAAACCCTATGCTAAAGTTGTACTATGTTGGCTTAAAGGCATATAACAGCAGCAACAATTACTATATATACTCGACTATAAGCCTAGTTTTCAGGTTTATAGTCGAGTGAGGGTTCTGGCCAGCTTCTATTCAGGTTGGCTTATACTTGAGTATATAGGTATTCAGAGTTGGACAGTCTTATCTTATTAAAGTCTTATTATTATCTTAAATTACAGTTTTATATAAATATCCAAAAACATTTAACCTACTGATGCCTCAAATAATGCAATTTTATTAATATCTATTTTTATTTTTGAATTTGACCCATAGCTGCTGGATTTCCCACCCTCATCTTATACTCGAGTCAATAAGTTTTCCCAGTTTTTTGTGGTAAAATTAGGTGCCTCGGCTCATATTTGGGTCGGCTTATACTCGAGTATATACGGTATTTCTAAATTTGCATCTATACATATAAATCAGTGTATGGAAAGTTTAGGTAAATCTATCTTCCCTTTTGGTCTTCTCACTGTGTGAACATGTTTTTGTGTGATGCATTTTCTCCTGTTTGGCACAAATGACCCTTCTAGGTGCAACTAAGAATGTGACAAATTTATTTCCCAATCAATTTGATGAATGTGAATGTATTTGTTGACATTCTTAACATATGGCACTAGGCCAGCTGGAATGAACTTAAAATGCAGCAGGATCTGTTTTACTTTTCTGTGTAAACAAAATAATTGTCATGAGGTAATCCCCCCACCCATATGAGATCCTGTAGCTCAGGGGGCAGTAGGAATGCTCAGCCAAGAATGCAAACCCATCTTCCCCATTTCTGCCTGTAGAATTAGATAACTAAGTAATGAAAATTGTCAAGAACAGGAGACACACGCCAAAACATTCAACACACTGACACACCAGCATAACGTTCTTGCAACAAGTAGTCGCAAATGAACAGAAAATGGCTGTGTTCTGTTCCAGGTGGCTTTTAAAGGCAAGCGATCTTACATGCTCGTCCTTTAGCATGCTGTATTGCAAAAGCTTTTGGACAAGGACTTTTGCAGTGAGAGGCACTGGACAGATGAGCTAATTGGGACTGTCAAGAAAATCTGTTGCCACTCTTTGAACTGAGTAACTGTGCATGAAGGCACTGAAATCTGTGCATCTTCCAAAGCCCCCCTCTTGACCCATAAAATTGCCGGTTCAGATATGAGGCTTTCAATGAAGCAATTGAGGGATGATTAATCAGTCTCTCTGGTTTTTGAGCACTTTTACATTGCATTTCATAACAATGCCATTCAAGGCTGGGCATGGGACTGCAACCAGGATTTGTTATTATACATCAAAAACATACTGGTAAGAGGAGGGAGGGTATATCTCTAGTTGCTGAAATTGCTACAGCTTCCATGAAATTGAAGATCAAGAACAAAGGGCTATGGTTACAACACACAACTGTAAACATATCATGTCAACTCAGTCTGAGAGATCTGGAAACAAGAGGTTCTCACTGAAGATGGAGAGGAAAGATGATTAAATATTAATTACCGTATATACTCGAAGATAAGCAGAGTTTTTTTATCTCTTTTTGGGAGCTGAAAAAGCCTCCCCCGGCTTATAATCGGGTTAAGGTGAAGCCAGCAGCAGAGCCTGGAGGCCACAGTATATTTTCTTTTCCAAAACCTCCCTTCTCCGCTTCTCCTCCCAGGCTAGAGTTATCTTATTTTTTAAGAGAGAGAGGGACAAGGGAATGTTTTCAAAAGTGAAAGGAGAGTGAGTGAGAGCCTCTTGCAAGCCAGGAAGAAGAAAAAGAGAGACTCTTGCAAATTTGCAGGATTTATTATTATTATTTCTATTATTGCAAGAACGTTTGAGTCAATAGGGAGGGAAGGAGAGAAAGAAGATCAACAAAAGGTGTGTATTTCTTTTTATTCCTAAGGAAACAAAAATAGGGTGGGTTTTTGGGAGAGGAAGGGAAATTTTAAAAAGCCTTTTCTGGCTACTTTTAGAGTTTGAAAAGGCATAAATAAAAGAGGTGGGAAAGGGGAGGAGAAAAGAGGACAAAGTTGTTTTTAGGGGGGGCTTTGCTTGCATTTCTTCCTTGGGCAAATGCATGTCCCAAAGCTTGTAAATAATATATAGATTTTCCCCCTACAAATACATTAATATATGAATTTTCCCCTCATATGTTTGCAGGTCTTTGCAAATCCTATCTACATTTAGATACCTAGAGATTTCCATGTACCTGTATATCTGTACCTATATGTATCCATTAATTTTATATATGAATTTCCCCTCACATGTTTGTAAATCTCTGCAAGTCCTATAAAGATATAATTATATATAGAGCAATGTCTAGATAGATAGATATTAATATAGATATAGGCCTTTTTATGCACACACACACACAGATGTCTAGATAGATGTAAACATAGATAAATGGGACTTGCAAATATTGCAGGAGGGAAATGCACAGAGGATTTGCAAACTTTTCAGGGGGGAAATGCAAATGTGAAATTAGTATATATAATTACAGAGCTATATCTAGCTCTGCATTGATTATATAGGCATTGATCATATAGGCATGTTTGCCTGTTACTATGTTGGAAGCCGGCCTGAGTCCCCATGGGGAGATAGATTGAGCAGGATACAAAGAAAGTTGTTGTTGTTATTGTAATTGTTGATGATAATGATGATGATTATTATAAAGTTATTGTTGATGCCATATTGTTTTTGTTGACCCTACTTATGCACTTACAGAGTTAGCTTACTGTTTTTCTTTGAAATACGGTAAATATTAAAAAAAACATTTACCCCACTTATGCCTAAGTTAATGTAATTTTATTGGTATCTATTTTTATTTTGAAATTTACCAGTAGCTGCTGCATTTCCCACCCTCGGCTTATACTTGAGTCAATAAGTTTTCCCAGTTTTTTTGTGGTAAAATTAGGTGCCTTGGCTTATATTCGGGTTGGCTTATACTCGAGTATATACGGTATGTTAGTTCAGATGCTCCTACCTGGATATAAAATGGCAGCAAGCTTAGTGTACATGGAGTTTGTAGCTTACAGTCTTTGGGAAAGTCTTGATGGACTACCTCTGCCATTTTACAAGCAATGAGTCTCACCTGTATCCTTTATGAAAGTCACCTGTATCCTTTATGAAACAGGTAATTTTGAAAACCCTCAGTCTTTGCATTCAGCAATCTCCTCTCCTTTCCCTCTTTCACTGTTTAATGTACAGTTTAATGAACTAAATTCTTTTTTTCAGATATCTTTCTATCTTCCATCATGTAATTATACTTTTGTTATTGCATGAAAATATTAATTACAATCATTAGTTATTACTCACTTCCAAATACATACACTTTTGCCTACAAATTAGAACTGCAGAAGTGGCTGATGTTTTCACCTAAGTTTACAAATGCAACCATGCACACAGTATAGTTATTTCCTATTAAGACCCTGCTAAATGGAACGTAGCTTTGAATGATAAATTATCCATGGAAATGAAGGTGTTCAGGGGGAAATTAATAGATCTGATTTTGATTTATACTGGTCAGTTTTTATTAAATATGTTCTAGAAAGTGAAAAAGGAAGACAATACACTTTGTTGGTCAGGAATTTTGGATATGACATTTGTTTAATGGTTGAATTACAAATTTTATGGTAAAGGAAATTATACTTGTTCAGGCCTTGGTGGTCGGGTTATGTGTTTGTAAAATGTTCACTGTTTTGTGTTCTGTTTCATTGTAAGTTATTAATGTATGTACATAAAAATTAAATTAAAAAGACCCTGTTAAATTAAGGCAGAAATGTGGACACACACAAATGTACATTTGTGTGTGTTCACATTTCTGTCTTAATTTAGCAGGGTCTTAATAGGAAATAACTAGTTAGCACATTTCCTTGATATACTTTTACATGCCATACAGATAGCCAATCGGTTACAAGTTAGAGAGCATTTTCCAGGGACGTCTAGCCTGTGGACAAGCTGGTAGATAATATTCTGTGCCAGTTTGGCCAGCTGTCAGCCTAACAGGGTTTTCCATCTGTCACTTCCTACAGGCAACCTAGCACTGAATTGTTCACATTCCCAAGTTTTGTCTCCTTTACCCTTTGCTTTGCTTCTGTTCCCACTTCTTTATTCTCTAAAACTTAGGGTTTATTACCAGTAATAAAACCTTTGGTGCTATATTTGAGATCCCACTTGAGGAAGCATGACTCTAATATACTAGTTTCTAAAGTACAGTAGGCTCTCAATGAACTGGAATGCAAGCAACCAGAACTCTGAAGCAACCAGCAAAAAATCGATGAAATAATACTTAAAATTAAAATTAAATAGTGTTCCCTCACTTATTGCTGGGGTTAGGTTCCAGGACCACCTGCAATAAGTGAAAATCCACGAAGTAGGGACACTATATTTATTTTAATATTTATACATTATTTTAGTAGTTATACACTATTTTAAGTCTTTATCAACCAATTATGTGTTGATAAATCGCCTCCTTCTCCTCCCGTTGCCGCTTGGGCTCCTTTTCTCTCCCTTCGGCTTCTCCCTCCTCCCTTCCTTAGGCTGTAAATTGTAATTTTTTATGATTTATAATAGATTTTTAGAGTTTATTGAAAAATCGCAAAACAGCGAATCCACCAAAAGTCAACCGCAAAGTAGTGAGGGAACACTGTATTTTAATGGAAATGTAAATTCAAGTTAAGTTTGTCTTTATTTGCCTTAACCATTTGTCTTCATGGTTTTAACTATCTAAGATGCCATTGATGGTAAAATACAAACTAAGTTCAGTACCACGTGCAGAAAAAAGTAATTGATATATATAAGCACCATGATCCTAAGATGCATCCCATTTCAAGGGATGTTCATATGGAGGGAAATAAAAGAAATATGGTATTTATTTATAATAGATTCATGTTTAATTTGATTTTAGTATTTATATTATGTAGGTTTTAAATTGTGTGTTGTATTGTTTGTAGCATTGTTAGCCACTCTGTCTCTTTTAAGGAGGAAGAGAAGGAGAAGGAAGAAGAGGAAGAGGAGGAAATTTGCTTTTAATTACATATTGCAATATTAACATTAAATCAATATAGAGGGTATGGTATGGTATGGTATGGTATGGTATGGTATGGTATGGTATGGTATGGTATGGTATGGTATGGTATGACGGGGTGAGTTCCCGTGGTTAGCCGCAGCTACTGCCAACCTAGGCATTCAAAACATGTAAATATGAGTAGATAAATAGGTACATCTTTGGCAGGAGGATAACAGCTCTCAATGCAGTCTTGCTGACCTAGGAGGTGTCTAAGGAGGTGTCTATTTGGCTTAGAAATGGAGATGAGCAGCACCCCCCATAGTTGGACACAACTAGACTTAATGTCAAGGATAAACCTTTACCTTTACTATGGTGTGGTATGGGGTACAGTATTAGATAGGCCCATGTTAATAGTAGCTTTCAAGCAATTAGAAAGTACATTTGTCTAGCATTTACCAATCCTCACTGGTTCCGGTTAAGTGAGAATCTACTGCATATTGTTCTGCTGTCCTATGCAGGTGGAATTTTGACCATTGAGAAGGGGATACTGCACATTTCATTGATTTTCTTGTGGAAAAAAATTGTATTTTTGTTATATTTGTTGACAATCAACTGCCTAGGTGTGACGAGAGACAGGGCTTTCTCAGTGGTGGCTCCTTGGCTGTGGAACTCCCTCCCTAGTGACATCCGGCAAGCTCCATCCCTTTTGAGTTTTAGAAAGAAAGTGAAGACCTGGCTATGCGAGCAAGCGTTCAAATAATAAGTTTCATTGGCTTCGACTCGGTCTGGACTAAGGTTTATGTACAAGGTTTTGTGGATGAATGACTCAAGTATTTTATATTATTTTAAATCTGTTTTTAATTGCTTATGTTTTACTCTTTTGTATTGTTGTATATTGGCATCGAATTCTGCCAGTTTTGTAAGCCGTCCTGAGTGGGTGAGAAGGGCGGGATAGAAGTGATGGAAATAAATAAATAGGTGAACAGTTGTCTCTTCCTGCTACCTCATAGCACATGGCAATCCTCGCCTATATATGTTGCATTTACCATGGGTTTTTTTCTAGAGTGGGCATGGAAAAGTAACCAAGTAGGACTTTTATTGACAAGTCTGAGGAAATTTTACTGTGGGAAGCTGTAAGGAATGCACTTTCTCCATAACATGTTATAGATCTCTAAGTTCTCCAGATATTATCTTGGATTAAAAAATAGCAGTTTTAGCATTTGAATTTTCATTTTTGTGAGGAGTTTTGTTCCCCTAACCTCTCCAAAACTGGAGAGCCTACTGTAGTTTGACTTGCGGGCATAAACAAAATGCTGCTTTAAATGAATGATGTACTTACTTACTGGCAGTTACTTTTCTTTTTTTACACTCTCAAGTAAGTTGGAGGCTGACTGAGGGCGCTTCCAGGCAACGCCAAAATCCGCATTTTAAATTGAAGACAAAAAAATCCTGGAATCTGATAGCAGGTCCACACAAAGACCTGTGAGTCATGGGAAATGGTCCCTTGCCTTCCTCACAGCCTTATTTTGTAGCGGATCAAGATGGAGGGTGGATGGGGGACATCTGGTGGAAGTTTTTTTTTTCCATTCACTCCATTATGCCCTGGACCTCATATGGGCACATGCCAATATCTTAATGTAAACACAAGCAGATTCACAAGTGTGCATATGAGATCCAGCACATTACAGAGTTAATTTTAAAAAAAACCTTCTGTGGGTACTCTCTCTTCATCCAATTGTTAATTCAATCTGTCTTTAATTTTATAAAAATTAAAAGAAAGAGTTCCAGAGAGTTCCAATTACTTTCCTATTCTGCTTCCCTTGTGTCCATGGCTCCATGTTTTGACAGCCCGATCAGCTGATCAGCTGTTCAGCTGTTTTGGGCTTTTAAAAATGCACATGCACTGAAACAGTCCACATAGGGGGGAGGGGAAGTGTTATATCCCAGCTACCTTTGGCCCCTGTACCTGACCCTGGGTTCGCCTTTGACCAGGATGAAGAATATGTTGATATTTCTCTGAGTCAGCAAGACTTTGAATTTGCAGCTGCCGTTTGTTGACGGTACACAGCCAGCTCTAATTGAAAGGGAGAGTGTTGTGGATAACTCCTTGCCAGATGTCTCTAGCTCACCAGAGTCTGTGTCCTTCAACCGGAGAGAGTATCTAAACAAGCAGAGATCTGAGAAACAATCGCCGAGGAGAAGTGCCCGCTTGGCTGAGCATGGAGACTCTTGCTAGAAGCCTTTCCCTTGGGAACTTTGGGGAGGAAGGCCCCCCTTTGGGGGGAGACTCTGCACTTCAATAAAAGCTTTGCTCCCAGTAGTTTTCCTGCGGTGTCAACGTTGCTCAACTTTAAGAAGGTACATCATCTCCAGTTTCCAGCCCCTTGACTCGAGTGGCTAGCAGCTGCTGTGACTCATGAGTAGACCCAGATTGAGTCTACCTTCCTGTCGTTTTGTGAACCAAGATTTATTTCCACGATCTCAAGTTCCTGCCTTGCTTCTAAGAACTATTCTTGAACATTTGGACCCTGTTCGTCTGCCTAGCTTGTTGGATTGATTCCCCACTCAAAGGCTATCATTAGTTTGAGTGTGTTTCAGTTTCTGGACTTTGGACTCTAATATTGGACATATTCCTTGACATTTCTGGACTATCTTATACCTTTTCTTAAAGGGCTATTGCTTGCTCAACTTTCCCACCATTTCATTTTTGGATTACTATCTGCTTTAATAAAGATATTAAAAGATTATTGGTCTCTGTGTTGGTTTTCAGTGCTCTCGCTGCCTGGACTGCAACAGGAAGGAAGGCACATGTTTTGCATGACTGCAGGTATATATGCAAAGATGAGCATATTTTGGGCAGACCTTTTTAACACGTGCTTTTCAGCTGTTAACCCAAGTCTGCCTGCACTTTGGCTAAACATCGTTTAGCCACCCACCCAACCCCTCTTAACCTGGTTACTTCTGGGGTTTTGGCCCTGTGTAGAAGGGCCCTTAGTTCAGACCTATCAGGAGAGATTTCGAACTTCCCATCTGGGATAATCTTAGCCAAAATTGTTACCCTCCTTGCATGTGTGAGCTGTGGAGGGGAAAGGATGGAATTTATTATCATGATGGATTTAGTTTAAAATGCAATATAGTCTGTGAGTTTTGAAGTCCCTGTTTCAAATATTACTTTGACTACAAAGTTACAAAGTGGTCTCAAGCATAAGGTCTCCCACACTCCCAGTATTTAAAAAAAAATTAAGGACTGGGATAACATATGTAAAGTAATGTGAACACTTCACATCTCCTCTGTAAAACTAATCTCTGTTGTTATTTTCCATTCTACCAGAGGGAATACAAAGGGTCTTTTACTTTTCTACTAGGGCAACGTGTCGAAATTAATGCTGCTTACTGGTGCTAATGTTGATAATCCTAAATCAAAAGTGCTAACAGGTTTGGTCTCCAGCGTGTTTCACTCCTGGCTTGCAGCCAAAGAGGTTGGCAATCTGCAGCCTCCTTCTTGGCAGTTGCTTGAGAGAGAAAGAGCTGGAAATGCTGCTGGGGCTGGCTAAGACAACCCGCAGAAGAGGGCTAAATTCTTCAGAAACACTGGCAAGCTACATATTACTTAAGGTCCATGTGACCAGAAAGGGACACAAGTCCAGAAGAATGCACAACATTCAGAAACAGTTGCATCTTTCAATGCAACTAAAGGATAGGCTATTGAAAAGTGAAGGGGGGCAATGGTTCATCATCCTTTCTCCAAAAAAAAGCTCTCAGTGAGATTTCTGGAGCTGTGATGGATTTTCCAAAATAAGAAGTGACAAGGCTAAAAAATGTACCCTGATGCTGGAAGGAAGCTCTGGTACCTAATGTTTAAGACTGGGAAAGCAGTCAACAGCTGTTAGGAATAGGCGGGAAAGATTCTGTGGGGTATTTTTGATATATAATAGAATCATAGAGTTGGAAGAGATCTCGTGGGCCATCCCATCCAATCTCCTGCCAAGAAGCAGGGAAATCGCATTCAAAGCACCCCCGACAGATGATCTTCCAGCCTCTGTTTAAAAGCCTCCATAGAAGGACCCTCCACCACACTCCGGAACAGAGAGTTCCACTGCTGAACAGCTCTCACAGTTAGGAAGTTCTTCCTAATGTTCAGGTGGAATCTTCTTTCCTGTAGTTTGAAGCCATTGTTCCACATCCTAGTTTTCAGGGCAGCAGAAAACAAGCTTGCTCCCTTCTCTCTATGACTTCCCCTCACATATTTTTAAACGACCCTCATCATGTCTCCTCTCAATCTTCTCTTCTGCAGGCTGAACATGCCTAGCCCTTTAAGCCACTCCTCATAGGGCTTGTTCTCCAAATCCTTGATCATTTTAGTCCCCCCTCCTCTGGACACATTCCAGCTTGTCAACAGCTCCTTTAAATTCTGGTGCCCAGAATTGGACACAGTATTCCAAATGTGGTCTGACCAAGGGTAGCATGACTTCCTTGGATGTAGACACTATACTCCTATTTATGCAGGCCAAAATCTTATTGGCTTTTTTAGCTGCTACATCACATTGTTGGCTCATATTTAACTTGTTGTCCACAAGGACTCCAAGATCTTTTTCACATCTGCTGTATACATATACATTTGTGAATATCCACATGGCCAGACTATTTCTGCTAAATACAAATGGCCACACATGTGTTAAGGCAAAAATATTTGGGGGATAGTTCACATCTTTGATAGCTGTTAATATTATTAAGATGGAGAATATTAAAGTAAGCAAATGGCCAATAGTTCCCAAAACTTCAGGCTACTGTGGCTGGATCTCACTGCCATATAATCAAGTTTCTGAATCAAGATTATCTGTTTTGAACTGGATTGTATGAGTATATAATTCAGGATTATATAGTAGTGTAGATGGAGCCTGTTTTCCTGGGTTTTACAACTTATAAAAGTTGTTTCTACATCTGCTCAACATCTGCTCTAAGCATTCATCCACTCTTTTTCCCCTTCTTGATGAAAAATAGAAGATAGTCATTTGTTTTTCCAGTGGCACAATTTCTCTCTTAAACTGCAACTAAATTGTAGAATTGATGCAGTTTGACAGACGCCTTCTATACTGCCATATAATCGAGATTATCAAAGCAGACATTATCTGCTTTGAACTGGATTATATGAATCTATACTGCCATATAATTCAGTTCAAAGCGGATAATCTGGTTTCTATATGGCATTGCTATGAAATCCTGGGAGTTATAGTTTGGTGAGACACCGGAAGTCTTTGGCAGGGAAGGCTAAAGACTTTGTAAAACTACAGCTCCCATGATTCCATAGCATTGAGCCATGGCAGTTAAAGTCATGCCAAAATGCATTAATTTCTCAGTGCAGATTTACCGTTAGTCCCCAAAAGGATACAGACAAGGCACTTCCTCTGACTAAAATCCAATGACCAGAATCCAGGCAAATCATTGAAAAGCACATGCAAATCTCAAAAAGTCCAAATTTTCTCCAAAACAAAATTAAACTAAATAGCCTTCCTAAAAAGAAACTACTACAGGGAATAGCCAAATCTTATACTTAAATCCTAAAATTAAATGTAAAGATGGGGAAGCGGAACTTCACTGACACATGCAAATAATTATTAAATTTAAATCAATATCATAAGGTCCAGTATACCCAACATACATTTTTCCTATATAAGTCCAAAGATGCATACAGTACATATAGTTTAAAACTGCTTAAGATCCATACACAAGCCTTTCAATTCTCAAAGTGATCCCAGCAGGAAAGACAGGAAGGGAATTGGCTGCAATTTGCCTACTCCCATTTTGTATTTTCTTATGCTGGGGTGTTTAGCAGAGACTCTGGTTATATGTGCATAATGGTTTGTACTTCTCCATTCCTCAGGTTTCATTGAGCCTGCTTTGAATGTGATTTTTTGCTGTCCGCACTGAAAACCAGATGGCAAAACCGAGCTCAGGCTGAACCGTTTCAGACTGTAGATGGAGATGGCATATTTTGAATGCTCTCTCACAAAACCTGGCAAGTTGTTGTTATCATTGCTGTTGTTGTTGTTGTTGTTGTTGTTGTTGTATGCATCTCACTTTTTCTCTCTTAAAAAGAGACTTAATAAGTCAACATACACAACAGTGGGTCAGAGGGGATCTGGTGTGGAGCTGGGGACTTTTATCATCTCCACTTGAAGTTTAATGTAGTAGCAGCATGGATCCGTTACCTATAACTGCTGTTTATGTGGGCTTGGCCTTAAACAATAAGCTAAACAAGAGGTGGCCAGCTGTTACATAAAGCCTGAATGAGCCATGTTTCAGTTTACAACCATTTGTCCGATAGGCTCACCGGGAAGCTGTGTGGTTTTCAGGGTGGTCATATGCTATCAATTAACAACATATTCTAAGCCAAAGCTCTTTAACCTCATTATATGTATCATCCAGTGTGGAATTTCTCCACAGAGTCTTGTAATGCCAGCCTCGGCTTGTACAGCAGCTAAAAACAATTAAAGATTAGAAAAGATCCCTGTTCAATTACCAGTAGCTGTAAGGAGCTTGACACCTTATTCCTGTTTTACTCTGCATTCCAAGTATTAATCCCCTCATATTAGTTTTTACTATTGCTCAGGGAACACAAACCAAAGAAAAAGGGTTTTTACTTACCCTCCCCTCCCCCCCAATTATTAATAAATAGGATTTCATATAAATGTGCAGAAATTTAATTATTTTTGCTTGGATCATAATAAATATAATGCTCGGTATGAAGTTTTTGATACTATTTATTTGTTTATCTATTCTACAAAGCAAGGGTTAAATACTACATCTGGCTAAAATCTCCCAGCTTGAACTGGGGGGAAATACAGGTAAGGCTGAGAGCTGCCTCACAAAATTGAATGGAAAGGATCTTCACAGCTCTGTAGTGCATTGCAGAAGAATCTACTCACATCTCTTTGACTTTTCCACATTTCTTTGCTACAACCTATGACTGAAATCAATTTAACTGGCATTGTTACCACCTGACATGCCTAAGATACTTAACACTGTGGAAGGGTTTGTGGCTCAAAGGTTAAGTGAACAAAAACAAACTGACACCTGTTGATTGCTTTACTGTAAGCAGAAATATTGCAGGTTCTGTTGGAGTGATGATAACTCACCCCAAATTGTCTGTGGATAACAGCAAAACCTTAACTATAGCAGTGGTTTCCAGGATCATGCCATGCACAATGCCTGACTTTGAAGAATGATCCATCAGAGGATGACATTAAGTCAGTATATGCACTGGACATGACTGGTGACTGCTGTCCTCTCAGAGTGAGGAAATGGTGCATTTCTGATCATCTACCAGCAAGAGAAGATCACTCTATCATAGTGGTTCTCAACCTGTGGGTTGCGGCCCAGCAGTGAGTCGCAAGAAAGAAAATCCAATCTGCAAACCTCCTTCCTCTTTATTTTATTTTATTTTATTTTATTTCCACTCCTTTCCACAGAGTTGACCATTGCATTGGATAGACCACATCAGCTCTAGATTATTAAAAATGGTTTTCTCTGGGTGAACAGATGGCGACTATTGGATGGCATATGTTCTGTATCAGAAACTAAAGCTGATGTGGTCTACCCAATGCAATTTTCTGAATCGGCACCCCAAATAACCAAACCAAATCTAAAGTTGACCAAAAACTGGTTTGTAACCTTTTTGGTACTAATACTTGACGTAGTCCTTGGTCAAAGTGGTTCTGGTCAAATGGGCCCTGGTTAAAAAAAGGTTGGGAACCACTGCTCTATCGTCTGGCAGAACTACTCACAGAAATGGTAGGAAACTGAAAGCACTATGCAGTTACCTTAGCTCCAGTCAACCACCTCAAATCTTTCTTCTGCATGTGTTGGATCTTCTGGGGGGGGGGGGGAAACATGAGATACAGAATGGGAGACGCCTGGCTAGACAGCAGTACATGTGAAAAAGATCTTGGAGTCCTTGTGGACAACAAGTTAAACATGAGCCAGCAATGTGATGTGGCTGCTAAAAAAGCCAACGGGATTCTGGCCTGCATCAATAGGGGAATAGCGTCTAGATCCAGGGAAGTTATGCTCCCCCTCTATTCTGCCTTGGTCAGACCACACCTGGAATATTGTGTCCAATTCTGGGCACCGCAGTTGAAGGGAGATGTTGACAAGCTGGAAAGCGTCCAGAGGAGGGCGACTAAAATGATTAAGGGTCTGGAGAACAAGCCCTATGAGGAGCGGCTTAAAGAACTAGGCATGTTTAGCCTGCAGAAGAGAAGGCTGAGAGGAGACATGATAGCCATGTACAAATATGTGAGGGGAAGTCATAGGGAGGAGGGAGCAAGCTTGTTTTCTGCTGCCCTGCAGACTAGGACGCAGAACAATGGCTTCAAACTACAGGAAAGGAGATTCCACCTGAACATCAGGAAGAACTTTTGTATTTTGTATTTATTTATTTTTTTTGGTATTTTGGCCACATCATGAAAAGACAAGAAAGCTTGGAAAAGATCACGATGCTGGGAAAAATGGAAGGAAAAAAGAAGAGAGGCTGACCAAGGGCAGGATGGATGGATGGTGCCCTTGAAGTGACTGGCTTGACCTTAAAGGAGCTGGGGTGGCCACGGCCGACAGGGAACTCTGGCATGGACTTGTCCATGAGGTCACAAAAAGTCAGAAACGACTGAGTGAATGAAGAAGAAGACAAGTATTCCATTTGACTGCTTTTGACAGTATTTGACATTGCAAAAAGCCTTTTAATGGGGTCTGCTATATTTTTACTGTTTTAATACAGTAGAGTCTCACTTATCCAAGCTAAACGGGCCGGTAGAAGCTTGGATAAGCGAATATCTTGGATAATAAGGAGGGATTAAGGAAAAGCCTATTAAACATCAAATTAGGTTATGATTTTACAAATTAAGCACCAAAACATCATGTTATACAATAAATTTGACAGAAAAAGTGGTTCAATACGCAGTAATATTATGTTGTAATTACTGTATTTATGAATTTAGCACCAAAATATCATGATATATTGCAAACATTGACTACAAAAATGGCTTGGATAATCCAGAGGCTTGGATAAGCGAGGCTTGGATAAGTGAGATTCTACTGTATTATGTTTTAACCATGCAAAATTAATGTAATTGTTTACTTTATAGGGTTTTTTCCATTTTTGTATTATCTATTGTTTAAACTGTATTTAGTTTTAAATAATGATGGTGACGACGATGATGATGATCCTGCTCTTCTCCCAATAATAGGACTCAAGGCAACTAAAAACATATTTTAAAACAATACATATTTAAAGTATAAATATAATAATTAGTTTAAAATCAAATTAAACAAGTTCCAGTGTTAAAACATTAAACATTAAAAAGGAAATAAAAATTAAAAGACTATGCAAACCATAAAACAGCTCTGCATATCATCAAAAGCCCATTTTATGCAGTTTTTTTAGTGGTCTATTGGTTTTAACCATGTATTTTTAATTAGTCCTATATTTGATTCTATTTTAATGTTTATATGCTTTAGGTTTTTATTTACAGGTTTTATTATTTCTTGATTTGTTGTTGTTTGCTTTGTTTACCTGTGTTGTACCCTGTTTCCCCGAAAATAAGACATTCCCGAAAAATAAGACCTAGTAGAAGTTTTGCTGAATTGCTAAATATAAGGCCTCCCCCGAAAGTAAGACCTAGCAAAGTTTTTGTTTGGAAGCATGCCCGGCACCTGCCAAACAGAACACCAAAGCATTGGTAAATGTACATAGCAGTTGTACATGGAAATAATGGTAGTAACAAGAAATTCTTGATAGGATTCACAGTTTGTCTGGTTATGTTGGTTTGTGATGACAACTACTGTACAATATATAATAAATGTTCATTTTTTGTTCAACAATAAATGTGAATTCTTCTTCATAGAAAATAAGACATCCCCTGAAAATAAGACCTAGCACATCTTTGGGAGCAAAAATTAATATAAGACACTGTCTTATTTCCGGGGAAACACGGTATTATTAGTTTTATTTACTGTATACTTCTGGCATCGAATGGATGTCATTTTTGTTGTGGGGAGATGGGACAGGATACATATAAAGTTTATTATCATTAAGTTTATTATTTTAGTGTGGGCTGCTATGGGTTTCCTTTGAGAGAGAGAAAGCATGATATATGTTACAAACATCATCATCCCATTTAATTTCGAAAAGCCCAGCAGTACAAGAATGTTTTCAGTTGCCATTGGAAGGAAAACAATATGGGAACCATGGAGGCATACCTAGGGAGGGAGCCCAAAGACTAGGAAGAGCGACTGAGAAGGCTCTCTCTCCCTTATTCCTACCCAAAAAGCCAGAGAAGGTGGTGGGACAAAAGTAAGATATTAGAACTCCAATAGACTCATAAGGAGATGGGTCTTTCAAATAGCTTGTATCCGATCCAAATAAGGAATATGCACCCCTCCAGATGTTGTTGCTACCCATGGATGAAAGCCACAATCTAACAGGGTTTTTTTAGGGGAGGGGGCACCTATTCCCGCTAACTGTTTGACTTGATCAGCTCACAGATAAACAAAACTTGGTGCAACATAGGAAAAAGGTAAAAGATTTCCCCTCACATTAAGTCCAGTCATGTCCAACTCTGGGGATTGGTGTTCATCTCCATTTCTAAGCCGAAAAGCCAGCGTTGTCCATGGACACTTCCAAGCGCTGTTACCTTCCCACCGGAGCAGTACCTATTGATCTACACACATTTGCATGTTTTCAAACTGCTAGGTTGGCAGAAGCTGGGACTAACAGCGGGAGCTAACTCCACTCCCTGGATTCGAACCGCTGACCTTTCGGTCAGCAAGTTCAGAAGCTCAGCGGTTTAACTCACTGTGCCAACAAGGGCTTCTAAACCCAGGGAAACTGGATGGATTAAACACATACTTCTGAATACAAAGCAAAAGTACCAGTGCTCCTCTGCGGTCACTTCCCCAATCATATGCCATCTATGCAAATTTTAAATCAAATTTTCATTTTCACAATTCTTCTTCCATACTTAATGCTGGAATCTTTTCCTGGATGCCAATCGATGTGTACTCAATTGGATGTCTTTTCTTTATATCCTCTTTGGAGCCCCCGATGGCATAAAGGATTAAAGCCTTGTGACTTGAAGGTTGGGTTGCTGACCTGAAGGCTGCCAGGTTCAAATACCACCCGGGGAGAGCGCGGATGAGCTCCCTCTATCAGCTCCAGCTCCATGCGGGGACATGAGAGAAGACTCCCACAAAGGATGGTAAAAACGTCAAAACATCCAGGCCTCTCCTGGGCAATGTCCTTGCAGACGGCCAATTCTCTCACTCCAGAAGCGACTCAGGTTGCTCCTGACACAAAAAATATATATATCCTCATTAGCTCTTAGAATATCATGTCTGGTGATTCTGTCCCTTCCTGACACCAGGTTTTCCAAAACTGGAAATAAAAAATTAAAACACTGGCAGTTTCATTATGAAATGGACTGCTTACCCTTTGCACCTATTTAACTGCATTTTGCACTGGCTTCCATCTGTTCTCTCCACACTCAGTTACTCCATTTTTATGGTAACTCATTTAAAATGAAGACAAGTTGTATTAATAACGTATATCAATCCAGAAGACTTAATCTTTCACTCTTTTTTACAAGTCTGCCTTTATTCAGACATAAGCTGATAAGATTACAAGTGCTAAAACAATCTGTGAAATGATGCATGGACTTTTAAGCAAATTAATAAGCGCCTTGAAGCAATGATATATATAATCACTGAAACACCTGAATCTTTCACAGTAGATAGAGCCTCGGAGCGTCTTTTTATCTGTTTAATTATAGTGAAGGGGAGAAATTGTTGGCTTAGCTGAGAGGAAAAAGCCAACTTAAAAACACATAGTCTAGGGAATTTCTTTTAGAGAATACACTTCCTGCACTCTTAAATATTAAAGTTTGATGCTTTAATATTTAACCAATGGACAGTCCACTGAGACACCTATTTCATTTCCACTGGGGTCTTAGTACAAGCTTCAGCTAGTTTTAATAGACCTCACACTTTTTTAAAAAATAGGCACCGTTAAGTCACCGTTCAGCTAAGAGCCATGGGGCACAATATGCTGTGTGGGTCAAAAGCACACGTCCTAGAGGAACCGCTGAACTAGAACTGTGTCTTTGTTATTAATCCAGAAATTGCATTTTTGAACATATATTGCTGACTGTATAAGTCTTCCCTTTTTCCCTCCTTGTGGTAATTTCCTCTCAAAAACAAGATTTCCTTTTCTCAAAACACATTATTTCTCCCTCCCCTGCCCCCTGCCCTCAACAAAACAGCTCTGCAACTCCGTTCCAGCTGAAACTACAAAGACAATATTTTATATACATCTGAATACTTATGGTCAGGTTGCATCTGTCTGTTCGTGCCAGCATTCATATTAGACACCTTTAATAATGCTCCCTATCTGGATGCGACTGGGATGTGACCCTCTTTACAAATGCATGGTAACTTCCCAAGGTCCTTCTGAAGACAGACTGTCAGGTCAAACTGATGCTGTTTAGGTGTGATGGTTGCTACTGTCTGTGGTCCAGGGGGGAATATAAGCCCCAGTTTGCCCACTTCACACAGGACCTTGCTATTGACTTGAACTACTGGGTCATGAGTGGCCAATTTCATTCCTACATTTCCAGGCAGAACGGTGAGGTGTAACATTAAGCATGGTAGCAAACAATGCATACCACAAAGCTACTTCCTATAGCTAGAGACAAAACAGAATTGCCTCTATAAATTCTTGCCAAACAAATGTTGATATATTCTCCAGTTGTCATCTAACAACTTCATCAGACAGGCTGATTTGCCCAGTGTATGCTGCTTCACCTCCCTTTTCAGCATGGAGCCCTTCACACAATGTAAAAGGACTTCAGATCAGGCTCCATGCTGAAAAGAGAGGTGAAGTAGTGCCCGCCACCACTGTGGCAACCATGTTGCCTTCACTTCAATGGGGGAGAACCAGGCAGTAACGCTTCTCCCATGGGATGAGGGAGAGTGTAAGAAGGTGATGCAGGCATGCAGGCATGGATTGGCGGCTTCTCCGTGCCCTCTGCTGAAAGCCCATTAATTCTTCCAGATGTAGGGTGAATCCATGAGCCTTTCCAATAAGGTCATGAGTCTGCAAGTCTCATGTGATGGCCAAAATTGCCAAAATTGAATATCCTATTTATTTAGTGTTTTACAGTATCTTACAAATACACACACACGTTTTGGGTCAAGGTATTAAAGATGTACACAGTTTTTGGCTGGGAAGAAAATTGAAAATTTGAAATGAATCAAGGACAAGAAGAAAACACAGGTGACATTTGGTTGGAGAGATTAGCATAGCTCAACATAGATAATAATAATCATTGTCGTTGTCGTCGTCGTCTCACTCGTTCAGTCGTTTTCGACTCTTCGTGACCTCATGGACCAGTCCACGCCAGAGCTCCCTGTCACCATCCCCTGTTCCTTCAAGGTCGAGCCAGTCACTTCAAGGATACCGTCCATCCATCTTGCCCTTGGTCGGCCTCTCTTCCTTTTTCCTTCCATTTTCCCCAGCATCGTGATCTTTTCCAAGCTTTCCTGTCTTCTCATGATGTGGCCAAAATACTTCAACTTTGCCTCTAATATCCTTCCCTCCAGTGAGCAGTCGGGCATTATTTCCTGGAGGATGGACTGGTTGGATCTTCTTGTGGTCCAAGGCACTCTCAGGATTTTCCTCCAGCATCAAAGTTCAAAAGTGTCTATCTTCTTTCGCTCAGCCTTCTTTATGGTCCAGCTCTCGCATCCATAGGTTACTATGGGGAATACCATTGCTTTGACTATGAGGACCTTCGTTGCCAGTGTGATGTCTCTGCTTTTCAGTATTTTATCGAGGTTGGCCATTGCTCTCCTCCCAAGAAGTAGACGTCTTCAATAAACAACTTTATTTTTATATCCCGCCCCATCTCCCCGAAGGGACTCGGGGCGGCTCACAACAGGGACAAGCCCGAAACAACAACACAACATATTTGACAAAAACGTAAAACATTTCAACGATACACAAAATAAAATAATAGTCAATACATTAAAATCCAAGCAGATAAAATCAGAGTAATTAAAAACAAACCAGCGGGGACAGGCTTCGTAAAGTGCTGTATCATGGAAATGAGTAACAGTGATAAAGTGCCATATGCTTTCAAAACAGAAAGAAGTATTCTAATGACAGCTCTATTGGGCCTATTCATTCAAACGCACTCTGGAACAACCATGTTTTCAATTCCCGGCGGAAAATGGGCAGGAAAGGAGCTAACCTGATCTCCTTAGGGAGAGAGTTCCAGAGCCGGGGGGCCACTGCCAAGAAGGCCCTCTCCCTCGTCCCCACCAGCCGCATTTGAGACAAAGGCGGGAGCGAGAGGAGCGTCTCCCCGAATGATCTTAGGGTTCGCATTGGTTCGTAGGAGAGGAGGCGATCACGGAGATAGGCAGGTCCTAAACCGTTTAATCCTTAACCGTTTAGATATTGCCAATGTCACCAAGACACAGGGGGTTGTCATTTGATAGAAGCATTTCATACTTTCCCTACAATAGGAAGGAGCCCCTGGTGGGTGCCGGCAGGACTGCCAATTTGAATCCAACCAGGAAGGGTACGGATGAGCTCCCTCTATCAGCTCCAGCTCCATGCGGGGACATGAGATAAGCCTCCCATGAGGATGGTAAAAACATCAAACATCCAGGCATCCCCTGGGCAACGTCCTTGCAGACGGCCAATTCTCTCACACCAGAAGTGACTTGCAGTTTCTCAAGTTGCTCCTGACACACAAAAAAATGCATTAGGAAGCCTGAAAATATAGAAGAAGAAATAAATAGCTTCCAATAAGGCAGGTAATTCCGAAAGGAGGCCATAGCCCCCAATACAAACATTTCCCCATATGAAATATCCTTCAGTACCAAATTTCTAGTACTGTAGTAACTTAAAATTCAATTGTTTCTTTAGAAAGACAGTTTAGGCATCCAAAGAAATATGGTAGACAACATTAACAAGGGGATGTGAGCACAAAAAATATAAGTGTTGTGTCACCTATTTTCATTTTTTCACCCTGCATTGCTAGAAATTTGGAGATATAACGAAAATTACAGTTGGAGATATTTTAATAGGAAATGTCCCAAGCTACACCTTTATCTTCTACATATTATTTCCATATCCGTGGAACTAGAGGTGGCTACACAAGTCCAGGCATTCTTGGTGGACACTGATTTTCTAGATCCAGCGCACTCTGGATTTAGGCCGGGACAGGTACCGAGATAGCCTTGGTCGCCTTAGTAGATGATCTACACTGGGAATTGGACATGGGGAGTGTGTCCCTGCTGGTTCTGCTGAACCTCTCAGCTGCTTTTGATACCATAGACGACGGTATCCTTCTGGGATGCCTCGCGGAATGGGGCTCAGAGGTACTGTTCTGCAGTGGCTCCTGTCCTTCCTGGAGGGTCGTTCCCAGATGGTGTCATTGGAGGACATCTGCTTGACCCCACAACCATTGCTCTGTGGGGTCCCGCAGGGTTCGATACTGTCCTCCATGTTGTTCAACATATACATGAAGCTGCTGGAAGAGATCATCCAGAGTTTCAGCATATGGTGTCATCTGTAAACAGATGATTTCCAACTCTGTCACTCCATTCCACCTATCACTAAGGAGGCTGTTCAGGTCCTGAACCGGTGCTTGGACGCTGTGTCGGATTGGATGAGGGTGAACAAATTGAAATTGAATCCAGACAAGACAGAGGTCCTCCTGGTCAGTCGTAAGGCCGAACAGGGTATAGGGTTACAGCCTGTTTTGGACGGGGTTACACTCCCCTTGAAGACACAGGTTCGCAGTCAGGGTGTTCTCCTAGATTCATCACTAAGCCTGGAACCCCAAGTCTCGGTGATGGCTAGGGGAGCATTCGCACAATTGAGACTTGTGCACCAGCTGCGCCCGTACCTTGGGAAGTCTGACTTGGCCATGGTGGTCCACGCTCTGGTTACATTACTGCAATGCGTTCTATGTGGGGTTGCCTTTGAAGGCGGCCCGGAGGCTACAATTAGTACAATGGGTAGCAGCCAGAATGATAACTGCGGCGGCATACAGGGAGCGTACTACTCCTCTGTTATGCCAGCTCCACTGGCTGCCTATATGCTACTGAGCCCAATTCAAAGTGCTGGTTTTGACCTATAAAACCCTAAATGGTTCTGGTCCAACTTACCTGTCCGAACATATCTCCTCCTATGAGCCATCAAGAACTCTAAGATTGTCCGAGGAGGCCCTGGTCTCAGTCCCACCTGCCTCGTAAGCATGGCTGGTGGGAATGAGGGACAGGGCCTTCTCCGTGGTGGCTCCTCAGCTGTGGAACACCCTCCCTAGCAATATTTGGCAGGCCCTGTCTCTTTTGGGCTCTGGAAGAACTTAAAAACATGGTTCTGTGCACAAGCATTTAATGAATAAGCTCTATGACTCGATTAAGGTTTATGTGCAAGGTTTCTAGATGAATAGATTTAAGTATTTATGTTTTAAGCTTGTATACTGTTTTTATTAAGTAACACTTAACTGTTTTAAATGTTATGTTTTATTTTATTGAATTTTGTTATTGGCATGGAATTTTGCCAGATTTTGTAAGCCGCCTTGAGTCCCCTCTGGTGTGAAATGCAGGGTAGAAATGGTGTAAATAAAATAAAATAAATAAAAATAAACCAGATATGTTCTAGGTAGTGGCTTTTGGAATCAGATGTGTTCTATGAGATATTGTCTATGTGAAGAGCTGACACTAAGCCAACTGAAACTGTGTTCTGTGGGAGACAGTATAGTGTAGTGGTTTGAGTGCTGGGTTAGGATTCAAGAAAACCAAAGTCTGAACTCCCACTCAGCCACAGAAACCCACTGACGACTTCATCAGATGGGTTAAATTTCCCGTCCTACGATAGTTTGCCCTCACTACAATCATAAAGGCTGCCAGATCCCATGACAAAATGTAAATCTTACTCCCAGCAGGATTCCATGCCTGAAGTGAGGTTGAACTATCATAAGAGGCAACGCTGACAACACAGGAGGCTTTCCGTGTTGCATAGAGAGCAACACGGGGAACCCAGGTGGCAACGCTTCCCCCATGGGATGAGAGAAGGAGTGATGTGAATGATATAGGCAGCAATACGACGCATAGGGCATGATCTATGGTGAATCCCCCTGCTATCACCCAGATCAGTGACCTTAATGTGATGAGCTCCTGGGTGACCTTGGACAATTCCCACTGTCTCAGTCTTAGACAAAGGCAATTGAAAACTAACACTGAAAAAATCTTAACACAAAAATACCTTGATACAAAACTTTAGGGTTGCCATAAATAGAAAATGTCTATAGATCCACTTTAAATCAAGTTTCTGCCCCCTGCAGAATTCTGGGGTTTGTAGTTTGGTGAGACCCAAGACTGGTCTGGCTAAGCTGTTTAAAGGCCCTTCCCTAAAGTGGATTTAAAGTGGATTTAAAGTAGATCCAAGCTCTAGTGTGATGAGGTCCTTGAAGGAACACAACGGCGTTTCAGGAACTTGTGTGTTCTGCTTATCTGCAGCCTATTCAACATCTTCTTTCTTTAATCCTGAAAATATCTATCCCAAATGTTTTAGGAAAGTCCATGGCAGCATCTCTTTCTAAAAGCTTTATAGGGCCCCCCTTCTCCCTGCAGCTCAACTTCTCAGGGGTCATCACTTCCTCCAGAGCCAGTCTGGCTGTATTATTACTTGCATGTTACATTGACCAAAGATGGTCTAGCCACAGCTAATTGGCCTGCTTTGTGGCAGTGCCACCTAATTAGGGAAACATCTTTCCTGCCATCGAGAAGCCATGCTTCTGTGTCAGTGTGCCCCTTTGCCTCTGCAGCTGAGCTTTTGAAGCATTCAGTCCGAGACATTCCGAGAGTGCCGTGTGATACACTGAAAACCCAACCTTCATGCATCACTAGTCCTTGGGTGTTACATGCCTCACCGCCTCACACAAAAGGCCCATTTTCAGTGTGACCATGCATACGTGATTCCTTCTAAAATATGTACAGCCAGGAGATACGCCTTGTGTTTCTCTGTGAAGCCGCCTGGCCTTGCTTTAAGTTAAGGTCACGACAACTGATTTAAGAAAAAGGCAGCCCATCAATCAATGTAAAAGATCTTCTCTAGTGCACCCATTTTATAAATATTCCATATTTATATCTAAATCTTGGTTTCCAATTCTTCTTTCTGTTTCTCATTATCAGTTTTACAGCCTAGCCCAATGCTTATCAAATAGCCAGTCTTTGGATGATGTTTTCTGCCTTAGTTTGCCTTTTGAGAAGGCTGTGTATATTGCAGTAATTTCTGGAAAGCACTCTACAGTGTGGTTGAAAGGGCCTTCTACAACGACCATTTAGGTCTTAGTTGCATCAGCCTGTGGGCGTCTAAAAACCGCACACAGGTTGATGTGAGTTAACCTAGGAAAAGCCACTGTTGCTGTTTAAGAAAACATAAGGGAAAGTCCAAACCTTGCAGCAGGATTCAGGCTTCAATCTAGGTTTTCCCCTGGAATCATGTCAAATGTGTGATCAATGATAGAAATATTCTGATCCTACCAGATATGAGGACTGTGGTATGCAAACCACACTATAGTACTAAATGAATATTTTTTTACTTCATGCAATATCAATTCCTCAGTGAAAATCACCACCAAACAGATGATGAGAGAAAATATATTTTAATTGTGTTATCTGGAAAAAATTATATGAAATTCAACAATCAAAGCACAAATATTATTTCCCTAATCCCAAGGAAGGCAAAGTAGAGAAAGATGTGTGAAGATTGTGGATGGCAATCTCAGGAGCAGTCTTCACATGCCCCACACTTCCAAAGATCCAGAACTTAATGAAAGGTCCAGATCTTTGAAGGTATTATTTTAACCTGAAACAAACCTGAATTTCTGGGTTAATCTGCATTATCATGATACGTCATTTGGTTGCTTCAAAATAGTGCACCCCCTACACTGCATTTTAGTGTGGTATTATTAATGTATTATTTATTTACCTTATTTATACTCTGCCCTTTTCTACCCCAAGGGGGACTCAAGGCAGCTTACAAACGGCACTTATCCAATGCCTTAAAGCATAAAATATAAACATGAGATAAAAATGGATTAAAATTAGTACATACATAATAGCATAATTAAAATACAATCCAATGTTAAAACATCTTATCCAAAATCGAAGTCTTGGCTGTTCCGTAGTTAAAATGCACAATTTCCCATTAAAGTTATTGCACTGCTCTTTTTTTCAAAGGCCTGCTCCTAAAGCCAGGTTTTTATTCACTTTCTAAAGGCTAGGAGGGAGGGGGCTCATCTAATATCACTAGGGAAGGAGTTCCACAGCCGAGGTGCCACCAATGAGAAGGCCCTGTCTCTCATCCCCACCGGTCGTGCTTGCAAAGAAGGTGGGATCGAGAGCAGGACCTTCCCAGATCCCAGATCTTAAACTCCGAGGTGGTTTATAAGAGGAGATACATTCAGAAAGGTAGACTGGGCCGTTAAGGGCTATATAGGCTAAAGCCAGCACTTTGAATTGTGCTTGGAAGCAAACCAGCACCCAGTTGAGCTGATGTAACAGGAGAGTAGTATGCTCCCTGTACGCCACTCCGGTGATCATTAAATGTGAGTATATCAATAGATACCACTTTGGCGGAAAGGTAATGGTGCTCCATGTAGTCATGCCGGCCACATGGCCTAGGAGGCATCTACGGACAATGCCAGCTCTTCGGCTTAAAAATGGAGATGGGCACCACCCCCCAGAGTCAGAATCGACTAGACTTAATGTCAAGGGGAAACCTTTTTTAGATGGTGCCTTAGCCTGTGTGGTCTTTTTCATTAATAACTTCTGTCATCTTGCTCACACATCCTGGAGTTGCTTGGCCAGATAGGTCCTGGTTTTCTTCTGTGAAATTGAAGGGAAGGGGTATGTTTCCAATTGAAAAAATCAAGAAAATCCCATTCTGGATACCCTGTGTTACAGCCATCCAACTATTCATGAACTACACTCCTGCCTCATAATGTCCACGTAGAGAGGAGGGCTGTTATGGAAACAAGAGTTTTGAGATGAAGCACCTTGTATCAGGTGGAAAAAATGACAGGGGTGGTAATTGGTAATAGAAAACTCATAGCAGTTAAAATTTATGATTAGAGACTGTCAAGGAACAAGAACAAAGGCCTGTAATTATCAGCCAAATGCCTCAGGCATCACCCAGGTGTGAGCGAGGCATGTCACATGAACATACAAAGGTTATTCTTCTATGGGAAATTCTTCAGAAGTTACTCTTGATGTTGCAAGCAACCGCTACAGTATAATATTTTGAAAGAATACAACAAAAATCCACATGAACAATTTGTTGCTGACCATAATATACGACAGCTAAAAGAATGTTTAGAACCACTCTCTTTCCCATGTCTCAAGAGTCATGCATATTGGAAGCTATCGGCTAATATTGAATCAAATAAATGAATTATATCTTTACCCTAGCCCTTTTTGCAGGCTGTAAAAGTCTTAGAATGCACCTCCACTGTCAAATTAATGCAGTTTGACACCACTTTAACTGTCATGGCTTAAAGCTATGAAATCATCAGAGCTGTGGTTTTTTAACATCTTTAACCTTCTATGGTAAAAGGTGCTGGTGTCTTGCCTCACCAAACTACAAATCCTATGATTCCATAGCATTAAGCCATAACAGTTAAAGTGGGGTCTTGTTGTTTATTCATTCAGTTGCTTCCGACTCTTCGTGACCTCATGGACCAGCCCACGCCAGAGCTCCCTGTCGGCCGTAGCCACCTCCAGCTCCTTCAAGGTCAAGCCTTCCATCCATCTTGCCCGTGGTCAGCTCCTCTTCCTTTTTCCTTCTGTTTTCCCCAGCATCACTCTCTTCTCCAAGCTTTCGTGTCTTCTCATTATGTGGCCAAAGTACTTCATCTTTGCCTCTAATATCCTTCCCTCCAGCAAGCAGTCGGGCTTTATTTTCTGGAGGATGGACTGGTTGAATCTTCTTGAAGTCCAAGGCACTCTCAGAATTTTCCTCCAACACTACAGTTCAAAAGCGTCTATCTTCTTTCGCTCAGCGTTCCTTATGGTCCAGCTCTCGCATCCATAGGTTAGTACAGGGAATGCCATTGCTTTAACTATGTGGGGTACAAATAAAGATTATTATTATTATTATTATTATTATTATTATTATTATTATTGACACAACGACGTTGTATGACACAGCAAACAAGATAGGTATGCTGGATTTCGTTTCACAAAATCACAAGTCGAACACTTCCCAAGTGTCTAGGACTGTGTGATGTATTTTTGGATGATACGTGCAGATCCCAGCAGGGTGGCCTTTTGCAGTTGGCAGATCGTAATTTTGTCAATGTCTATTGTTTCCAAATGCCGGCTGAGATCTTTTGGCACAGCACCCAATGTGCTGATCACCACCAGGACCACCTGCACTGGTTTCTGCCAGAGTCTTTCAGTCTTGAGGTCCTGATAGCGGCTGAGTTTTTCCTGTTATTTTTCGTCAATGCAACTGTCACCTGGGATGGCGACATCAATGATCCAAACATTTTTCTTTTCCACAACTGTGATGTCTGGTATGTTGTGTTCCAGAACTTTGTCAGTCTTGATTCGCAAGTCCCACAGTATCTTTGTGTGTTCATTTTCCAATACTTTTGCAGCTTTGTGATCCCACCAGTTATTTACTGCTGGGAGGTGGTACTTGAGTCATAAGTTCCAATGAATCATTTGGGCCACATAGTTGTGCCTCTGTTTGTAGTCTGTCTGTGCGATTTTCTTACAGCAGCTGAGGATATGATCAATGGTTTCATTGGTTTCCTTGCACAGTCTGCATTTTGGGCCATCAGCTGATTTTTCAATCTTGGCCTTTGTTCTGATGGCTTGCTCCTGGGCTGCAAGGATCAGGCCTTCTGTCTCCTTCTTCAGGGTCCCATTCATGAGCCATAGCCAAGTCTTCTCCTTGTCAGCTTTTCCTTCAATTTTGTCAAGGAACTTTCCATGCAATGTTTTGTTGTGCCAGCTGTCAGCTCTAGTTTATAGTGTGGTTTTCTTGTACTGGTTTTTTGTCTGCTTTACATATTCTGCCAGGGCATGTTCTTCTTCTTTGACTGCTTGTTTTACTTGTAAGAGTCCTCTGTCACCTTATTATTAGTCTATTGAAGCTTCTATATGGACAACTGTGGTTCCAAAAGTTGATTTTCTACAGGGTCTGTGTATTTTACTGCTCTATCCACTGTAGCTTCAGGATGATCAATTAACTGCGTCTTATTTTCCATTCCCACAGGAGAAAGGTTTTAATTATTAGTTGTCTGGCACTTTTTTCTCTTTTCACTATAAAAAAGAAAGAAAAGGAAAACGAATGCAAGCAAATGAATAACTTGTGTCACCATTCCTCCTGCAGTTGGAACCATAAAATGACGAATTAAGGGGCAATTATGCAGCAATTTATTGCTAATCCCCACACTAAATAGGAAGAAATTAAATGGGCTCAGTCTGCAAATAGAGAGCTGGTCATATTGCAAGAGGGCTTTGCTGCACCAGACATACTTATGACTATACACTATAGAATGATGAATAATAGGAGCTTTGGTTCCTGCTACTTGTCAGAAAGGAATGGAGTATACAATGTTTAAATGCCAATCTGTATCAGTATACCAGGAGATGGAGATTACGTTTCTGGTCCAAGTTCAACATCTCTTATTAAAAAATAATTTTCAATCCAAAATTAGACATCAGAGATAGTCACATTTTTTTCCTTTCTGATGATTCAACGTACACAAACTTTGCCTCTTGTCCAAACAAATTATAAATAATTGTGTACAATACTGCCTTCAGGCAATGCGTATGAGGTGGATATGAAACATAAATGAATGTTGTGTTTAGATTTGGGCTCAACCACAGGAGATCTGATGATGTTCATGTCAATGCAAATACAGGTATTTGAAGGTAAAGGTAACATTAAGTCTAGTCGTATCTGACTCTGGGGGTTGGTGCTCATCTCCATTTCTAAGTTGAAAAGCCGGTGTTGTCCATAGACACCTCCTAGCTTATGTGGCCAGCAAGACTGTATGGAGCGCCATTACCTTCCCCCCGGAGTGGTACCTATTGATCTACTCACATTTACATGTTTTCGAATTGCTAGGTTGGCAAAAGCTGGGGCTAACAGTGGGAGCTCACTCCACTCCCTGGATTTGAACCAGCAACCTTTCCGTCAGCAAGTTCAGCAGCTCAGTGGTTTAATCTGCTGTGCCATCAGGGGCTCCTATATTCCAAAATCCTTCAAAAATCTGAAACATGGAACACTTCTGGTCCAAAACATTTCATACAAGGGATACTCAGCTTAAAATGATTTGCAGAAACAGGCTGATGTCCTAAAGAAGCAAAAAAGACAAACAGGTGCCTAGTTAATCGTGGTTATGCCTCTCAAAACAGCCATACGGCTAAAGTAAATAAAAGGGCTAAGCGGGACTAAAAACTAATGAAGTCCTAAGGCAGGAAAGGTTGAAGTGAAAATGTTGCAGAGAAAATAAGAAGAGGAGGAGCTAAGGTAGGAGTGTGAAAGGGGGGAAATGGAAAAAGAATGAGTTGCGAAGGGGAGGCATGAACCATTAGGAGCTATGGCAATGAATAAAATTCAGGCTCATATAATGGTTTGAAATAACTGACTACATCTTTGGCTGCAGGCCCTAGACTCCTTTTAAAATTCCATCTCATTATATCAGCAGGGAAATGGGGATTTAGATAGAGCTATAGCTAAATTCAATTTGATTTTATTTTTTCTTCAGTGAATGGTATCAAATTAGGTTTTCGGAATGCTCAGGTATTTGATTACCATGAAATGCACGATTCCTACTATTACATCCCTCTGAAGAGGAAGGATTCAAATTAGTCACACTTCTGAATTCTTTGATGGATTTAAATATATGCTTTTCTATGCTGTTGTCTGAGAAGGGGTAGCTGGAGAGTGGGGGCATGCTCAAATGTTGGAAGAGACAAACAAAACAAAATAATGAAATGGGAAAATGAACAAAGGAAAGGGCGATTAACAGTAGGGGCCAGAATGTCAGTTGGAAATGTGTTAGAGGTAGGATCAGGAAGTTAAATCAGACAATATGTTTATCAGTTTTTTGCAGAGCTGCTCCCTCAAGTGGTAAAAAATGTCTGTTTGTCGTAGCCCATGATTTTGCTCACATATGCTACATTTAGTATGCTTTTTTTTTGTAACTGGTCACTGAGAGCTATACATTACATGGGATGAACTTCCAAGACAAATAATTGAGCCATATCTCTCTGAAGTAGTCATTGGTGGATGGGGAGGATGGGTTTCTTCTAAGACTGTGCTTTGCTTTTTTTTTTCATGTCAGGAGCAACTTGAGAAACTGCAAGTTGCTTCTGGTGTGAGAGAATTGGCTGTCTGCAAGGACATTGACCAGGGGACGCCCGGATGTTTTGGTGTTTTTACCATCCTTGTGGGAGGCTTCTCTCATGTCCCCGCATGGAGCTGGAGCTGATAGAGGGAGCTCATCCGCACTCTCTCCGGGTTGGATTCGAACCGGCAACCTTCAGGTCAGCAATCCACCTTCAAGTCAGCAGTCCTGCCAGCACAAGGGTTTAACCCACTGTGCCACTGGGGGCGATTAACATCTAGTTTGACTAATGGATGGGCTGTGGGTAAGAAAACAGGAAAATAAGTTGTTGGGAGCATAGAGGTTGCATTAGCTTATGAGAAATATCATTACTCACTGTTAACAGGTAAACACTTGTTCTGGATATTGAATAGTTACCAAAATAAATATTTGTTAAATCTGTTGAACATCTGTGTTCTGTCTGGGTGAATTCCAAGCTTTATTTATCTCATGCCATCCACTCTTACTGAGACAGACAAACAAGGATTCAAATAGAAGAATCTTTCTGTTCACAATGAATCAGAAAGAGATATCTAAGCATTGGTGAGTCATATGCAAAGTTTGGACTCATTAACCTATAAAAGATACAATATCATGGAGATTCCTAGATACATTAAAAATAGCCACCTGAGTATATAAAATAAATCCTCAATAAACTAATCAGATTGTGCTTTAAAGTATGACTCTATGGACAGGAGCCAAATCAGATGGAGCAGAAATAATATCATACAAAAGCAGACTGGCACAACCTGGGGATCACAACCAAACACAGTGAAGATACGTGTCCTTGCGCTTTGCTGCTCTGCTGCTGAATGTGCATGCCCAGTGAGGAATACACCTCACAATGTTAAAACAGTGGATGTGGCTCTTAATAAGACAGGCCGCATTATCACAGGATGTCTACACCCTACACCACTGGAAAAATTATACTGTTTAACAATTCTGAGGTGATGAGAGGAAATTTGAAGGTCTCTTTGGGGGTGAGAAAATATTAGGGGTATCCTTGAACAGAGTGGAAAGGGGGGCCAAGGGACAAGGAAGGGTAAATGGGGGGACTTTGGGGTCAGAAGACAATAATAATAATAATAATAATAATAATAATAATAATAATAGGCCAGTGGAGAGGGGAAGGGGAATGGGGGAGGTCTTTGGGGTGAGGAGACAATTATTATTATTATTATTATTATTATTATTATTATTTCTGGACTTCCGAATCCAGACTGACAAAGTTCTGGAACACAACACACCAGACATCACAGTTGTGGAAAAGAAAAAGGTTTGGATCATTGATGTCGCCATCCCAGGTGACAGTCGCATTGACAAAAAACAACAGGAAAAACTCAGCCACTATCAGGACCTCAAGATTGAACTTCAAAGACTCTAGCAGAAACCAGTGCAGGTGGTCCCGGTGGAGATGGGCACACTGGGTGCGGTGCCAAAAAACCTCAGCCGGCATTTGGAAACAATAGACATTGACAAAATTACGATCTGCCAACTGCAAAAGGCCAGCCTACTGGGATCTGCACGCATCATCCGAAAATACATCACACAGTCCTAGACACTTGGGAAGTGTTTGACTTGTGATTTTGTGATATGAAATCCAGCATGTCTATCTTGC
This sequence comes from Anolis carolinensis, assembly GCF_035594765.1. NCBI lineage: Eukaryota > Metazoa > Chordata > Lepidosauria > Squamata > Anolidae > Anolis > Anolis carolinensis. The sequence continues at coordinate 95,758,125 of NC_085844.1, forward strand.
TTGCTGTGTCATACAATAAAATAATAATAATAATATCGGGCCAATGCAGAGGGGAATGGGGGGTCCTTGGGGTGACCAGAAATAATAATAATAATAATAATAATAATAATAATAATAATAATAATAATAATAATAATGTGCAAAGGAAGCTGACGAAACCATTGATCATATCCTCAGCTGCTGTAAGAAAATCACACAGACAGACTACAAACAGAGGCACAACTATGTGGCCCAAATAATTCATTGGAACTTATGCCTCAAGTACCACCTCCCAGCAGTAAAGAACTGGTGGGATCATAAACCTGCAAAAGTATTGCAAAATGAGCACGCAAAGATACTGTGGGACTTGCGAATCCAGACTGACAAAGTTCTGGAAACAACACACCAGACATCATAGTTGTGGAAAAGAAAAAGGTTTGGATCATTGATGTCGCCATCCCAGGTGACAGTCGCATTGACGAAAAACAACAGGAAAAACTCAGCCGCTATCAGGACCTCAAGATTGAACTTCAAAGACTCTGGCAGAAACCAGTGCAGGTGGTCCCGGTGGTGATGGGCACATTGGGTGCCATGTCAAAAGATCTCAGCCAGCATTTGGAAACAATAGACATTGACAAAATCACGATCTGCCAACTGCAAAAGGCCACCCTACTGGGATCTGTACACATCATCCAGCATATCTATCTTGTTTGCTGTGACATAATAAAATGATAATGATGATGATAATAATAATAATAATAATAATAATAATAATAATAATAATAATAACAGAGAGTCCCCACAGCAATTCTTCAGTACATTATTTCAAACACCACCACAATTTGTGACAGCATCGCGTGGCCGGGCACAGCTAGTAAACATATAAAGAAATACAAAAAAAATTAAAACTTGTGAGCTTTAGAAGCAGCATCAATTACAAACCTAATGATCTAAGATATAGTGACAGACCCGGATCGGACTGGGAATACGCCTGAATGTATATTTATATGTATATTTATTTAAATGAATGTTTTAATGTAATTAATTTTAAAGTGTAATGATTTGTAACTGTAATTGTTTTATACCTGTGTTTATATTTGTAAGCCGCCCTGAATCCCCCTTTGAGGGTGAAAAGGGCGGGGTAGAAATGTCATAATAAATAAATAAATAAATCATATTAAAATATCATAAAACATATTGAACACTGCACCAGTCCCATAGTCATCGTTCGGCTGCTTCATTTATATTTATTTATTTATTTATTTATTTATTTACAGTATTTATATTCCGCCCTTCTCACCCTGAAGGGGACTCATTACACATATAAGGCAAACATTCAATGCTTTAACATAGACCAAAGACAAGACAAACAAGGGGCTCCGAGCTGGCCTCGAACTCATGACCTCTTGGTCAGAGTGATTTGTTGCAGCTGGTTGCTCAACAGCCTGCGCCACAGCCCGGCCCAATATGATTATATCTGTATCAAGATGAAATATTCTGCAATTCTGTCACTTGCCGAACGCCTGCTTATACAGCCAAGTTTTAACATTTTTTCTTAAATAATATCATAGAAATAATATGCTAGAAATAATATCATATGAAAGCTGATTCTATCAGATGTCAAATATAAAAACCATAAAATACTATTAAATTATTGCATGTTATTTATTAGATACCTCACAAACTAAGTTGTATTACAGTTCACATTTAGCAGATATTATCCAATACAACCTCCCCCTAACAGTAATCAAAAACAGCCAAATACTAAATAGTTTTGCAGGCATAAACTATTTACAGCCGAATAAGAAACACCACTATACACCAGCCATCAAATTAATCATGACATATTCCTAAATTCTAGTTGCTGTTGTGTATCCCCATCCAAGTATTGCCCTATTCCAAATCTTAAGTATAAGATACTGAAATAAAATATCACCACCAAAAAAGACATATATATGAAACGACAAATATCTAAGCATTCAAAAATACATGAAGAATCATCCTAATCAAAAATGCAGAATGGAATTACAGAGAGCAAAAGTGTTTGCGCTCTTGTTTTGCGGTAAGACCAGGCCCCTTCTGTCTTTTTGTCCCATATGTGCCGGTTCTAATGTTTGTTCATGTTCTTTGATTCTTTTGGAACAAGTCCTCTCTTACTCTTAAATTTCCTTGAGGTCATAAGACCAATTTTATCTGCTCCATCAGGCAACACTATTCAACACCCCACAGCAATGTTGTTCAGTTTAGTACATGTCAAGAACATGCTGTTAACCATTTGGGGTGTAATGAATAATGTGCTAGAAGATCGATGCATGGCCCACCACTCACTTCCAGAAGGGCAAATGAAAGCAAAAAGTGCTCAGGTAGAACTCTCAGGGCACTGGTTTGGCAGGCAGGCATCCTAACAGAAATTCAGATCCTAAAGCTTGGTTCTCACAAGGCTGGCAGCTATGCTAAAGGATTAAATGGTCAAAAGCAAATGGCAAAATATTCCTCTGCATGCTTAGAACTTCTGTTTCATGTATCTTCCAGCCTGCTAACTCAGGAAAAGCTACATTGAAGCAACCTCTGCATCAAGAACAAGAGTGTCTGTTTCTTTCTTTTCTGAATCCATGGCGCTTCAATATGTTTTCACCATATTTCATTGAGTTTTGTTCTGTTTCCACATTAACTTGCATGTTTTTAAAAGGTGTTAATATGTACTTATACATTTATTTTCTCTCCAAATACATACTTAGAGATGTTATTTACTTACTTACTTACTTACTTACTTACTTACTTACTTACTTACTTAGGCAATCTCTCGCAGCCCGAGGATGATGGCCCTCCAAGTGTAGTGTCTTGGCAGTGGGTCCGTAGGTGACTGTAGAGCCCTCTTTTTGATGTTCTTCTGCAGTGAAGACATCAGTTTCCAGACAGAAGGCAGTCCCAGTCAGGGTTGGATTGACACACCTTCCTCTTGGCACATTTCTCCTTAAGTCCTCCATTTATGTCTCTTTGAATTCCACAGCACTGTTGGTCACAGTTAACCTCCAGTTCAAGCACTCAAGGGCCAAGGTTTCCCAATTCTCAGTGTCCATGCCACAGTTTTTAAGGTTGGCTTTGAGCCCATCTTTAAATCTCTTTTCCTGTCCACAAACATTATGTTTCCCATTCTTGAGTTGGGAGTATAGTAACAGACAATGGGCATTCGGACAATGTGGCCAGTCCAGCAGAGTTAATGGTGTAGGAGCATCACTGCAATGCTGGTGGTCTATGCTTCTTCCAGCATGTTGATGTTTGTCTGCCTGTCTTCCCAAGAGATTTGCAGAATTTTTTGGAGGCAACGCTGATGGAATATTTCCAGGAAGTGAGTGTGACATCTGTAGACAGTCCATGTTTCATAGGTTGGGAGGACAACAGCTTTATAAACAAGCATCTTGGTGTCCCTACGGATGTCCCGATCCTCAAACACTCTCTGCTTCATTCGGAGAAATGCTGCACTCACAGAACTCAGCCAGTGTTGTATTTCAGCATCATTGTAGACTTTTGTGGAGAGGTAGCTGCCAAAGTAGCGGAAATGGTCAACATTTTCTAATGTTACACCATTAAGCAGTATTCCTGGCATTGCAGAGGGATTGGATGATGCCTGCTGGAAGAAGACTTTGGTTTTCTCGATGTTCAGTGAGAGGCTGAGCTTCTCGTATGCTTCTGCAAAGGTGTTTAGAGTGGCTTGTAGATCTTCATCTGAATGTGCACAGACTATGTTGTCATCAGCATATTGGAGTTCTATAACAGATGTTGTGGTGACCTTGGCATTGGCTTTCAGTCTGATGAGGTTAAATAGCTTGCTATCTGTCCAATAGATGATTTCCACTCTGGTGGGAAGCTTCCCATGAACAAGATGAAGTATCATAGTGATGAAGATGGAAAAGAAGGTGGGGGCAATAACGCATCTCTGTTTGACACCTGATTCCACCTTAAATGGGTCACTTTGGGAGCCACTGCTGTCTAAGACTGTTGCCATCATGTCATTGTGGAGGAGCCACAGGATGTTCACAAATGTCAGGGCACCCAATTTTTTTGGAGGATGGTCCAGAGAACACTGCGATTCACTGTGTCCTTCTTAGCGGGGCGTTGGACTGGATGGCCCATGAGGTCTCTTCCAACTCTACTATTCTATGATTCTATGAAATGCCTTTGCAAGATCGATGAATACCATGTACATTTTGGGAGCTGTTGCTGTCCAAGACTGTTGAACGATCTTACAGGTATACCTTTCTCTTAAAATACACAATCTCATATTGGAAAGAAGTCTCTCAAACTTCAGTGGGATTTCCTTTTAAGTTCATACTCTTATATTGAATTCTAAATGTGTGTTTTCTCTCACAAAACCTCACTTCCTTCAGTTGCACCTAGTGGTTCCCAGCTCAATAGACAAGGGCCCTGTCCATACAGCTGAATAAAATCCCACATTATCTGCTTTGAACTGGAATATATGGCAGTGTGGACTCAGATAACCCAGTTCAATGCAAATATTGTGGGATTTTCTGCTTTGATATTCTAGGTTATATAATTGTATGGAAGGGCCTTAGAAAAAACATTCCAGGTTTTGAATAGTATCAAAGGAGCTCTCCAGGGTACTGAATGAATTGTGGGAAGAATTCTGCACCTTGGATAACTCCTTTAAAGTCTGAACTAAAAATTGGAATGGATTCATCACCCCCACTGACCCAGCTGGCACTGAGTTGTGTGTAATACTTTTAAATTGCTTAAAACACTGATAAAATCAATGAAGAGGCCCCATATGCAAAATCCTGAATGCATCAAACTGAATAAATACCTATTTTTCGTGCTTTTATCAATGACAACATTATACAAAAAATCAGGAGGAAAAACACAGTTATCTCTTTTTTTCAAAATCAACATTATGTTTCTTAATTGTTTGTCATCCCAACTTCCTTCATGCTAAAGTGAACTTCTCTGAATTGTAAACATCTATTTTCTAAGTGGATCATATATAAATTTTACTGCACAATACAACTCCAAGAGATTTATAGCATTTCTGAGTAACTTTTATAATTCTCTCCCCTGAAATCAGATTTTTTACAGTCTATAAATTAAACTTTTTCCATGGTTAGCAAGTTGACTAGACAAACATCCATATCTACTATTCATCAAACCAAAGTGTTTAGAATTAAACTCAGCACAATGGAGAATAAAAAAGGAAGTTAACTTGAAGCTCTATGCATAACTGCCTATGAATAAGGTGCCTTAAATGCAATGATACTTACTTTCTAAACAAACATGCATAGAAACATACTCTGTTGGAGTATGGTTGTATTTGTATGAAATGTAAATCAAGTGTTTACTGCTGTTGAGCAAGAGTGCGTATTTTTCAATAATGAAATAGTTAACAGCAGGCTAGTTTTGACTGACAGCCTGTTGTGATTGCTATGACCTATCAGGCATGATTTCCTGCCTTTGAGAGTTGGAACTTCCTCTGAACAGAGGAATGTGTTTCTTATCTTATCTGTGGTGTTCGGCTTGAGCATTCTCTGAAGATGGACTATGAATGCTATGCTCTGAAGCCGAGAAATGCAAAGTGTAAATAGACATGTAAATAAAATTAATCAACAGTTGGACTTCGCCTGCTGGAGTGTTTTCTTGATCAGTGCTTATTCTCCGCATGGGAATACAGTCTGGAGAAGGAGGTGAGGCCGGGATGATGAATTTTGGAATCCACTCTGCAGCTCATCATCCCCTGACATACTCTTGGGTTCTCATTCTTACTGAAATCAAAGCATCCTAAGCAAAACATTAATTGGCCACAGTAGCTCAGTGGGTTAAACCGCTAACTGCAAGAAAGCTGTTGACCGGAGAGTTGCCAGTTCGAATCGAGGTGAGCTCCCAACTGTTAGTCCTAGCTTCTGCCAACCTAGCAGTTCGAAAGCATGCAATGTGAGTAGGTCAATAGGTACCGGCTCACTGGGAAGGTAAAAGGATGCCCCATGCAGACATGACGGCAAAACATGATCAGAGATGTCTATGGACAACAGGCTCCTCAGCATGGAAAATGGAACAAGAGCACCTTCCCACTGCCAAAGTTGAGCATTGCCTCCAGACGCCAGAGATGAAAAAGGGAAAGCCTTTACCTTTGTCTGTGTATGTGTATTGTATGTCGTTGTTGTGTAAAAAGAATTGAATGTTTGCCTTATATGTATATTATAATCTGCTGTGAATCCCTCCGTGGAGACAAAGCAGAATATAAATTATAAATAAAGTGTATTATTATTATTATTATTATTATTATTATTATTATTATTATTATTAAACACAGTGGACTTTAAATGCATTTAGACTGTAATCTGACACACACATAGACTGCAATCCAATGTCAGTATAGCATAAATAATATCTGCAGGAAAAGATATGTTGCATCAAAATTAAGCAACCCCCATGCCAAATTATAACCTTGCACAATACAAGTCAAGGGTTTTATTGTACAATGCCCAATACATACTGTAGTGCTCTCTGCACAATACTATATGTTCTATGTCAACAGAATAATCTGTTCTGCTATAGCAAAGCATTGTCCTCACAAACACACGTAGCTCACTAACAAACTGCCACCCATAGTTTGAATTCATTGGGAATTCTCAGTAGACATGTATATGATTGCAGTGTTAGCTTGACACATTTACCTGCTTTAAAGTTTAATAATTTGCCAAAACTAATTGCATCCCATAACAAAATAATTATTCTACCTGACCCACAGACGGAGGATGTAGGTGGTAACATTCCATTGGCTTACTTTCTAGACTATAATCTCTGGGAAATAAAGTTTGAAAATGCAGCAGCTTGTCTAAGCTGGTGTGTATGGTATTATGTTATGCACTTGTAGTTGTCATTTATGTTTAGCAGGAAATTTAGCTGCTCGGTTTGGCAAATTTAGCCAACTCTTTGTACTTATAGAAGAGGGATCCCTTTGTGTGCAAACAAGCCCCAAGATTTGCACATCACACTCTGAAAAAATGACACCATTCTGTTTTCTACTCTCCAAACTTTGCTCTAATTGAGACTATAGTCTAGGCCCAGACTGTCCAGCAATGCCCATGTTCAGCATCCAGTTGCTGGGTGTCTGTACTTTCAAAGTTGTCACTGTATCGGTTCCTTTCTGCGATTGCTTCAGCTTTTACAAAAGGTCATTCTCTATCACTGTGACAGCTACATTTTGCAAGATGAAATTTCTGTTTGGCAAAAAAAAGGGAATTTGAGAACAAAACAATCCATTTACAGTTCAGGTAAGAAAATCTTGTTCAAGGCAGGGGAAACAGAGACCATTCTATTGAAAGGCTGCCCAGCACCTAATGCTAAGACTTGTGCCAAAGGTAATCTCAATTAGCCATTTATAAACTACAGTGATTAATCCAATAATGATAATAATAATAATAATAACAACAACAACAATAACAATAATAATTAATTTATTACCCACCTCTCCCTGCAGCTCCAGATGAGGTACAACATCATTAAAACAAGAAATAAAACACTATTAAAAGACATGCAACAAGATACACAGAGTTAAAATACAAGTTAAAACCCACTGATAAAATCCAGATTAAAATTCACCACTTAAAAGGGCACGTTTAGATGTAACACATATAACCTCATAAGCCGGTAATGAACATGGGGTTTCTCTTCTATTTTGTAATGTCATTCCCACCTCCTGAAAATGAGGCTGCCCTGTGAATATTCACAATTCAATCCTGTCCTCAAAAAGTGACTATTTATTTATTTATTTATTAGCTACATTTATATGCCGCCCTTCTCACCCCGAAGGGGACTCAGAGCGGCTTACAAATTAAATTTACATACAATATTATATTAGCATAGTACAATACTGGTAATAAATTAATATATTGTACTGTATCAATATATTATAATATTATTAGTAATATTACATGTAAAATATAATATATAATATATATTACTGTGTGGCAATGAATCCTCCCCACATGCCATGCCCAGTTCCCAAAGATGGGGCGGCCTTGCGAATGTTCACAGAACAGTCCTGTCTTCAGAAGCTGTGTGTGATGCAGGGCTGAGAATGAGGCTGCCACCTGAATGTTCTCAGAGCATTGCCTATGAATAAGCTGCATTAGATGGTGCTTCACAAAAGGAAACAACACGTTGGTGGTATAAGTGTTGGAAAACCCACATAGCCTTGAGTCCTCACTGGGGTAGAGAATGGCGGCATAGAAATGAATAAATAAATTGCCCCTTACAATACTCTTAAGCAAAATCTTTTAAGCATCTTTTAAGTTGCCTAGAATATGCTATTAAAATGAAAACACTGAGTTGAGCACAATGCTAATTTCTAGGCAATGGTCTCACTCTGAGAGTGCTTCCTTGCACTCTAACAATCTCATCACATGGGCAAAATTGCCCATCCTACAACACTTTCCACTCCATTCAGAGATGGAGCAAGGAGAACATGGGAGGCATCCCATGTTTTCATTGAGAAGAACGGGGGGGGGGGGGGGGGGGGAGCCAGGCAGCGACACTTTGCTCCGTGGGATAGGTAAGGGGCAATGCGGGCAATGCAGGGTGATGGGTTCCCAACATTGCCTGCCAGATTTGCCATGATATGTGGTGAATCCCCCCACTAACACCTACAATTTTGACCTCAATGTAATGAGGTCCTGAGAAAGGGAGAAGGGTTGTTCCCTAAAACTGGGAATTCTACATCTGAGGCAGAAAAATCTCTAGAACACCTCTTAACCTTCCCTGGCAGTGAAATATTTGCCAAGATCCTGCATCCTCGTTGTAACAACAACAGAGCTTCATCATCATTGTTACAACAGACAATGCCTCCTGCTCCTCAAGAAAAAAAAAACTGTTCAGAGTCTGGTAGCACTCCAGACAAATTGCTTCTGAGACTCACAAAATGAAAGCATTGGGAAAGGAAATCCACAATGCTCTTCAGGTCATGAGGTGCTTTCAAAACAGAGAGCCTGGGAAACCCCTTGATGTCATGCAACAACTGCTTACCCTAAAGTACTGACTAGAACAGGGGTCCCCAAACTAAGGCCCGGGGGCCGGATGCGGCCCTCCAAGGTCATTTACCTGGCCCCTGTCCTAAACTTTAGACTTAGGGTTGACCTAAGTCTACCTGGTCTTTGGAGGTCTCTTTGCTTACCTATGGTCTTATGAGATCGTCTAGATGGTCTTTGAAGGTCTCTTTGCTTAGCTACGGCCTTATGAGACCATCTAGATGGCTTTTGGAGGTCGCTTTCCTTACCTATGGTCCATGAGACCATCTAGATGGCCTTTGAGTGTCCCTTTCCTTACCTATGGTTTTATGAGATTGTCTAGATGGCCTTTGGGGAGGCCTTTCCTTATCTATGGTCTTATGAGACCATCTAGATGGTCTTTGGAGGTCTCTTTGTTTACCTATGGTCTTATGAGATCGTCTAGATCAGGGGTCCCTAAACTAAGGACCATGAGCCGGATGCGGCCCTCCAAGGTCATTGACCTGGCCTCTGTCCTAAACTTTAGACTTAGGGTTGACCTAAGTCTGAAATAACTTGAAGACACACAACTACAACAATCTTATTTTTGGACTATTTCATCATAGTCCGGCCCCCTAACAGTCATCGGGGCTGTGAATCGGCCCTCCACTTAAAAAGTTTGAGGACCCCTAGACTAGAAGAACCATGTGAACATCATTCCTCAGTACTGTGATTTCCAGCACATACCAAGAAGAGAGGGTAAGTTTTGGGGGTCACATTTGGTCATTCATTATTGTAAATTCCTCAACTAGGAAATCCTAAGCCCAGTTTAAAATACAGTCACTCCTGAATAGGATGCCAGTTACAATATTCAAAAATGCAGTGTTCCATTTGCTGTGCTCTAATGACATCACAAGCAGCTTTAAAAGCAGCTACTCGTACTGTCAAGTTCATACTTCATAATGAAAGCTTCTGCTCAATAGTGGAAGACCTCATAAACCCACAAGGAACCATAGATGTTCTCCATAAAGGTGGACATAACGGTTTGAAAAGTATGATCAGGCATGCTGGTTTAGCTAACAATGGATCCAGATTAACACCTCAGCTTAGTTGTGAAAACAAAAGCAATCACTCAAACAAAAATCCAGCTTTTATTGAATTTTTTTCTTTTGCCTAAGGGATGGTTTTTTTTTTCAAGCAGGCAAAGTATTGCTCTGCAAAACCTAAGTCTCTAAGCGAGAGATTTTCTTGAAGAGTGAGAAGTAGGCTTTACTATGACAGATGCATCTGCTGAGTACTTTTGTGGAATAATAAAAATAAATATGTCAGCTTGTCATTAAAAGAAATAGGTTGTCATTCTTTTTTATTAGTGCAGCCTGTGACCCAGGGTTACCTAGTCTGTATAAATAGGCTTGACAGATATCTTGATTTTTTTTTCTTGACCAGAAAAACGTATCTATTTGAAAGTGTTACCTCATTTATAACATTGGGGGTGTTAAGATTTGATTCTCCCATTGTTCTATTGTTTAAGATACCGTATAAAACTAATGGGCCGTTTTTTATTTTAAAAAATAAGCTATATCTGTAAAAATAAAGAATAATCTTTGTCTGCATGTGACAGCCATATTGGACATAATGCTATATGTCTCAAAATTTTACAGAGGGTTTTAGATTATTGCCCAAATTGCAGTGCCCAGTTTCAAATCAAATTTCCAAAAGGGTATTACTAGAAGCAAATTGGAGGGTAGCTATAATGCATCAGAAAATACAGTAGAGTCTCACTTATCCAACATAAACGGGCTGGCAGAACGTTGGATAAGCGAATATGTTGGATAATAAGGAGAGATTAAGGAGAAGCCTATTAAACATCAAATTAGGTTATGATTTTACATATTAAGCACCAAAACATCATGTTATACAACAAATTTGACAGAAAAATTAGTTCAATATGCAGTAATGCTACGTAGTAATTACTGTATTTACGAATTTAGCACCAAAATATCACGAAGTATTGAAAACATTGACTACAAAAATGCATTGGATAATCCAGAATGTTGGATAAGCGAGTGTTGGATAAGTGAGACTCTACGGTAGTGGTAGATGTCTCATAAATCTGACTAAGAATTTCATTTGATGTCCAAGTTAAAATATCCCATTTGAAGTCAATAGGTCAAAATTCAAAGTGGAGGACTTCCTAAAAGAAGAAAAATTAAGAAAGTAGTAGTTTTGGATAATTTAGGATCTGATAGAATAATGTGACCCAAATTACACTGGCACGTTTTAAGTTGAAATTTTAGACAAGGACTACCTAAAAGTGAAAGGGGAGCTGTCTTATTTCACTGGGAAATATATTTTTTAAAGTTGGAGGATTAAGATCTTTGAAACAGTTCTACTAAAACTTCTGGAGCAGTGAAAAAAGCTCAAAAACAGGAGAGGGCTGTCAAACTATTGCTAAGTTTTATGTGTATTTCGAAAAAGCAGGAAAATGGGAAAGGATAGGATGAGGCAAATGTGAAAACCACATGTCTTGTGAACTTATGTGCTTTAGGCATATAAGATACAAATATTCTGTATGCTTCTGTTATATAGAATGTTATTTTATTTTATGGAAAAAATAAATGAATTTCCCTCCTACAAAGCATCACAATCCATGCTCAATACTATGGAATTTTAAGTAATAGGCTACTAATAGGAAACCTGTGAAATATAGGAAATCCACATTAAATAATCATATTTGGAGGACAGATACTTTGGTGGGAAAAGCAGCTGTTAGCTAACCAGCTGGTTGAAAAAATCCATGGACATCACTGGCTCTTTAGGGAACTTTGGCATTGTAATGGAAGGCTGACCATTAAAACCTGAACATTAGAGTACTCTCCTGAGCCATTTACCTGGCATCTTTTCTTCTGCAGTATATGATGAATATTTGAGAACAGAGAGGAAAGGGATTTTCTCTTAGGCTCCACATTCAGCTTACTATAGGATCTCCTTGATTTAACATAAACATTTTGCATATAATAGCTTTTTGAAATGATTACTTCCAAGTTGTTTACTGCCCAAATAGCAATGGTATGACTACATTATCTTGCGACTGCCTATAACAAAGGTGGTGCAACTGTAAGTTGTAGTTTATTTTTCACTATAGGTGAGAAGCCTCATTCAAAGGTGCTAAAAGAAAAGCAAAAAGCAATTGGAATGGAAGGAGCTAATATTATGCCGTAGTAGTTATTACAGTTTTAGTTATTTCAAAGAAAGGGGAAATAACTATTTACTTTTAGGTTAAAACTATAACCAGTAAGTAGCTAATGATGAGAGTGGGATGAAAGCTATAATTACTAGAGGTGTGCAAATGAATTGGAAGTGTTTGTTACTCGAAAGTAAATTGTATGTTTTATACTCTCGACCCGTATTCCAACGCACACATATGGTGCGCACCAAACTTTAAGAAATTGAACCTTTTCATTGCTTCAATTCCTTCATAAATTGCTGTGACACAGTTAAAATTCACACAACTTTGGTAAAGCCAAGAGAACATAAAGTGTTTAAAAACCAATTCTTTTATCTTGGAGTTTTGCTCCATTGTCACCATAAGGAAAATGCTGTGGGCATGACTAAACTTAATGGAGATTGAGAGCACAGCCATCTTAAATGTAGTTTGGAATGCAAGGCCCCCAATGGCAAGTAATGTAAAAGGCTCTGCTGAAAACTACATTTCCCAGAGTGCAATTCTGCTCTCGACCCAAATGAAGGCTGAAGGACCCAAATGATAGCTGGCTGCAGCAGTTGCCATTTAGAGTTAGTCTGATAATAATAATAATAATAATAATAATAATAATAATAATAATAATAAGTAAAATTATTCAATTTACAAAGAGGACTAAAGTACTAAGCAAGCATTAAATAACTTTGGCAAAGCCAAGAGAACATAAAGTGCTTTCAAAATAATTCCTTTTACTTTGGACCGTCGCTATAAGGAAGACACTGTGGGGGACAGCCAGCCAGCTGTTTAGAGTCACTAATAATAAATGAAATTATTAAATCTGCAAAGAGGACTAAAGTAAATAAGTAATAGTATAAATCTGTGCTAAGTTGAAGTTCTGTGGTTGTGTGTCATAACGACAGAAGGACATTCAAGGTTGCTGTTGTCACTTTTGGGGGATAAATTGTTTTGGTATCAACTTTGTAAAATCCCCACAAATCTATAGATGTGTGGATATTTCTGAAACTTCTAGGGATTGATGCCCTGGTTATCTTGTGCATTGTATATTAAAATTCAAGTAGATCGCTCTTGTAGTTATGTTGTTTAGAAAAACTGAAAATTTGCCCAAAATCCTTGGATATGCGGAACATTATGAAACTTGATGGGAAAAGGGTGGTAAATGTGTTCTATCATTGTAGCAAGTTTCATCCCAATAGCTTTAAAACTGAGAGAGATAGGAGCCCCTGAAGTTTCCCCACTGACAGTGATGTTTTCCTTATTGCGCATGCGCAATCGGCATTAACGAAATAATTGCACATTTCGCTAGTCTCGTTAGAGTTCTGAAATTTTCACTTACAAACATTAGAAACACTTTAGAAATGAAGCTCCAGCACCCCCTAGTTTTGTAAGTACAGTAGAGTCTCACTTATCTAACACTCGCTTATCCAACATTCTGGATTATCCAACGCATTTTTGTAGTCAATGTTTTCAATACATCGTGATATTTTAGTGCTAAATTCATAAATACAGTAATTACTACATAACATTATGCATATTGAACTACTTTTTCTGTCCAATGTGTTGTATAACATGATGTTTTGATGCTTAATTTGTAAAATCATAACCTAATTTGATGTTTAATAGACTTTTCCTTGATCCCTCCTTATTATCCAACATATTCACTTATCCAACGTTCTGCCGGCCCATTTATGTTGGCTAAGTGAGACTCTACTGTACTTTAGAACCATTATTTTATGAATCGCACAAGCTTAATAATTACCTTTAAAGGTAACCTTCCAGGCTCAAAAATAAATGGCCCAATGTGATGTTGAACCCAGATGCTGGCTTTGCTTTTACATTTTTCCTATCTTTCTCTAAGTATTTCTGCTTTTGTTGGTCTGTATACATATCCAGTTGCCCTGCTTCCTTTCCAGTCTTCTAGCAATGCTGTGAACTTTCTTACCTTTTCTTCTTCTAATCTCTTTCACATTGAGTGTTCCTCTGAAGTTTTTACATAAGATTGACCCTCCAGACCTGTGCTTTCTAAGGTCTGCCTAGGCCCACCTATAGGATCTCAATTAGATTTTAGCCTCACCTCTTGCCCCAAATTTAGTAGTAATGATTCATTAGTGTGTTCGAACTCGGTGGCTCAGTGTTGGCAGGACGTTAACCCATGGGAATGCCAATCTTCTTTTCCTCTATCGACAATATTTCCTACACAAAATGTATGCCTGCACAGTCAGACTTATAAGTTAACCCTGTACTTCCCTTTGAATGGTCAATCAGAAAAACAAAGCATGATGGAATACCAGATACAAAAGAGAACGAAAGCATGTGCTGAGATAACTGATGTCTTTCACCAGTTCTACATTAATGTAAACATACTTTCTAATTTGCTCTATAGTTGCTAAGATTCAGAAAATGATACATCCACTGCCTCTCTTCCTTTCCCAATTCTCTGCATCTACATACACTCCCCCAAAAAACCATCTGGACAGCGGACAGGGCTATAGAACAGCATGATAGGGAGACGTGATGATGCAAATCTGTTGAAATAACTTCATTGTTTACCTCACCCCAGGTATTCCATTAAATGCAGCACTTTATCCATTTACCTCACCCATTGGGTTTACAATATACACTCCTCACACTTTGGCCCAGTTCGCTCTCGTTTAATTCCTGTTTTGCTTTTAAACTATGTTTTACTATGCTATTGTTATTATTTTATTGTTTTACCATGTCACTGTGTATAATTGTGTTTTATCTTTGAGTTTTATTTTTATCTGCTGATTATGTGTGTTATGTATGTATTTTATTTTGTTCTATTGTAATTACCTGGGCTTGGCCCCATGTTAGCCACCCTGAGTCCCTTCAGGGAGATGGAGTTATTATTATTATTATTATTATTATTATTATTATTATTATTAAATTATTATTATTATTTTATTGTGACACAGAAAACAAGATAGATATGCTGGATTTCGTATCACAAGTCGAACACTTCTCAAGTGTCTAGGACTGTGTGATGCATTTTCGGAAGATGCGAGCAGATCCCAGTGGGGTGGCCTTTTGCAGTTGGCAGATCATAATTTTGTCAATGTCTATTGTTTCCAAATGCCGGCTGAGATCTTTTGGCACAGCACCCAATGTGCCGATCACCACCCGGACCACCTGTACTGGTTTCTGCCAGAGTCTTTGAAGTTCTATTATTATTATTATTATTATTATTATTATTATTATTATTATTATTAAACTGCTGAGCTGCTGAACTTGGTAGGTTGCTGGTTCAAATCCACAGGACAAGGTGAGCTCCCACTGTTAGCCCCAGCTTCTGCCAACCTAGGAATTCAAAAACATGCAAATGTGAGTAGATCAAGAAGTATCATCTCAGTGGGAAGGTAAACAGTGATCCATGCAATCATGCCGGCCACATGACCTAGGAGGTGTCTACAGACAACATAGACTCTTCAGCTTAGAAATGGAGATTAGGACCACCCTCCCAGAGCCAGAAATTAACACCATTCCTCAGAGTCGGAAGGCGAAACCCTTACCTTTATCTGTATTTGTTGTTTCTAGGCACTGAATGTTTGCCTTGTGTCTGTGTTTTCTGGAATCCGCCCTGAATCCCCTCGGGGAGATAGAGCGGAATACAAATAAAGTATTATGATTTTATTATTAAAACGGAGGTAGTAGTATGGAAAATGAACAAAAAAGTTACTTCCACAATTTTTCTTACATTGACTTAATTTCAGATCCAGTTTAGGTCACTATTCTTATTCTTGTTCTGATTTTAAAAGATGGGAGTGATCTGTCCTTTACATTCTTTAGGAATACTAAGGTTTTGTGTTCATTTCAATGCTCTTCCTTCACAGAGGTGGATAGTGGTTATATTTGTGTGCACATGCACACACACATGGACATGGACATGGACCTTTTCTTTTTCGATGAGCAGACATGATTGCATTGCATTGTATTTTTACTGATCACAGGAAAAGTGTCTCTGATCCAACCAGAGACACGCTGCTGTTTAGGAAGGTGTGGTATTCAATTTCCAGGAGAGAAACAAGAGAGCAGGGTGGGAGACCGAGAATCGGGATAAAACCCTTCTAATGAAAGTCCCGAAAGGTGTTTATTTTTGGACACCATCCATCTCCTAACCCTGGTGCCCCTGTCCCTGATGAACACACCGTGTGAAAAGGCACAATGCAAGCTCTCAGACGGCGCCAGTACCATCTAGTGTGAGAGAAGAAGGTAGATTTTGATGCCTGATTGACCTGAACTCCTTCCAAGTAGTTTGCTAAATTCCCACCGGTTGCGAAACTGCAAACCTAGAAGTGCAGTAGATGGAAAGCAGAGGTTACGATAATTGTACCAAAGCCTGCTGAGATTTTCTTAACCACTTCCAGTAAAAGGAAAATGTCCCCTAGTAACAGGAGCAAGTCCCACAAGAAGGACCGAAACACTATGTTCACTCATATATGAATAACACTTATTTTATCACATGAAGTTATGGATCCAGGTGCCCTAATGGAAATATGAAAGGGAAGCCAGGAAGGAGGAAACAAACAGGAAAACAGTTTTTCCTCTTAAAACAATAGTAAACTCTTCATTTGGTATTTGTAATTTGAATTCAAGACACATTTGGTGAATGACTGCATCACAATCTATATATATATAAGAGTGATGGCATCAGGGCAGTGGACAAAACAACAAAACTACAGGCCCCCCAACCTCGAAATTTGACAACACAACCCATCATCCACGCCTCTAGGTTGATACAACAAAAAGAAAAGAAAAATAAAGTCCTAATTAGAGGGAGAGCAATAATTGTTTTTATCCAATTGCTGCCAGTTTAGAGGGCTAATCTCTGCCCACTTCGTTGCCTAGCAACCAAGGGACAGCCAGGTTTCAGTTAGGGGACAGCCAGATTTAGGCCTCACTTAGTCTTCTTCCACAGATTATCTAATTTGCACTGGATTATATGGCAGTGTAGACTCAAGGTCCTTCCACACAGCTATATAACCCATTTATAATCTTATATTATCTGCTTTGCACTGGATTATCTTGACTCCACACTGCCATATAATCCACTTCAGTGTGCATTTTATACAACTGTGAAGAAGGGGCCTCATGTAATCCAGTTCTGAGCAGATAATATAAGATGATCAATATACAGTAGACTCTCACTTATCCAACATAAACAGGCCAGCAGGATAAGTAAATATATTGGATAATAAGAAGGGATTCAGGAAAAGCTGATTAAACATCAAATTAGGTAATCATTATACAAATTAAGCACCAAAACATCATATTATACAACAAATTTGACAGAAAAGGTAGTTCCATGCGCAGTAATGCTATGTAGTAATTACAGTAGAGTCTCACTTATCCAACACTTGCTTATCCAACATTCTGGATTATCCAACGCATTTTTGTAGTCAATGTTTTCAATATATCGTGATATTTTGGTGCCAAATTCATAAATACAGTAATTACTACATAGCATTACTGAGTATTGAACTACTTTTTCTGCCAAATTTGTTGTCTAACATGATGTTTTGGTGTTTCATTTGTAAAATCATAACCTAATTTGATATTTAATAGGCTTTTCCTTAACGCCTCCTTATTATCCAACATATTCGGTTATCCAACATTTTGCCAGCCCACTTATGTTGGATAAGTGAGACTCTACTGTACTGTATTTACAAATTTACCAGTAAAATATCACAATGAATTTGAAACACTGACTACAAAAACATTGATTATGAAAAGGCAGACTGTGTTGGATAATCCAGAACATTGTATAAGCGAATGTTGGATAAGTGAGATTCTACTTTGATATGAAATAATTTCTAGGATAGAATAATGCAGAACAATATAATCTCTAAAACCAGGACAGTAATAAAGAAATAAAGAAAGTAAATAAAGCAAGGAAATTGGAAATTCCACAAAGGAAACAATCAGGGCCAGCTAACACCTCCCAAGAAAGGATTCTTCCAGAAAGGAAGCTGAGAAGGCAGTGAAGCACTATGTACTACCAAAGTCATTATTATTACTATCATTACTATCCTTACTATTATTATTATTATTATTATTATTATTATTATTATTATTATTATTGTGTTGCGGTCAACCGTGAAAATGAATACAATCTGGCTCCAAGTATTCAAAAACACTAAAATCAGAATATATAAAAATTAATGTGGTATAATAAAACAGAACAATACAATCTCTAAAATCAGAACACTAAATAAAGAACAACACTCTGAAAATAGGGGAATTCCACACAGAAAACAATCAGGGCCAGCTAACACCTCCCAAAAAAGGATTCCCATCATCAAAGTCTGGCCAATCCTCTGTTTTCTCAGGGCCACAGACAGTAGAAGCATATAAAATATCGCAAACAACACCACTCTGAAAACAAGGTAATTCCAGACAGGAAACAATCAGGGCCAGCTAACACCTCCCAACAAAAAAATCACTCAGGGAGGAAACAGCTAGGCTTTAAATCTGCAAGGCCATTACATCCTAATCATTTTTCCTAATTGCAGCATTCATACTTGCCTCCAACAGACAAAAAAAAACAAAACAATCAGAAATATTGTATATTCACAACCTTTAGGAAATAATGTCCCCTGATGGCACAGCATGTTAAAGCGCTGAGCTGCTGAACTTTTGGACTGAAAGGCCGCAGGTTTGAATTGGGGGAACTGACAGAGCCCCCACTGTTAGCCCCAGCTTCTGCCAACCCAGAAGTTCAAAAACATGTAAATGTGAGTGCATCAATAGGTACTGCTCCGGTGGGAAGGTAACGCCGCTCCATGCAGTCATCCCACATGACCTTGGAGGAGTCTA
Source organism: Anolis carolinensis (assembly GCF_035594765.1). Classification (NCBI taxonomy): domain Eukaryota; kingdom Metazoa; phylum Chordata; class Lepidosauria; order Squamata; family Anolidae; genus Anolis; species Anolis carolinensis. The sequence continues at coordinate 95,777,151 of NC_085844.1, forward strand.
CAGACAACGCCGGCTCTTCGGCTTAGAAATGGAGATGAGCACCAACCCCCAGAATCAGACACGACTGGACTTAACGTCAGGGGAAAACGTTTACCCTTTACCTTAACTACCACCAATTCCTCAATACTTTATTTCCCATACCACCATTCTTCGCCACAGCAACGCGTGGCCGGGCACAGCTAGTTGCTATATAAAGTAGTCCTCAGGGGGGCAGACCCCACCCCATCTCAGCTATGGCTCACAGAAACACTGTTTTAAGGACATACAACACACCTTAATTTAATATAAATGCAGACTTTTTTCTTTATCTAGCATATATCAATGCAAGATATATTCAAGTTGTTCAAAGCTGTTTTCTGGGGCAAAGTCTTAAAAATTAACCATTTTCTGATATAAAGGGGAAATTGTCTTTTTAATTCTCTGTAGCATTTGAACAAACCACTCAAGCTTCACCATTGCAACCAGTACATTTCTTCTTGAGGAAAAACATTCTTCTTTTGTTTGCTTGCTAGCCAAACCATTGTAGTTGTCATTTACTCTGAAAATATCTGTGCTTTTAAAAAGTAATGCTTTTAACTCCCCCCCCCCCCTGAAGTTAACATTTGGTTTTATATATTATCTCTAAATATTTCAATATTGGCCCATTTTTTAAAATCAACTTTCTTCAATTTTTTTTTCTTCCTCTCTTCTTTTCTTCTTACTTTCTGTCTAAATCTCAACACCGCAGCTTAAGGGAGATGTTGACAAGCTGGAATGTGTCCAGAGGAAAGCAACTAAAATGATCAAGGATCTGGAGAACAAGCCCTATGGGGAGCAGCTTAAAGAACTGTTTAGCCTGCAGAAGAGAAGGCTGAGAGGAGACATGATCGCTATGTATAAATATGTGAGGGGAAGTCATAGGGAGGAGGGAGAAAGCTTGTTTTCTGCTGCCCTGGAGACTAAGACGCAGAACAATGGCTTCAAACTTCAGGAAAGGAGATTCCACCTGAACATTAGGAAGAACTTCCTCACTGTGATAGCTGTTCAACACTGGAACTCTCTGCCCCGGATTGTGGTGGAGGATCCTTCTTTGGAGGCTTTTAAACAGAGGCTGGATGGCCATCTGTCGGGGGTGCTTTGAATGCAATTTTCCTGCTTCTTGGCAGTGAGTTGGACTAGATAGCCCACGAGGCCTCTTCCAACTCTTTGATTCTATTATTCCTTCCTTCCTTCTCCCTCCCTCCTATCTTCTTACCATCTTCTTTCCTAAGTTTTCCTAAAACAAGGTCTTCTGTCAAATTGTGCTATACATAAAAATGTTTTTATAATGTTATTGATCTTGATAATTTCCAGTTGCCTAAAAAGAACCATTGGCCTGAACTTGCCAATGTCTTAAAACAGAAAAAAAGAAATGTTCACATGGCCTATAAAATATATTGCCACAGAACAGAATGATTGGCACAGGTTGCACTTCTCTTATCTGGAATTCCCAGAATCTGAAATACTTTAAATTTGCCAATATGACTGACTGAGGATCTCATCACACTATAGTTTGGATCCACTTTAAATCCACTTTAGGGAGGGGCCTTTAAACAGCTCAGCCAGACAAGTCCTAAGCCTCACCAAACTACAAACTCCAGAACTCTGAAGGAGGCAGAAACCAGATTTAAAGTAGATCCATGCTCTGGTGAGATGAAGCAGTGAGATAGTGACCCCATGGCTTTCCGGTGGGTCAATGTACACAAAATCATTAAAATGTTGTATAAAGTTACCTTCAAGCTACGTGTAAAAGGTGTATATGAAATATCAATGAATGTCAGATTGAACCTATCTCCCAGATATCATATTATGTACATATAAGCAAATCCAGGTATAGTCAGTCCTCCACATTCACTGGGGTTAGGGGTACAGGACATCTGCATAAGTGGAAAAATGGGAAGAACCATTTTTTTCCTAAGAGAATGCCCCATTAGGAATCTCTAGGTACTTCAGCATAAGTCTAGGAGCCGCCAGTGGTGCAATGGGTTAAACCCTTGTGTCAGCAGGACTGCTGACCTGAAGGTTGCATTGCTAACCTGAAAGTTGCTGGCTTGAATCTGGTAAGGAGTGAGCTCCCTCTGTCAGCTCCAGCTCTCCATGCGGGGACATGAGAGAAGCCTCCCACAAGGATGGTAAAATATCAAACATCCAGGCATCCCTTGGGCGATATCATTGCAGACAGCCAATTCTCTCCCACCAAAAGCAACTTGCAGTTTCTCAAGTCGCTCCTGACATGAAAAAAGCATAATTCTATCTGTAGTGAACTTCTAGGATGCAGTTTATAATAGAATGACATTGTAGAATCCAAATATTCCTAGTCTAGATCTACACTGCCATATAATCCAGATTATCAAAGCAGATAATCCACACGGTCTGCTTTGAACTTGATTGTATGAGTCTACACTGCCACATAGGTAAAGGTAAAGGTTTTCCCCTGATGTTAAGTCTAGTCGTGTCTGACTCGGGGGGGGGGGGGGGGGGGGTTGGTGCTCATCTCCATTTCTAAGCCGAAGAGCCGGCGTTGTCTGTGGACACCTCCAAGGTCATGTGGCTGGCATGACTGCATGGAGATCCGTTATCTTCCCACCGAAGCGGTACCTATTGATCCACCCACATTTACATGTTTTTGAACTGCTAGGTTGGCAGAAGCTGGGGCTGATAGTGGGAGCTCACTCCACTCCCCGGATTCGAACCGCCAGCCTTTCAGTCAGCAAAATCAGCAGCTCAGCGGTTTAACCCACTGCGCCATTGGGGGCTCCCTGTACACTGCCACATAATCCAGTTCAAAACAGCTAATCTGGATTTTATATCACAGTGTAAATCCATCCCTGGAGAGAACATTTTAATCCAATTCCTGAGTAATCAAATCTGCTAAAGGCAAGTTTGCAAATATGAAGGGCCAACTGTATTCCAAAATCCGGGAAAAATTCAAAATCAGAAACACGTTTAGACGTGAGCATTTGGGATAAAGGATACTCAACCCATAATATCATAACCAGGCTTGCAAAAGACTATCCCTGTTATAATGCCTCTGGCACTCCACACGTCTTAGCAATATTCCTCTGGGAATAACAGAGTCAGGGACACAGCTTCAGTGGTTCCTATCCAATCAGCATTAACCTTGAAAGAATGTCACCTTTGACATTAAAATCCCCATGCTGAGAGCAGGGCTCCGTCATTGCTAAGCCAGGAGAAACAACGAAAGGTTTAAACAGAAGCTTGATGCTGCAAAAGAAGACTGGATTTCAAGCACACAACAAGTTCAACTGCTAAAATGGTTTTGATTTAAAAACCTAATTGAAAAGTATTTAAAATGCATATTCCAAAGAAAGGTACAGTACCTAATGGTAACAAGCTTCATCCTCAGCAGTTGATCTGTTGCTAAAGTCCTGCTTTTTTATCTGTCAGTGAAAGGACAGCACAGAAGGAGCCACATAAAAGGCCACTGATGCTTCTGTTGCTTTGGGGCAGTGAATCCATCTTGACTTACACAGAAGCTCCTCTGGCTTTTATAGAAGACCTTTCTAGGAGCTATCCAAAGTGCTGAAACTTGTTCCCATAATAGGTTCAGCGTCTAAGATTAGCCCCATAATATCCGGAGTCATTCCCACAAACCCCACATGGGTTCATTCGTATAGAGCAACAGCAGAACTGGATAAATCTAAAGCAAGTCTACTGCCTCCTGCTCTCAGGAATAGCACAAATAATATTTAGCTATTAATAGTATAGCTATGATCAACTTCTCCATGAATTAGTCTAATCACAGTTAAAGATGCTGGTGCATTGTGTGACTATGCACTATGTAAATATGTGATTCTTTGTATCTGTCCAGAATCAGATCACCTTGAATAACCATACTGTTTGTGTGTGTGTGTGTGTGTGTGTGTGTGTGTGTGTGTTGTTGAAGGCTTTCATGGCCAGAATCACTGGGTTGTTGTGAGTTTTCCGGGCTGTATGGCCATGTTCCAGAAGCATTCTTTCCTAACGTTTCACCCACATCAATGGCAGGCATCCTCAGAGGCTGTGAAGTATGTTGGGAACTAAGCAAGGGAGGTTTATATATCTGTAGAAGGTCCAGGGTGGGAGAAAGAACTTTTGTCTGTTGGACGCAAGTGTGAATGTTGTAATTAATCATCTTGATTAGCATTAATGGTCTTGTCAGCTTCAAGGCCTGGCTTCTTCCTGCCTGGGAGAATCTTTTGTTTGGAGGTGTTAGCTGGCCTAGATTGATTCATGTCTGGAATTCTCCTGTTTTCATAATGTTGTTCTTTATTTACTGTTCTGACTTCAGAGTTTTTTTTAATACTGGTGGCCAGATTTTATTCATTTTCATGGTTTCATCCTTTCTGTTGAAATTGTTCACATGCTTGTGGATTTCAATGGGTTCTGTTGAACCCATGCATGCTTTCTCTCAACAGCACCAGCACGCCAAGAGGCATTTTAAGGAGACCCAGGGAGAAAAGCGATGACCTGAGAGTTCAATAGAGCTGTATCCTCCCTATACTAGTTTTTAAATCCGCTCTCTTGCCTACAAGGCTGCAATCTCCTTTCTGCTTGGGATTTTGCTTCCTTTAGCTGTTTCTACTTTCTACTCTAAAGGAGAGGTATGCTTCTCTTTTTGTTTGCTGGGATTACTATTACAGTAGAGTCACACTTATCCACCGTAAACTGGCCAGCAGAACGTTGGATAAGCGAATATGTTGGATAATAACGAGAGATTAAGGAAAAGCCTATTAAACATCAAATTAGGTTATGATTTTACAAATTAAGCACCAAAACATCATGTTATACAACAAATTTGACAGAAAAAGTAGTTCAATACACAGTAATGCTATGTAGTAATTACTGTATTTACAAATTTAGCACCAAAATATCACGATGTATTGAAAACATTGACTACAAAAATGTGTTGGATAATCCAGAATGTTGGATAAGTGGGTGTTGGATAAGTGAGACTCTACTGTATTAATTATTATTATTATCTTTTATATATTTTCTGGAGGAGAGAAAGAGAATGAGAAAAAGAAGGTAAAAGCACGATTCTCCATCTCCAGGCCCCCAAATGCTCATGCATGCATCCCACCCATCCCAGTCAGTCCCACTAAATAAAAAGAATCAGGAAAATAAAGGAAAATCAAAAAGATTCAACTGTGATGCCGAATAGGGGAGGAGGAGCCGAGATCAGCTCCCGCTTGCTTTCGTTTCGGGTGGGTTTTCATACCGGGAGAGTTCTTTCCATTATGTGCTCCTGAAGTACTGGAGGTACCGGATGAAACAGGGGAAAATGAAAATCATGCACAACTCTAATACATAGGGAAAAAAGATAGACAGACAGACAGACAGACATACAGATAGATAGATAATTGATAGATAGATAATCAAGAAAGAGATGTCTGTATAATGCAAAGATCATACACACCCACTCTCTTACCCACTTACCCACACTCATTCCCACTGAACAATGTATGACCACCATATCCATAGGGATATTGTAAAAGGGTAGTGGAGAAGACCCAATTAATAACGAATAGATGTCCCAAATAATAAAAAAATAACTGCCACCGATTAGTGGAAATGCAGCCACCACTGTGTGGAGAGACACCTTTAGATTATAAAAGTGCTCAACCACCCAATAGCTCAGAGGAAGCCTTTTACTTTATTCGGTGTTAAAATCGTAGTGCAATTGTGCTGAGGGAGACTATAGACGACAGAGGCTTTGATGTAAAAAGAACAATATCAAGTTTATTCAGGCACAAGCTTGGTGGTTACAAAAGATGTTTCACATAGAGGTATTCTTATTAACAGTTACAATACTAGAATGAGATGAATCAAACTCTCTAAAGTATCACTTCTTTTACTTAAAGTAGTTAAAACTTCTTCCTCTGCTCCTTTTAAACTGTTACTTCAATGGATCTCTGTGAGTCCAGCTGGGATTGGTTCCCAAAGTCTGAAACTTGGACTATCCAGTGACTTCAAACCACAGCCACCCCTGTGATATATTATCACAGATTGTCTGTGCCTTTCCAGGACACAGACTACATTAAATAAGTCACCAAATTTATTTGAAACTGACTCAAAATGAACAATTGAGTCTCCTTGATCCCATCAACCTGGAATCAATCTTCCCTGTGCCTCATCAGAGCACAGACTGAGGCTTCACTTTTAAAAACCTCTTCACTTCTCCTCCCCTCGGCAGATGGCTCCGCCCACATCTCCATGGCAACTGCCTCAGAGGAGAGCCACTAAATGGCTGCCACCGTCTCACACCTACCCAACCAAACCACAAGCACATAGTTAAACATAACAAACATGAATACAAAACTCATACTTCATTACAGATATGCTCCTGAACTTTGAATGGGTACACAAAATGACAGAAAATAGTGAACCCTATTGAAAGTAAAAACTTCCAACCCAAGAATACAATAAAGTCATGTTGAAGGTCCTAGATAATGCCTGGAGAGGACATATTTTGTTGAACATGATTAAATAAAACAGCAGATACCAATCCTGTGGATATTGCCATTCCAGTGTGGCTTTGATGCTTCACACAAAGAAGTAGACCCAGCTCCAGAAAAAAAATTAAACCCTCCTAAACAGGCTGTAGTTGTTAAAATATAGCTTGAACAGGTCACTGAATAATAGAGAAGACACTAATGAGCTAAACTGCTACAGAAAGTGAGGGTTAAAATAGAGGTAGGGGTGGTCCCAGCTTATTCTCTACTCTACATTTCTGTTCTTTTTCAGAACATATTAAACACATAAAACTAACTTCTTAAAGCTGAGAGGCTTATAAGCAGAAAAGCTACAGTGACTCTGTGAAAGTAATGGATATTTTCATAAAAATAAGGAGCAACTGAGCTGGATGGGAAAATAACACATTTCCTCCATATAGGTCCTGACAGCCTCCATTTTTCTAATTCACGTGGCTTTAAAATTCATGAAGAAGTTTCTGCTTCCTGTCAAATGGTTTTGGCAACTTCTAGCCATTGATTCTGATCTGTAATAAAGCTGCATAAAGTTCATTAGATATTCATATGATAGTGAGAACGGTTTTTGGTGGCAAAGGAGTGCTGACAACTCACAGACAGCAGCCACTGATCAGACGAACCGTATTGGTATGCACTTATAAAATTACTTATTCATAATACAGGCATGGAATACAATGAAAAATAAGGTACATTATGTTAGAAAGCATTTTATTGTCTCCTTCTGTATCTCATTTTATGCCTAAACTCGTAAATGGATTTCTTTCTAATGACATAGCCGTGTTATTATCAAAGTGCATATTGTACTGCCCAAGATGAAAGCAGCGTGTTTGGAAATCCAATTACAAATTCTTTCAATCAAAAAAAAAAAACTACTGTCAAAGCATTTGAGCATTCCTTTAACCCAAAAGGATCAAAATTACAGGTAAAATGTGAGTTTAATGTGGAGTATCCTCTTTTTTCCTCTTTTTCTCCCCACCCCCCTTTTCAATTTATGTGTTAATTCCATTTGAAAAACAGGTTGGGACCTTTGCCAGTTGATACCCACCGTGGCATTATAGTTCAATGCTGGGAAATTCTGTCTGAATTTTACATATGATGCCTTTGAATAGATGCTGTAACACCCAACTAGCTTTCTTGAAATAAAAACAGATAACTTGTCATCTCATGAAGTCTGTATTTTGTGTTGTCAAAGGAAGGAAAACGATTTAGTAATTTCCCCCTATTCCAATACAATACTATAAAATCATCACTGAAAATAATTCATCTGTACACTACATTTCCGATGTTGCCACTGGTCCCAACAGTTACTTGTCTCTGTGAATGTGTTAACAATGATCAGACAGCCATGATTATGTGCAGTTGACATCTTCCAGAACACAACCTATGTCTGCACTAGATCATTCTAGGCAGAGATTCAGCTAGAAGATGGAAATATGGAACCAGTTACAAACAGTAATACAGAGAATAACTTCATTGTGTTATGGTTAAAACCTAAAGAGAATAATGCCACTCCTTCTGTGTTGTAACTATTTCCGTTAGTTTTACAGGTGTGGTCTGACTCAATGGCAGAGACTCAACCAGAACAACAAGCTTCTCAACTAGAGGACCTAACAGTCTTTTAATGTTGCCTTATATTCTGGTGTTGGACAAAAAAAAAAGGCTTGAAAGGGGGAATGTTTTATACAAGCATGAGGATCTCGGATGAATGGAATTAATTATATATACATTTTAAAGGTTTTTATAATGTGTTTTAACAATGTTATTAATGGATTTGTCTATATTGTTTTGTTTTTATGATTGCATTTTGGGCATTAAATTTTGCCAATTTTTGTAAGCTGCCCTGAGTCCCCTCGGGTGAGAAGGACGGGGTATAAATGTTGTAAATAAATAAATAATAAATAAATAAGTCAATATTTACTGTATATACCGGAATATAAGCTAAGGCACCTAATTTTACCACAAAAAAACTGGGAAAACATTGACTCCAGTATAAGCCGAGGGTGGTAAATTTCAGAAATAATATTTGATAGCAATAAAATTATATTAATTGAGGCATCAGTAGGTTAAATGTTTTTGAATATTTACATAAATCTCAAATTTAAGATAAGACTGTCCAACTCTGATCAAATCATTATTCTCATCTTCTTCAATGTAAATGTGCTTATTTATCCTTTTAATAATAATAGAGTAAAATAATACATGTAATAATAATAATAATAATAATAATAATAATAATATAAAAATACAGGAAAATAATACATGTAATAATAAATAGAGTAAAATAATAAATGCAACAACAACAACAACAACAACAATAATAATAATAAGATCAGAGTGAAATAATAAATGTATTAATAATAATAATAAAAATAGAGTAAAATAAATGTAATAGTAGCAATAATAATAGAGAAAAATAATAAATGTAATAATATCAATAATAATAGAGAAAAATAATAAATGTACCATATATTCTTGAGTATAAGCTGGCCCAAATATAAGCCAAACAGGACCCTCACCCGAGTATAAGCCGAGGGGGGCTTTTTCAGTCTTAAAAAAAGGGCTGAAAAACTAGACTTATACTTGAGTATATACAGTAATAAGATTCCAATTTTGAATGGAAGCACATGATCATGAACCCTATTTAACTCTTCTAGTTATATTTGAGAAGAATGAAACAAATATTTTCTTCTTTTTTATTTTTATTAAATTTCATATATATATATATATATATATATATATATAGAGAGAGAGAGAGAGAGAGAGAGAGAGAGGCATGTAGCCGGGGGGGGGGGGGCTTGAGGGGCTCCCCCCCCTCGAAATTCTCAGGGTGGTCTGCGATAAGGCCTTACATTTATTATTTAAACTGTTATGTTTATTCCTATCATAATCTGATCACCATGCTCAATATATCCCATATGCATGGGGTATTGAGATAATGATACAAAAGGTGAGCTTCTGCTGTTAGCCCTAGTTCCTGCCACACTAGCAGTTTAAAAACATGCAAAAGTGAGTAGATAAATAGGTATCACTTCAGCAGGAAAAGGCAAAAAGACACTCCAGACAGTCTTGCTGGCCACACAACCAGGAGATGTCTACGGACAACGCAGGCTTTTTGGCTTGGTAATGGAGAAGAGCACCTCCCCCAGAGCCAGAGATGAAAGGAGAAGCCTTTGCCTTTGTCTGTGCATTTGTGTCTCATTGTATGTCATTGTAACAAGGCACTGAATGTTTGCCTGTGTTTGCTTATATGCTGTAGTCTGCTCTGAGTCCCTTTAAGGAGAAAGGTGGAATATAAAGCCTGTGTTTGCTTATATGCTGTAGTCTGCTCTGAGTCCCTTTAAGGAGAAGGGTAGAATATAAATCTATTATTATTATTATTATTATTATTATTATTATTATTATTATTATTATTATTATTTGGTACAATAGATATAATATCACACTAACAAATCACACTCTAAAAATGTGCCTTACCCCATCCATTCTTCTCCTCCTCCCCAAGTCACAGGTGCTTACAGACTACCTCCCTGTCAGTGCTCTTATTAATACATTTTCTTCTACTCTATTGTCTAATTGTCTTATACATCATTGTCTTCTTGTTATTATTAGAAATAATTTTTAATGAGATGCAGCTAATGCAAAACGTTGGATATATCGGGCTGTATTAAAGCAAGTTACTTACTTGGACAACTTCAGAAACTCACATATTTGAGAGAAGTAATTTCCCCTTCCCATTTCATCCCTTTTATCACCCAAAAGCCTGCTCAAGAAGACTATCCTTAGAGCCATTTTAACATCTGCAAGGACAGCAGAGATGGAATTACTATGAGTTATACCAACATTATCTTGGATTTTGCCCATAAATTTCTGAAATTAATAATAGACTGCTTACAGGTAAACACTGTTTCCATCCTAAATATCTTGGTGTCACCTTAGATCGAACACTAACAAATAGGAAACACTGCATGAACACCAAGCACAAAGTAGCTGCACATAATAACATCCTGTGGAAACTTACTGTCAGCGAATGGGATGCAGACCCAAAATTAAAGTGAACATTAGCCCTGGCCTTGTCTTACTCAACTGCTGAGTATGCCTGCCCTGTTTGGCACAAGTCTACCCATGTGAAGCAGGTGAACATAACATTGAACGAAACATGCAGAATAATCACGGGATGTCTCAAACCTACTTGTTGATAAACTCTACAAGCTAGCTGACATTGCGCCCCCCCCCCCATGTGCGATGGGAAGTTGCTGTAACTGTGAGAGAAACAATGTGAGAGAACACTGAAAGTCATGACTATCAGCCTCCTCCCAGTAGACTCAAGCCAAGGAAAATCTTCATGAGATCCACCACTCCTCTTACATTTTCATTTCTTTAATTCCAAAATACAATTATTTACTACTTAGAAATGTAGTTATTATTTCTGTAAATAAACATTTTGCAATCTTAAAGACTGAACTCTGGATCTTTGCCTCCTAAACTCTAAATTATTTACAGCCACATGGCACTTCACACTCTGTTTGCTGTGAGCTGAATGCTCAACCATAAGTATCCTGTTTTTGTAATTTGGATGCTCTGCTGTATTTTTGGGTAGTTTTCCCTAACACACACCCACTGAAAAACCAAAACACAAAATATATTAAAAACAGTACAATGTTTATTTTAAAAGGTGTGTTTCTTTCCCTATTTCAGGCTTCTGTTACAATCTGATGTGCTCCTGGGGTTGTTTTAGATCTCCCTTTCCTTCCATTATTTTTTCTCATTTCTGCATCTCCAAGCATTTTTTAAAAGTTGATAAGGTACAGTAGAGTCTCACTTATCCAACATAAACGGGCTGGCAGAATGTTGGATAAGTGAATATGTTGGATAATAAGGAGAGATTAAGGAGAAGCCTATTAAACATCAAATTAGGTTATGATTTTACAAATTAAGCACCAAAACATCATGTTATACAACAAATTTGATAGAAAAAGTAGTTCAGCACGCAGTAATGTTATGTTGTAATTATTGTATTTATGAATTTAGCACCAAAATATCACGATGTATTGAAAACATTGACTACAAAAATGCGTTGGATAATCCAGAATGTTGGATAAGCGAGTGTTGGATAAGTGAGACTCTACTGTATATGGATCTGGAATTATTCTCAGACAGAATTTTCATTGCAGGAACCTACTGGGACAGAACTATAAAAAATTTTACATAGGAAGGAAAGAGAGTATATGTGGTAGAACTTTGTGATGTGACTTAAGGTTGGGAGGCTTATCTTTTTATGAGTAACTGAAAGCCTGCTGAAAACCTATTGTACAGACCCTGATCAAGCCTTTATAGAGCCCTTCCTGTAAAATTGTCATAGTAGCCTAACTTTCATTGGATTGTTGACAGTACTAAAGATCAACTCTATTTGCACCTTCAGGAGTAAAAAGGGAAGGATAACATGAAGGAATATTGAGGACTTAGCAGAGTTTAGAAATATTACTTTATTGACTATGACTTCCATAATGTGCAGTAAGGGGGGTTCAGGAAATTACAAAAGTAATTTTCTATGCTCTGTATCATCGATTGGGTTTGAAATGTAACTACTAACTTTGTAATTATATATGAAATTACTTTCTTCCATTCTATCTGTCCTATTTGCAAAAAACTATCTGTAAAATGAATGATGGCAAGTGGTTCCCATGTGGTTTACTACTTCTGTGTTACTCTGAGTTTTAGATAACATTTCAAAGGTGTTGTCCAAAGTGCTGGACATATGTGGGGCAGGTTCAGCAACCCAGATGGCGCTTTTTAAGTTCATATTAAAATTTGGATGAGGTTTCATTCATGACTCGGCATTTTGTCTGGTTTTAATTGATTGACATGTGTTTTAATTGCTCATGTTTTAGATTGTTGATTTTGCTGAGATGCATTTTAATGTTTGTAAGCCGCTTTGAGTTCCCTCTGGGGTGAAGAAAATTGGGATAGAAATGAAAAAGGAAAAAATTAATAAATTTACAGTCCCACTGACAGGAAAGTTCCCAACTACTGCTACAGCATGTTATTGTCAAGAGTCACCAACAAAAAAAAAAGAACAGACAAAATCCATTGAGCTGTTCTTCCACACCAACTTCATTGAAATGAATGAAAGCATTGCATTTTATGGGTGTCTTCTATGTAATGACCTGGCAAAGGATCATTGACTGAACCAGAAAAAGAGTCTATTTCTATCCCTATTGAGGGGGAGCAAAGTAGGATGTGATGTGAGTCGTCATCACGCTGAGCTGAGATAAAACTCTTGTGCTTCCTCAGCTACTAAGATAGTTTAGAAGAACACTGACATATAAAGTGTCATTCCTTAAAAATATGCCCATGCTCCCAGAGCACGATATGTCTCTGCTCTTCACCAACAGTGACAGTCTCCAATTGTTTCAGAAGGAAAAAGAAGATCTAATTGCATCAAGGCAAAGGCCTTTTGAAATTTGCAAAAGATAAATGAAATATTCATGGACATTAAAAACTCAAGATATTACTCAAGGAAAACATTGGAGAAAAGAACTGGAGTGCTCGGTGGAAGAGAGAAACTGGAACACTATTTGGACTAAAAATCTACCTTTTCACACAGGGAAAATCTTTTACGAAATATTGTCTAGCTTCTAAGATATTCTGTGAAGATTTAAAGATCATAGCATATAGATAAATGTGTGATTATGAGAACATACATGGTAGGATTGTCCAAAAATTAATGCCTTTTGGAACATGATAATAAGAAAAGTGATATTATTGGGATTTGAACTCTCTTCAGTCATTATTCCCCTTGTATGATGAAAAGGGAAGCAGAAGAGAACAGGGTTGCTCCATCACATCCATCATCTCACATATTCTCACTGTCCTTCAAAATACTGGGAAATTTAACTCCACTGGTGGTTTACTGAAGTGGTAGTAGGAAAGTCTCACTACTACAGAAATTCATCTTCCCATTATGCTGAAGGGGATAAAGTCAGCAACATGTAAGCAACAATGGGGATGAGGAGAATGGGCTTGTTTCCTCAATGGGATGATAGCCAGTGGTAGTGGGGAGAACATTTAAATGATGCTATAGATGTTTTTGAACTGTAGTGTTGGAGGAAAATTCTGAGAGTGCCTTGGACCGCAACAAGATCCAACCAGTCCAAGGAAATAATGCCCGGCTGCTCACTGGAGGGAAGAATATTAGAGGCAATGATGGAGTACTTTGGCCACATAAAGCGAAGACAGGGAAGCTTGGAGAAGATAAGGATGCTGGGGAAAATGGAAGGAAAAAGGAAGAGGGGTCGACCAAGGGCAAGATGGATGGATGGTATTTTTGAAGGGACTGGCTTGACCTTGAAGGAACTGGGGGTGTCAGCGGCCAACAGAGAGCTCTGGCACGGGCTGGTCCATGAGGTCACAAAGAGTCGGAAGCGACTGAATGAATAAACAACAAGAAGACTACATGGAAACCCAGAAAAAGAATTTGGTAATGTTCCATTATCCAGGCAGAAACCACTAAGGTATACTATAGAGAAAAAAATAGTCAATGTTATGGGGAGAGGGAGGTTTGAAGGAATAAAACTATTTGCCTCCGTTTTCCTGTTATTCTTCCCATCTATGTCTCAGTCGTGGAAACAATCCTCGTTTATGATATGAGAAGGGAATAACCAGCAGAAACAGGGGAAATTGTTTTCCTCCTTCAACTCCTTCCCTCCCCCGGCATAAAATGGGCTATCCTTCTCTCGCTAGCACCCCCTAGTAGCCTCCGCCTGGATAATGGAACAGTACCCAGAATTTTTCTGGGTTTTCAGGTAGGGCTAGATACAGACCAAGCCAAAATTGAACTCTTCACATTGATTTCAGTAAGACTTATTTCCAGTCTACAAAAAAGGTATGTTGAAGGAAGAACATTTCAATGTGTTGGGAATTGATGAGCCACTAAGCTCTAATCACCCTCTTTATGAGGTAAATTCCCATTAAAATAGCAGAGTAAAATGCAGCAGTGAGACTTACATGCGGTGTGAGTTTCGGAAGGCCTCTGTGTCTTCAGGAAGGCAAAGGAATGCAAAGTTGGTTTTAAAGTTTAAAAACATTTATTGAGGTAAAAACAAATCCATTGATGGATATAAAAGGTTCAGAGCTATCTAATCTAATCCTGTTCTAATACACATAGACAGATTAAAATAACAAAGATCTAGATAGCTACATCTTGGCTAGTTGGAGCGGACAGAGTGCATCCTCTCTGGAACAAAGCAGGAAGATGGAATGGCGACCAAACCTCATGGGTTGCTTCTTCTCTAGGGCCATAAACATTCCAAAAATCAAATTGGGAAGTTACGTCAACCCTAGGAGAGATCACATTTCTAAAGCATCAAAGGGTGGGTTGACCTAAATAGGACAGGAAGGAGGAAACAATAGTAAAGCCTAATCAGAGCATGCATGGAACTGGGGAAGGTGTCCCTAACTCTTTTCTAGGCTTCCTATCTAACCATAGAGACTTAAGCAGTGCAGGATGACATTTTTCCAACACAATGTATCATGTATAATGGGATGATTGAGTTCAGGTATATGAAAGCACTTGGAAGGAGGGGTCCAACAGGACATATAGAGCTACATATTCCCTTCTGCCCTTGAACAGAGAAGATTCAGAGGTGGTAAGATAGTCACCCTTACTAACATTAACAGTGTTTTAGGATAGCCTTCAGGAGGAGAAGAAACCAGAGTCTGCCATCCTTGTTTCTCATGTTTTTATTGGGATAGGTTCATCAAGCACAGCCTCATTCTCCTCTTCTTAGAGAACTTATGGAGGGCTCTTCTGCAAAAGGTTTCCAAGCTAGTGATATGTGAATGTTCTAGCCTGGCTCAGTGCATGGATGGGATACAATTCGCCAACTTCATTGAAAGCTGTCTGAAAGTAGGACAGATGAGAACTGTGGATGGACAGAGAAATATTGTGTGGGTAGGTACTTTTTCCCCCTTGGTGGAATCGTTGTGCTTACAAAAGGCTGTGTTTCCTGGACTACAGAGACATAAAACTCAAAGGAAAATACTAAATGCCATTTAACTTCACCAAAGAAACACATTGAGCAGGGAGGTTCATTCTAGTCCCTAGTGGGATTTAGGTTTTAGTTATAATCATTCACCTGTTTTTAATACTACAGAACACTTGAATGTTGAAGAGCAGAAGGCAAAAACTAACTGAACCATGAAAAAATATGTACAGAGACAAATATTGATTGCAGGGCCTAGATTCCCTTTCCATTTTATTTCCCTTTCTGTTATAGTTGTATATAATTTCATGGTATTGAACATTAATGTTCAGAATAGTGTAAATTTTGTTTATGAAAGCTTCTGTTTTTCCTTCTGAGTGCTTTGAAAGGAAACAAAATCAGTTACCCTCCTTTATCTATGACTGCTTTTTAGATTTCTGCTAGCATAGACATGTTTCTTTTTGAGATAAGTAAAATCTCTTCCTCCTTCCCTTGTGTCAGTGCTAGTAAACCTTTTAAAAAAAATACACAACCCAAGTTTAGTCCTCAAAATATTCCTGATCACATCTTTCAGAGTGTGAAGTGTCCAAATACCTTCCTAGATCTTTCTCTATGTGCCTTTCAACTTTATCCCTGAACACCACTACTATTTCTATCTTCTCTGTCAGGACAGTGATTGAAGGCAAGGCAGACAACAGCAAGAGACCCACAATGACTGCAGACTCAAAGTTATGGAGTGCCAGATCTCAAATCCTGTAATAGTCTTGACCTGGCAATCTTATACAGAGACGATGCTTCTCCTGGTCCAATGGATGTTATGAAAATGTTCCCAACTATCTCCTTCTTTTACCCCAAAGTAAAAATAGGAAGAGGAGCAACAACACAGAATGCACTTCCAATGCAAAGGTGTGGTGCTAAGAGGTCTCATCTACTGCATATTATTACAACCTTGACCTCAGCAGTAGGATCCTTAGGAATAGTAGTTTCATGGAAATGCTTAATTCTCACTGACTTTAGAGAGATTTGGAGTTACCAGATTGGCATTATCAAAGGCACTGACATTTCAAAGACAAAACCTGAGATGATGACTTCTGATGTCACATGAAATGGGTCCACGTGATGATAACAAAGGCAACATTATGAAGGTGAACCATTGGTGATTGCCATTACTGGGCTTGTGCATTTCAGGGGAACCCCGATCCATTTCTGCTGGCCATATACCGGCAGACCCCCATATCTATTTTCGGTCACCTCCCAAAAACAGCTGGGTAGCTGGATAGCCATTTTCGGTCTGCAGATGAAAAATACAGCCAGATCCGGCCCATTGACTCCCCTTCCCATCATTTTAAGCAATGGCATCGTTTGTCCTTATATCCTTCATTAAGACCTGGATTTAAAAGCATCAGAGTTAAGATACACTCTTTTCCTCATACTCTTTAACTACAGCTAAGTTTAGTCATCAGACTTAAGAAACCACTTATTCTGAGGCTGTCATTATTACAGTAGATTCTCACTTATCCAACACCCACTTATCCAATGTTCTGGATTATCCAATGCATTTTGTAAATGTTTTCAATACATCGTGACATTTTGGTGCTAAATTCGTAAATACAGTAATTACTACATAGCATTACTGCGTATTGAACTGCTTTTTCTGTCAAATTTGTTGCATAACATGATGTTTTGGTGCTTAATTTGTAAAATCATGACCTAATTTGATGTTTAATAGGCTTTTCCTTAATCCCTCCTTATTATCCAACATATTTGCTTATCCAACATGCTGCCGGCCCGTTTATGTTGGATAAGTGAGACTCTGCTGTATTATTATTATTATTATTATTATTATTATTATTATTATTATTCCCTGCTTTAAATCTCCCGCAGAAGACTCAAAATGGCTTAACATAGCAACATCAGCATACAATTTAAAATATACGATTATTAAAACAGCATTGAACATAATTAGAATTAAAACAAACATCATTAGTATTAAAACAAATTGTTTGCCCTCAACACCCTTCCAATGAAGCTGGCACCCTTTTAAAACACTTGTTTCAGTGGGAGCCACACCACCTGAAGGAGTATTTAAAAAGATTTAAATTACCTCTTTGGTTTTTAAAGATTGTGGCAAAAAAAAGGATTCTATACTGCCCATCTCAGCTCCTCCCCTCAGGACGACATCATCATTTTATTTACAAACAGGCAAGGGGGAGTTCCCATCACATGTTAAATTGGACGTTTTTGCACGTCTCTATGTGGAATATTGAAAAATAGGCCAATTCCCAATTGACTTAAGAATAATGGGGGGAAACCCATACTTTAGAAATGGTGAAATATCTGGAACCCATAGTTGAGTCTTGCATCATGTGATGGGCTCCGTGGGTTGCCGATTCCTAAATATGTAGAAATGCTGATTTTTGTGTGTGTGATGAAGTCATATGTTTATTATAAGAAGCAGGCAATTTAAATGTGATGAAATATGTGTTTTTTATTTGACAATAACTTACATATTATAGAACTACTGAAGTTCCAAAAGACTGATCCCATTCAGGCAGCATTAGATATTTTAAAAGATGTGAGGCTACTGCTCAAAATGGTATACTTGAATCTAACATGTAAGTCTCCTTGTAGAGAGAAAAAGCAGAGTATAAATATACGTATTTATTTACCGTTTCAGAAGCAAATTGAGGATTCATTTATAATGTATGTTAAAATACAGTAGAGTCTCATTTATCCAACATAAACGGGCCGGCAGAACGTTGGATAAGCAAATATGTTGGATAATAAGGAGGGATTAAGGAAAAGCCTATTAAACATCAAATTCGGTTATGATTTTACAAATTAAGACTTGCAGTATAAATAAACATAAATATAAATATTTATTTATTATTTATTTACAGCATTTATATTCCGCCCTTCTCACCCCGAAAGGGACTCAGGGCAGATCACATTACACATAGGCAAAGATTCAATGCCTTTTAACATAGAACAAAGACAAGACAAACACAGGCTCCGAGCGGGCCTCAAACTCATGACCTCTTGGTCAGAGTGATTCATTGCAGCTGGTTGCAGCTGGCTTGCTCTCCAGCCTGCGCCACAGTTTGGACTTTGAGAAGCACTGTTTAAAATACATAATTCATGAAAACCCATGAAACACTTGTGCTGCTCAGTCGTTTAGTCGTCTCCAACTCTTCGTGACCTCATGGACCAGTCCACGCCAGAGTTCCCTGTCGGCCGTCACCGCCCCCAGTTCCTTCAAGGTCAACCCAGTCACTTCAAGGATACCGTCCATCCACCTTGCCCTTGGTCGGCCTATCTTTCTTTTTCCTTCCATTTTCCCCAGCATCGTGATCTTTTCCAAGCTTTCCTGTCTCCTCATGATGTGGCCAAAATACTTCAGCTTTGCCTCTAATATCCTTCCCTCCAGTGAGCAGCTGGGCATTATTTCCTGGAGGATGGATTGGTTGGATCTTCTTGCGGTCCAAGGCACTCTCAGGAGTGGAGGGTGGTTATTACAATATGTGCTCTTTGCCACTAACAATACAATGGCTCTTGAAATTGGCATGGCCATATACGTTTTTTTTTAAAGAAAAAAATAATAATTAGAATAGTTTTTATTTCAAGTCTTAACTTGTACACTCGTAATTGTCTACCTTTCCTGACAATGATTGCATTGGGTCCGCTTTGGGTCCCGTGAGGGAGAAAAGCAGAATATAAATAAAGATTTATTATTATTATTAAATTTCTCATTACTAAAAGATTAATATGGATATCTTCCTGAGATACTGAACAAAGTGTGGGATTATTTGTCTACTTTTTCTGCAGTCCTGTATACACTTGAATGAGAATAAATCCGTCTGAGCTCATATAGTTTATTTCTGGTAGACACGTATAGAACTGTACTGTTAAAAAATCGAAGCTCTTTATGGCTGAAAGGAAAAACCATTTTTACAGCTTTTTTTCATTCTCTACTGATTGCAATAACACACAGGAGCAAAAAAAAAGTAATTATGTATTTAACCCACATCACTTATTATCACTTCCTCCCATTAATAGTATTTCTAAATTAATCAGTCAATGGAAGGAATGGAGTATAGCAGGCTTATTCGAGTACTTAGCATTTTGGATTAAGATTTTAAAAGCTGTTGGAAAGGTTTTCAGAAGCATTTCTATATTTAAATGTTCATCAAACTGTTAAAAAGGAGTCCGCATTTCATGCAAGTGTGAGAGCACTATGAGGCTGGTGTGTGTCATCTCTAATGGAAAAGTCAGGTCAGTTGCTCAGGTATGATGTGCTTCCTCCTGAAAAAAACATGATGATTTGTCTCTTTTTATTACGTATTATTCTGATATACTACTAAATAATTAAGTTATTTAGAATTCAGAAATCTCTGACACTGCCACAGTAAACAGAGATGATAATAGGAAAGGATCTGGAATACTTTTACTTAGATTTTATGTAGTCCCTACAGGTTTTCACATGAGACATTAAAGTTATAAAAACACCAGAAAATCATTTTTGAGGCTCTGAAAGATTCATTTGATTAAAGGTGGAAACACTTGGGAATCTTTTTCAAAGTAGGCTTCAACAATTGAAAAGGGACAGTAAAAATGTGGCATTATGCAGAAACAAGAAATCTTCATTGTTTCATGGCTGAGGAAAAGTTCGAGTTTATTTCACCATATTAATTAGAAGAATGCACAGGACTTCATACACACGGAAGAATTGACTTTCTTGAATTAGGCAAATTAATTATTGAAATAATTGTGTTCATTTTATTTTAAGTCTTCCATTGCTAAGAACTGAAGTTCCAAAAGAATGACCCTATTAAGGCAACACTCGACGCTATAAAAGATTAGAGGCTACTGCTCAAAATGGCATACTTGAATCTAGTTATCCACTGCTCCTCCATAATAATGTCCTATAAAACTCATTGTGTATCTCAGCATCATCTACCCTGTTCCACATCACTAGCTGGTACCAATGAGATTGGAGAAAATCAAACATGTACAATGTGTGAGTTAGACCACTGTTATGAATCTAACCTATGGAATTATGTACCAGTTTTAGCTCTGTTCTCAAACAAACCCCAAATCCCTCCAGAGGAATTATGAAATTTTGTCTACACAAGCCCAAGACATCAGACTTAAGCTGGGTATTCTTCATAATGGACAGCAGCTTCTGGTGAGTATCTCTGAGGGGTTTCGGTTTAAATTGACTTCATTCCACTTTCAGTCATGTTGGGGAAGTTTCCTGAAACTCTGGAGTATTCTGGGACTTTGGGGCAGTCTGAATAGTGGGAAACAATCCACTGTACAGTTTGGACAGTTGAATCCACTGTACAGTTTGGCGCAGGTCCGCAGCTTGGGGGTCCTCCTGGATTCGGGGCTGACTCTTGAGGCTCAGGTGTCGGCCGTGGCCAGGAGGGCCTTTGCACAACTAAAACTTGTGCGCCAGCTGCGACCATACCTCGAGAAGTCTGATCTGACCATGGTGGTCCATGCCTTAGTTACCTCTAGACTGGATTACTGCAATGCGCTCTACGTGGGGCTGCCTTTGAAGACAGCCCGGAAATTACAATTAGTACAGCGCTCGGCAGCCAGGCTTCTAACTGGAGCAAACTACAGAGCACGTTCAACGCCTCTGTTTAAGGAGCTCCACTGGCTGCCGTTTATTTTCAGGGCCCAATTCAAGGTGCAGGTTATCACCTACAAAGCCCTAAACGGTTTGGGACCCACCTACCTTAGAGACCGCATCTCCCCCTATGAACCTGCACGCTCTCTTCGCTCTTCAGGGGAGGCCCTCCTCTCGCTTCCACCACCTTTGCAATTGCAGTTGGTGGGGACGAGAGAGAGGGCCTTCTCCGTCGTGGCCCCCCAGCTTTGGAACTCGCTCCCTAGGGAGATCAGGCAGGCCCCTACCCTACTCTCCTTCCGGAAGAGCCTAAAAACCTGGCTCTTCCAAAAGGCCTTTGAAGATTAATCTTTGTAGGTTGATTCATCTGCCCACTCAACAATAGGATGCCTGGCCATAATTACTTGCACTTTATTGATTATTTTAGCCATGAAACTACCTCTCCCATGTGATGTCTTTCTGCACTTTGGCCCAGATCTGTTTTAGCCTCCCGTTTTTAATATTTTATGCAGTATATTGATTTTTATGACTGTTTTACTGATGTTGATGTCTTATCGGTGTGAAAAATTGTTTTTATTGTTTTATCGCTGTTATTGTATTTTTATGTCGGGCATGACCCCATGTAAGCTGCTCCGAGTCCCTCCGGGGAGATGGGGCGGGGTATAAAAATACAGTTATTGTTATTGTTGTTGTTATTATTATTATTATTATTATTATTATTATTATTATTATTATTATTGGACAACAGTGCCATCACACTTTCTCTGTGCTCTTAAGCACTAGGAAAAAGATTGGATCAAGCCCATGTTACTACCAAACCGCTCCCAACCAGCCGCAGAGCTTTGTCTGTGCTCCAGGCAATTGCAGGCACCTTTATTGATGTTGCATCTGAACAACCAGAATGGATAAAAGGGTATTTCTTGCTGGTTCTTGACAACAGCAGAGGTGCCCACATTATTGCTGTATATGCATGTATTTGACTAAGTTTCTGTGGGATCACTACTTGTGTATATGTGTGTTAAGGGAAAAACACCTGATCAATTACAACTCATAGTTGAGTAATTAGAACAATCAAGGCTAACAAGCTTGAACCACTCCCTGAATGGGTTATAACTTGGGGGAATGTTTGTAATGTTTTTTGGGGACTTACTGAATCACCTGCTTCAGAACTTCCTGAGAGCCTACTATGAAGAAATCTCCAAAGAAGATGCATGAGTTTAATGCAAGGAACTTTATGTGAGTTTTGTTGCTTCAAAGAGACTGAGTTATTTTGAAGCTGAAGGTTTTGTGTTTTTTGACTCCACTACTTAAGAGTAAATTTTAATTTTTCCATTTTCCTGGCTTGTTTCTTTTGCTCATTGTGGATGCACAAAAGGCCTGGGTAAGTCTGGACAGGACTGCACGCAGTTTGTTTTTTCAACAAACCCATAACACATATGACCAACAAGAAAGAAGGAGGATCTTGCCCTGTTCTGACATCAGTAGAGGCACTCATGATGGCCTGGAGCTCTCATGAACCGGAATCTATCGTGGACCAACATCTCCATGGCCATTTATGAGCAGAAGCAGTGATATAGGTCACATTTACACTGAAAATTTAATGCAGATCAAAGCTAATTTCAAACTGTAGTGACAAGACAACCAACTCCCTCAAGAGCACATGAAAGAAATCCCTTAATGTGCATCAGTGGTCTGTGGTTGGTATAATCACCATCTGGACCTCAAACTGGTTTTAGGATTTCCTATGTAATCATCTGCACAGCAAAAAACACTTTCTTCAATACTGGTTTGAAACGTCATTAAACTGCCAGTTTAGATGAAGCCGTAAGGAGGGTGAGATGAGGGCCATCCGTGCAAAGCAGATGCAGAAAGAACATACCAGATCCTGGAATGTTCCAGGGCAGATGTATATTGGGGCAAACTGCCTAGTATCGACACACCCTCAGAAGCTGTCTGGCCCCATCATCTGCTGCCTGAGGTGAGCGCCTCACATCGCCCAGTAATAGGACTGTACTGGGGAGGTAATTCAGACAGCAACTCAGGAGTAACACCATCATTCTCATCCTCACTCTCCACCTTCATAAGGAGCCCCGGTGGCGGAGTGGTTTAAAGCCTTGTGACTTGAAGGTTAGGTTGCTGACCTGAAGGCTGCCAGGTTCGAATCCAACCCGGGGAGAGCACGAATGAGCTCCCTCTATCAGCTCCAGCTCCATGCGGGGACATGAGAGAAGCCTCCCACAAGGATGGTAAAAAATCAAAACATCTAGGCGTCCCCTGGGCAACGTCCCTGCAGATGGCCAATTCTCTTAAACCAGAAGCGACTTGCAGTTTCTCAAATCACTCCTGACATGGAAAAAAATGGCTGAGTGATTCTGGGACTTAAAAGTCCAAAAAATAACTTTCATATGCTCCAGCATTGGCTTCGTCTTTGATACTTGATTGAAATTCACACCCCATTGACAATTCCATGGAGCTTTTAGGCTTCTTTAAATAACTAAATAAATAAATAACCCATTTAAAATGCACAAACTACAAAACAGCAGCAATAAAGCAAAATAGTGAAAATTTTGATCATCAAATTAAAAAGAAAAACAAATCCCAATTGATTGAGTCAAGGTCACCCAGACTGAATAAAAAGATGCCAAATATTATTTTCATGGCTGATTCTGGAAAACAGATGGACAAAGAGGTGGCAAATTTCAATACGAGAAAATAACTTGGGTCGCAGCAGCACGCAAGTGTGTTGAATGCCAGAAGAGTCAGCAGAGAGAGAGGTGACAGGAGAAGCTGGTGACAGGTAGCATTTCAATATTAACACATGCAAAGCAGTGCACAGCGGAGGGAATAAATATATCTAGCTTCTCGGCTGCTTTAGCTGTCATCCTCAGAATTTTCAGAAGCTTTAGGGAACACAGAATGGATTTCCTCTGTGGTTGAAGTGGAATCTAAAATTTAAAACAGTCTATCTCTGACCACAAAGGGCAGAACTACATGTTCCAAGGCACACGAGGCTGCTGAAGAAAATGGCAGTCCTGTGTCAAGTTCTCCCACTCCTCTCAGTAATGCCTAGCTCAATGTAACCTATGTCCTGACATTATTATAATAGGCACTTTCCTGTTCTGGCTTCACATCATTGGCTGATGCACCAGGGAGCGAAGAAGCACGTCATGATTATGTCAGGAGATGGGCGAAGTTGAACTAGAAGTAAGGACATCTTTGACTCAATGCATCTCCACACAGTGATTTTTTTTAATCCTTTAAAAAATTTCTTCCTGACACAAGATACTGCAAAACTGCACCCTTCAGTGTTGTTTTTGGTGGTCTCAGAGAAAAATTGTGCACTACTGTGAGTGATCTTTGTACATTTCTACAAAGTGTGCAGTGTTGAATTTCATCATAGGCTATCACTTGTGGCTGAGTATGATTGTTTTCCAAGGGCAGAGTCTTGGCAGTCGATACGTAAGTGACTGTAGAGACCTATTCTGGATCTGCATATTCTTTCACATTAAGGATATACATTTCCGGATGGAAGGCAGTTCTGACAAGGGTTTGCTTGATGCACCTTTCTCTTGGAAAGTTTGTCCCTTTCGCCCTCTATTCATGACTCGTTCACTGTTGGTAACAGCTGACTTCCAGTTACAATGCTCAAGGGCTTCCCAGTTTTTGTTATTTATTCCACATTTTTAAGGTTAACTTTAAGCCCATATTTAAATCTCCGTTGCTGTCCATCAACATTACATTTTCCATTCCTGAGCTGAAAGTAAAGTTTGGGAAATGGTGAATGGGCATTCTGACAATGTGGCTGGTCCGGCAATGTTGATGTCATAGAATCATGGCTTCAATGCTAGTGGTTTTTTATTCTTCCAGAACGCTGATGAAAAATGTAATTCCAGTATATGCTCAAATTTCAATCTAGAAATTTTATTTTAATAATTGGCCTGAAAAACCTTGCTTGACCTATCCATGAATCACACACCTTAACTCTTATTTTAAAAAAGGAATATTCTCTTCTTTGCATAGAGTGGTGAAAGGTAAGAGCTTAGTCTGTCCCGGGAGAAACTAAAAGAAGCACGGACTCCCAACCAGGGGCGGTTCAACCATTAGGCGAAGTATGCGGTTGCTGAAGGTGCCATCCTCTAGAGGGGTGCCATTGAGGCACCTCTGTCCAGGCGTGGCCTTCCTGCCTCTGTGGCCATGGCCTGACCTGGCCTCCGTGGCGGCAGGGCCACCATGGCAGTTAAAAGTGGTGCCAAGATACCTTCACTTTAAAGCAGAGGCGCAGAGTCACTTCCTTCAAGTGCTTCCCCATCTTCGGTGGTGACCCAGGTGTTTTGGACTCCAGTTCCCACCAACCCCAAGCATCAGCCAAAGCAGTGAGGCTGTTGGGAGTTGAAGTCTCCTCCCTGGGGGCATGGCCTGAGGAGGAGGCCACTCAAGTTCAGGCATGGCAGCCACAGCTTGCTCCCAGCGCTGGCGAGGAATGGAGGGTGGAGGTGTGGAAAGCGGGGGCCAGGGCAACGGGGGGGCACCTATGGAGAGGCCAAGGTGGGCTGCCCCTTCGACCTGTGACACTTCCTTCAGTTATCAGCTCCAGCTCCATGCGGGGACATGAGAGAAGCCTCCCACAAGGATGGTAAAAACATCAAAACATCCGGGCGTCCCCTGGGCAATTCTCTCACTCCAGAAGCAACTCCGGTTGCTCCTGACACGGGAAAAAAAAAACTTCCTTCAGTAGCCCCAAGTCCTCGCCCGACTCCTCAGCGCTGTAAACCGGGACTCGGGGTGGGCGGGGGGTTCGGGAGGGGGTTGAAGGAGCTCTCCAAGTGCTCCCGGGGAGGGCTGAGGTGCGGCCTCCTGATTGGTTGCTTCAGATACCTGGGCTTGAGGGAGGGAGTCACCGGCCTGAAGACTTTCTGAAACTCCCAGGATTTTATAGCATTGAGTCATGACAGTTAAAAATGCTGCCAAGTTGCATTTGTTTACTTTACAGCAGGTATAGGCAAACTTCTGCCCTCCGGTTGTTTTGGACTTCAACTCCCACAATTCCTAACAGCGAGGGGCAACCATGAAAACTATTTGCTCAACTATCTATGGCAGGCATGGGGAAAACTTCGGCCCTCCGGTTGTTTGGACTGCAACTCCCACAATTCCAAAACACCCGGAGGGCCGAAGTTTGCCTCATGCCTGATCTAAGGCAAACAATTGACATAATAAAGCATACTGGGTTCAAGTTAACTAGCAAAGAAAGTGCGGTGATGGTCATATGGGGAGTCAAGGCTCTTTTGGACTCTTGGACCGGTTCTTAAACACGCTTCGTGTATTCCAAGTATACTGAAACATACTTGTGGATTATCTGCCTTGATATTCTGGGTTATATGGCTGTGTGGAAGAACCCTCAGGGCTCTTCCACACAGCCATATAACCCAGAATATCAAGGCAGAATAACCCACAATATCTGCTTTGAACTGGGTTATCTGAGTCCATACTGCCATATAATCCAGTTCAAAGCATATAATGTGGATTATCTGCCTTGATATTCTGGGTTATATGGCTGTGTGGAAAGACCCTCAGGGCTCTTCCACACAGCCATATAACCCAGAATATCAAGGCAGAATAACGCACAATATCTGCTTTGAACTGGGTTATCTGAATCCACACTGCCCTATATCCCAGTTCAATGTTTGGTGCTAAATTTGCAAATATAGTAATTCCTACATAACATTACCATGTATTGAACTGCTTTTTCTCTTGATTTGTTGTAAAACATGATGTTTTGGTGTTTAATTTGTAAAATCATAATTTAATTTGATGTTTGGCTTTTCCTTAATCCCTCCTTATTAACCAACATTTTTGCTTATCCAACGCTTTTATTTTTCAGTGATTGGTTGGGGGTGGGGGCAAAATTCTGTTTGCTTACAATTGAAAATTACCTGCTCCCAACCCAGTCTCTCCACCACAACACACTTTTTGAATGCCTGGCTGAGAAAATGGCAATAGTAGTGACCAGGGATGGCTGCCCCCTGGAGGAAGTGCTGATACTTTTCCATTTCTTTGAAATGACCCTCAACTTATCCCTGGATCATATCAAAATCCATGATTTTGGCCGTAAACCTGCCCTTGACTTGAGAACATACTACAAGTCGCTTCTGGTGTGACTTATGCATAAGTGAAACCACAGTGTCTGAACCCAGGGAGCACAGGATGTCCATTTAAAGGGTTGTTTACATGGGCCCAAAGTTATGGTTTGCTCTCAGGGTGAATTCAAAGCAGCCCATTACTTTTGTTAACGTGATTCAAGGCTGCATTAACCCAAATCAGCTTCATTTATCATTTAGCCACCATGCAGTTGATTACACTTTTTGGGATAACAGATCAGTGTAGATATGCCCCACAGCATGAACCAACAGATTCAGATTACAAGGACTGGGATGCTGTTGAAACTTTAGGAAGAATGTCTTTAAAAGCTTTTCAACAGTGAAATAGACCACTCCATAAAGTACTGTTTTTTTGTTTTTGGAGATTTTTAAAAAGAGGTGGAGAAAGAGTTGAGAGGGATGTATGGGATGAAGGCATGCATTCCCTCTCACCTCTTTCTCCACTTGGAGAGGGTGAGGAAAGAGTTTAGAAAGCTAGGGAGAAACTAGTAAATAGCAGGGCCGGTCCAACAATGAGGTGAATTAAGCGGTCGCTTCGGGCGCAAAACATACGGGGGCGCAGTCGAGACTGCTTTTTCTGTTGATTTCTTGTAAAACATGATGTTTTGGTGCTTAATCTGTAAAATCTTAATGTAATTTGATGTTTAATAGGCTTTTCCTTAATCCCTCCTTATTATCCAACATTTTCGCTTATCCAACACTTTTATTTTTCAGTGATTGGTTTGGGAAGGGGTGCCAAAATTCTGTTCACCTACACTTGAAAAATACCTAGGGCCGGCTCTGGTAAATAGGTATCTGTAATGGATTCCTTGGGGATCTAAAAAAAAACCCAAAAGTACCAGATGGTATCTGATTTGGAAAGCTAATCAGAGTCAGATCTGGATAGTACTGGCCAAGCCACTGTAGGCTTGTGCAATCCAGGTAAACCTTGACCCGTTTTGTATCACAGCTTTCAATGTAGGCCCCGATCCATTTTTTGGGAGTCTCCCAAAATCAGGAGGGCAGATATCTGTTTTTGCCCCGGGGTGCCGAAATATCAATTTTCTATCGACCCATTACTGGGGGAGGGGCTTCCTAGGCTTTCTTCCCATCATTTTAGGAATTTAAGCTGTTTCTACTCTAGAGGAGAGGTGCTCAGCTGCAGGCAGGCATGCACTTTACGGAGGCTTCTTACCTGTTTCTCTAGGGGATAGGCACTCGGCTGCAGACAGGTGCGTAGGCTTTCTGAGCCTGCATGCCTCACACACACACTTTTTAAGACAAGGAGGCAAGTTCTGTTTCTTACTCTAGAGGAGGTGCTCAGCTGCAGGCAGGTGCATGCATTTTCTGGGCCTTCACATTACACACACACTCTTTCCAAGGCAAGGAGGCGGCGCACGAAAAGCAGGAGAGGAGCCAGGATCAGCTCCCATTAGCTTTCGTGTGGAACTGATTTTCGTTCTGGGAGGGGGTTTCTCCGTTATGTGCTCCCAAAGGTAACAAAGGAACAGGTTTAACGAAGGAAAATAGATCTGTGCACAACTCTAAAACCCAGCTCTGACTAGTATTAC
Organism: Anolis carolinensis; assembly: GCF_035594765.1. Lineage (NCBI taxonomy): Eukaryota > Metazoa > Chordata > Lepidosauria > Squamata > Anolidae > Anolis > Anolis carolinensis. Next base: position 95,805,981 of record NC_085844.1, read on the forward strand.
TTGTGTCGGAAAACGCTATATAGTAAATGGGGTCACCATAAGTTGACAGACAGCTTGAATACACATACACACTCATAATGGATTCTTTTTCTAAAATCAAAGATAGAAATATATTATATTCCTACTTCAACTGAATAAAGAAGAATACCATTCCTTGAATGGAGGGGATGAGTGAATGAGAAGATAGAGCTGCATGCCTATCCTGCAATTTACTGAGTCATTTCAAAGCATCTACAGTAGAGTCTCACTTATTCAACATAAACGGGCCGGCAGAATGTTGGATAAGCGAAAATGTTGGATAATAAGGAGGGATTAAGGAAAAGCCTATTAAACATCAAATTACATTATGATTTTACAAATTAAGCACCAAAACGTTGTGTTTTACAACAAATGGACAGAAAAAGCAGTTCAATACACAGTAATTACTATGTAGTAATGACTGTATTTACGAATTTAGCACCAAAACTTCACACTGTATTGCAAAATTGACTGCAAAAACATTGACTACTAAAAGGCAAGCTACGTTGGATAATACAGAATGTTGGATAAGCGAATGTTGGATAAGCGAGACTCTACTGTATTTAGTTACCTCTGTTAAATGAGAGAATTATTTTATTAAAATTAGAATGATAAAATTATAATTTGTTTATTTAACTTTGTTAAAACTATAACAATATGCATTATAACTAGAACAACCTCCTTTCGATAGTCTTAACCTTATAACTTTAATACCTGCTTTTTAAAAGGGGATTTCTAGACTCTGAAAATACATTTTGAAGATGGCATTTACCACTCCAAGTTCCAGAACTTGGAAACACAAAGTGTATTTCTTTCTCATGAAAGGGATATGTTGCTGCTTAGCCAGAGTAGTCTAAAATCTTGTGATCTCTTTGATATAATCCCGAAGAAATCTCCTGGTTTAACCCAGGCTAAGTGATTAAAGAGACTCTGAAAGAATGCAAGACAAGAAATTAAGGCACCTGAAGCCTTATAATGAAGTTATCCATCATGCTCCTTCATTGGAAAGCTTCTGTGATACCTTACAGTAAAGGCTGGCCAGCTTTAACTACTGATGTGCTGCAAGTCTTTCCGGGCGGAGAGCTAATACAATAATTCATTCTCAAACTTCCCCTTCTCCCACCTAATCATTAAAACATCCCTTGCAGTTTGGAAATGAGAAACAGAAATCACTATCTTTCACCCAAATGTATTACTACTAAAGCTCTATCCACCAAATTCAAACTAAGGGGTTTGAAAGCTTGCACTTTCCCCTAAAAATGAGATGGAACATGGCAGAACTAAGTGCACCACTACAAATTTGTGATTCTGCACTTGAAATTTATCTTCTCTTCTAAATGCTAAAAACAAAATGGAGGTGCCTCTAAAAGTTTTTCAAAAGTTAACATCTTACAAAGCACAAAATTCATAAAGTGCATCTATCAAAATGAAACACAAGGAACAGATATTACACAGTTGTGAGGGACTGACTAACACCTTCTGAAATAATAATAATAATAATAATAATAATAATAATAATAATAATACACTTTGTTTATATTTCACCCTTCTCCCCAGGTGACTCTGAGAGGATTACAGCATTTACATACATAGGCAAACATTCAATACCTTTACAATCATATACAATGGAACACACAAACACAAAGGCAGAGGCTTCTCCTCTCATTTCTGACTTCTATGAGCAGTACTCATCTCTGGTTCTGGGGAGGTGTTTTTTTCTCCATTTTCAAGCAGAGGAGCCTACATTGTTACTTTCTGGTTTTGTGGCCGGCAAGACTGTTTAGAGTGTTTCTTTGCCTTTTCCCGCTAAAGCAGTACCTATTTAATTGCATATTTTCATGCTGCTAGGTTGACAGGAGCTGGAGCTTACAGACAGGAGCTCACCCCATCTCACGGATTCGAACTGCCAACCTTCAGGTCAGCAATTCAACAGCACAAGGGTTTAACCCAGTGGTTGTCAACCTGGGGGTCCCCAGATGTTTTTGGCCTTCAACTCCCAGAAATCCTAACAGCTGGTAAACTGGCTGGGATTTCTGGGAGTTGTAGGCCAAAACATCTGGGCACCCCAGATTGAGAACCACTAGTTTAACCCATTGTGCCACCGCGGCAATGCAGTGAAATTCAGTAAGTGAAATATCTGAATTTAAGATGCCAAAACAAAGATACAGGATAAAGTAATGCAAAAGTATTGTTACTTTTAATTTTCATAATACATATAGGCAGCATAATTGACACCTAGACAATAATTCAAACTTACATTTGATTGCATTTTTTTCATAACTCTGCATACACCTCCTTTTTCAGTGCCCAAACTGTTTTTCTCAAAGCTCAGCTGAAGTTTTCAATTACTGCAATGCAACACATCCTACAACTATTAGTCAAGCAATGAATCATAATTATAGTCATTGACCAGCACTAGTATTTTTTTCAAGCATCTCAGACTTTTGGCTAAGATCAAGTGTAGAATCAGATGGAGAAAAAAGTTAATTTTCTGATTGAAGACAGTGGCAGGAAGTGAAGGATGGGGAAACATAGTGGGATGGCTGACCATCCATGAAGATGTACCTTCATGGATGGGGCAGGTTGCTTTCCCCCTCTTCCTTCCTTCCCATGGAATAAGGTCCTTGGAGAGAAGGAGCTTGGGGATTAGGAGAAAGTTTTCCACAAATACCTCTGTAAACCAGAGGTTCCACTTCCCTGATAAAGACTAAATATTCCAGAGAGGAGAATAATAATGGAGGGCCCTACTAGACTACTTCTTGCATCAACAGCAGCATCTGCACCAACTTGAATTGCAATCATCTGCCCTAAATGCAGAGTTTTAGCAGGGTAATAATATACATTAGAAATGTGTGTAAATTGAATTATATTCAGATTAAAACAGCATGGTGCATTTTTATCTTTTTGGTATTTTATACAGAAAAATATTTGTTTTGCAATATGGTGATATATGTATTTTACAGGTCACTGTTGTGATCCCCTGTCGCTTTGTTCTACTGTCTGTTGGGAGTCACTCTTCTTCCTTGTTGTTGTTCTGGTTTCTAGAGAATGAACCATCATAAGACACCTTTCTTCACTTGATTTTCTGATTGTAATTTACTGTGAATTTTTCGATTGTTCAGTGACCCCCAGTGCTCCCCTTTGCCAGCACAGTTGGTGGGGAGAAGTCCACAGAGTTATGAGAAACGTGTCAAAATAACCCTTAGTTCAAAGGAGCTCACCGGAATTGAATGTCTATACCTCTGAGTGAGCATCTTCATAAGTTTCCTTCCTGATGACATGTCACGATTCCTTCCAGCCACCTCTTTTGTTCCTTGTAAACAGGTGAGTGATGGCAAACTTTTTTCTAAGTCCATTAAACTTCAGGTTGTGCACAAGGGCTAACAATAATGAGAATTTCAGCTCAGTTTACTTTTAAAATGAATTTATGAAAATCTACAAATTTCTATAGATTTGGACTGGTTTGCAATGGCAAATACGTTCATTTTGAACCCTTAAACCAGGGGTGTCCAAACTTTTTGCGAAGAGGGCCAGATTTGCTGAGGTGAAAATGTGTACGGACCAACATTCTTTGAAACATTAACATTAAATGCAAATGAATTATTTTATGAAATTTTGTAAATTTTCATTTCTTCACACAGAACACAAATAAATCTAAACAAGTTTTTGTGATGACTCATGGGCCTTGTAGTCCTGCTCATGACATGGTGATACCTGATGAAGAAGAAAACTTGGGTTTTTTACCTTCCCAGTCAGAACTAGATTCTTCCCAGCCAGATCTGGGAACCTTGCACCTGCAAGAGAGTTGTGTTCCTGAAGTATGTCAAACAAACCCTGAACCTACATCCCCTGTGTTTTCTCGCCATGAGTTTTGTAAACAACAGAGAGGTTTGGAAGCGGCCTCGCGCAGGAGTGCTAGAATAGCTGCTAAGAATTTAGCCAATTAAGCCTGCTTTCCATGAGAATCTTTAAGGAGTCAAACATCTGGTCTCAGAGATTAGCTTTCGTTTCTGGTTCCCAGAGAACTGCTCTCGGCGGGAAAGTTAGACTCTATATAGGTGTTTTACCCGCGAAGTAACTTCGCGGAGTCAATTCGTCAGCCTCCGGAGCGAGTTGTGTCTGGACAGCGCGCTCCGTTTCAAGCCTCGTTCCTGTTCAAGCCTTGTCCTTGTTCTCAAGCCTTCGCTCCTGCTTCCCAGCCTTGTTTACCTTCGGATCTTGCCTCGCCTTCCAGGACTAAACCTTGCCTTGTTTCACGGATTTTACCAAGTAATTCCACGGGCCTTGTTCTTGTTCCACGTTACCTTGTATCACGATTCAAGCCTTGTTTTCAAGTATCAAGTTAATTCCTAGCCTTGCTCAAGTTCATGGACTAAAGGACCTTGTCATCTCCCCTCACTTTGCCTGGCAAAGTGAGTGTTTCGGTTATTGGATTACAACTTTGGACCTTAATATCTCATATTGGACATTGTTTTCTTGGACTAATTTTGACCTTTCCTGAAAGGTCTACTCCTGGACTATTTCATACACTTGTTTTTATTAACTTTATATATTCCTTCAATAAAGATATTAGATAGATTCTGGCTTCTGTGTATGGTTATTGGTGCCTTGCAGCCTGGGTCCTGACAGTTTGACTCCGCCACCATAAGCACCAATTAACCAAGGCCAGAATGTCTACCGGAGCCGTGCCGGGTGGGCAGCCACTTAGCTACACCATCAGCAAGGACGAAGTGGACCGCATCCGTGACAGACTCAACGCGCAGGATGGGGAAATAAAAGGATTGAGGGAGCGCGGAATCCGCCTCCCGGCCATGGCGTTGCCAACCAAGTTTTCTGGAGAAGCCTCCAAGGTCCAAGTATTCCGCCGCCAGTGCCAGGCTTACCTAGAGGCCCGTGCCGCCGAGTTTCCCCAAGAAGACATCAAGGTGGCGTGGGTTTACAGCCTTCTAGACGGGCCAGCGGCCAACTGGGCGACGGCACTGTTCGACCAAGCCTCTCCACACCTAAGATCAGCGCAACACTTCTTGGACCACCTTAAGGAGACCTGGGGAATCGAGGACAATTTGGAGGCAGCCGGTCACAAACTCCGCCGCCTCTTTCAGGGAGACAGACCCATGTCTCAGTACATAGCCGAGTTCCGAGTGCTGGCCCACAACACCGGCTGGAACGATGTAGCCCTCAGAGGACAATTTCGGGAGGGTCTCAACATTGAAATGCTGGAGGAAATCTCCAAGGTGGATCCTCCCCACACTCTTGAAGCACTCATTGATCAATGTTTACGGGCTGAAGTCATGATTGCCAACAGGAAACAGTGGGTACGAGGCCAGAGCGGTAGAGCTGGGGCAAAACCTCCCGCTCCCGCCAGCGTTCAGCCGCGTCCGGTGTGGAGACCCCCACCACCATCCCCATACCCCAGAGGGAGCGAGGAGGTGCCGATGCAGTTGGGCAATGTGCGTCCCAGTTTAGATGCCGCCGAGAAGGCCCGCCGCCAACGCCTAAACCTCTGTTGGTATTGCGGGAACGGGGGCCACTTCGCCAGGGAGTGCCCAGCCAAAGGGAAGCCCGCCGCCCGTCTTGCGGCGGCGTCCTCCACGGAGACGAAGGCGTCTGAGGCGATTGGCACACAGCCGGCGGGGGAAGCCAACGACCGGGCGTAGAGAGGCTCGCCAACCCGGTCAAAAAACCCATTCAAGAGCCACCAACCGGGGTCCTGTTCCTTCTAGTGGTCACCTTATGGTCAGCAAAAAAGGGACCCGTCATGATCCACGCCATGATAGACTCAGGAGCCACCAACAATTTCATTGATAGAGAGTATGCCGACTCTCTGGGATTACAATATCACGACTTCAAGAATGCCCGTGTGGTGCAAGCCATCGATGGCCGCCCTCTCAAGACGGGCCCCGTAAGCCAGTGGTCGGAACCCACCAGGATGTGGATAAGGGAACATATGGAAGAGATTTCCTTCTTTGTTACTGAGGTTCCCCATTTCCCTGTGATTTTGGGGATTCCATGGCTGACACTTCACGACCCAAACATCTCCTGGTCCAACAGAGAACTGCAGTTTGGTTCAAGGTACTGCCAAAACCATTGCCTCGTAGCCAAGGTCTGCCATGCCACAGACACCGAGCCCATTATCACCTTGCCAAAGAAGTACTCCGAGTATTGGGATGTATTCAATGAAAAAGAAGCCGAAAAATTACCCCCACATAGACCTTATGACTGTGCCATTGACTTGGTGGAGGGGGCCCCGATCCCGCGAGGGCATCTCTACTCCCTGACTGAACCGGAGCAAGAAGCTCTCAGGGAGTTCATAGAGACAAACCTTCGCAAGGGATTCATCAGACCCTCTCAATCCCCAGCCGCCTCCCCAGTGATGTTTGTGAAGAAGAAGTCAGGGGACTTACGCTTGGTGGTGGACTACAGAGCATTGAACAATATCACTAAGCGGAACAGTTATCCCCTGCCCTTAATCTCGGATCTACTAGACCGACTTCGAGGAGCCAAGATCTACACCAAGCTGGACCTACGGGGGGCTTATAACCTAGTTCGCATCAGAGAAGGGGACGAGTGGAAGACCGCCTTCCAGACCAAATTCGGATTATTCGAGTCCCGAGTTATGAATTATGGTTTATGCGGAGCTCCCGCAACGTTCCAGCATTTTGTCAATGACATTTTTCAGGACTATCTAGATCGGTTCTTGATCATCTACCTGGACGATTTTTTGGTGTTTTCTAGATCACAATCAGAACATGAGAACCACGTTAAAATGGTGTTACAACGATTACGGGATCATGGGCTTTATGCCAAGCTGGAAAAATGCGCTTTTGATCTACAAGAGGTAGATTTCCTGGGGTACCGCATCTCGCCCCTAGGGCTCTCCATGGACCCGGCAAAAGTTTCAGCAGTACTGGAATGGCGAGCGCCAACCAACAAGAAAGAGGTACAGCGATTCTTGGGGTTCGCGAACTATTACCGCAAGTTCATTCCAGATTTTGCCCGCTGGTCTGACCCAATCACCAGCTGCATCCGTGGGAAACAGCCCTTCCGCTGGACTGATCAAGCAGAGAAAGGGTTCCAGCAACTAAAGAAATTATTCACGTCCCAGCCAATCCTTCAACATCCAGATTCTGAAACCCCTTTTGTTGTGCAAGCGGACGCCTCCGATGTGGCAATTGGAGCTGTACTCCTACAACCGGTGGGGGATCACCTTCATCCTTGTGCCTTTTATTCTCGTCAACTAACCGCACCAGAGAGAAACTATACCATTTGGGAAAAGGAACTATTAGCCATAAAGGCAGCTTTTGAAACTTGGAGACATTGGCTAGAAGGGGCCAAATTTCCCATTGAAGTCCATACTGATCATCGGAATCTAGAACATCTAAGAACTGCCCGCAAGCTAAATCAGAGGCAACAACGTTGGGCTTTATTCTTTGAACGTTTTAACTTCCAGATTCATTATGTAACCCCAGCCCAAACCAAGCAAGCAGACGCCCTGTCACGTAAACCGGAATACGCTGCAGGGCGCAAAGAGACTTTTGAATCCCAACTACTACAACCCGAGAACTTTGCCACGCTCACAGTGGGGAACACCAAATCCACTCTCATTGATTCAACTCCCTCTACTCCAGGGCCCCTCTGTGCTCAAGAAATCAGGGCTAGTCAGCAAGCAGATGCCTGGGCGCAGGACCAACTTCGCCAAGGATTGCATTTTCCCTTTTCGCTTAAGGATGGACTGCTTTGCTATAGAAATCATGTTTATATCCCCCCAGGACCGGGCAGGGAAAAAACACTTCGTCTGTGTCATGACTGCAAGCCAGCAGGGCATTTCGGACTATTTAAAACCATGCATTTGATCCTAAGAGATTTCTGGTGGCCCAAGATCCGCAAGGATGTGGAAAAATATGTCAACACCTGCCCAGTATGTCAGCGCTCCAAGACAAGAAGGGAGAAGCCCTCAGGGCTTTTACACCCCCTTCCTACCCCATCTCGCCCATGGGAAATAATTTCTGCGGATTTTATCACTGACTTACCACCTTCCTGTGAATTTACCACGATCCTAGTGGTGGTGGACCTTTTCACCAAGTTAGCCCATTTCATTCCCTGTGAAGGCCTTCCCACGGCCAAAGAGACTGCAGATCTATTCCTCCAACATGTTTTCAGATTACATGGATTGCCCAAGAGTTTGGTCACAGACCGTGGATCCCAATTCACCTCTCGTTTCTGGAAGGCACTACAAAAACTATTGGGCATAGACTCTCGTCTATCTTCAGCTCATCATCCCCAAACAGATGGGCAAACGGAGCGCACCAATGCCACTTTGGAACAGTACCTTCGCTGTTATGTAAACTACCAACAGGACAATTGGGCTTCTCTGTTACCACTGTCGGAGTTTGCCTACAACAATGGAGTCCAGGCTTCTACAAAAGAAACACCGTTCTTTGCAAACTACGGCTTCCATCCACGTTTCTTTCCCCCTGTCATTGAAACTTCAGAAGTTCCCGCAGCAGAGGATTGGCTACAGGAACTCACAGCGGTGCAACAACTTTTGCTCCAACAACTAGACCAAGCCAAGGAGGACTATAAACGTCACGCGGACAAACATCGCCAGCCGGGGCCCGAAATCAAGGTAGGAGATCGGGTTTTTCTGTCCACTCGCTTTTTGCCCTCCCATCGCCCTTGCCGGAAGTTAGATGCCCGCTTCATTGGCCCCTATCCGGTGGTGGCGCAACTTAACCCCGTGACTTTCAAACTCCAACTTCCACGTTCAATGCGCATTCATCCAGTGTTCCACCACTCCTTGCTCCTTCCGGCGGATGGTGTGCGCCCTGATGCTGACCGGCCGGCCCCCGTCCCTGTTTTGGTGGATGGGGAGGAAGAATTCGAGGTTCAGGACATTTTGGATTCTCGCTTTCACCGCCGCCGCCTGCAATATCTCATTGACTGGGTGGGTTTTGGCCCTGAGGAACGCTCTTGGGAAGACGCCTCCACAGTCCATGCTCCTGATCTAACCCGTCGCTTTCATCAGACCTATCCCGCCAAGCCACGACCTCGCGCCTCGGGGAGAGAGTCCCAGTTTGGGAGGGGGCTTGAGGAGGGGGATAGTGTGATGACTCATGGGCCTTGTAGTCCTGCTCATGACATGGTGATACCTGATGAAGAAGAAAACTTGGGTTTTTTACCTTCCCAGTCAGAACTAGATTCTTCCCAGCCAGATCTGGGAACCTTGCACCTGCAAGAGAGTTGTGTTCCTGAAGTATGTCAAACAAACCCTGAACCTACATCCCCTGTGTTTTCTCGCCATGAGTTTTGTAAACAACAGAGAGGTTTGGAAGCGGCCTCGCGCAGGAGTGCTAGAATAGCTGCTAAGAATTTAGCCAATTAAGCCTGCTTTCCATGAGAATCTTTAAGGAGTCAAACATCTGGTCTCAGAGATTAGCTTTCGTTTCTGGTTCCCAGAGAACTGCTCTCGGCGGGAAAGTTAGACTCTATATAGGTGTTTTACCCGCGAAGTAACTTCGCGGAGTCAATTCGTCAGCCTCCGGAGCGAGTTGTGTCTGGACAGCGCGCTCCGTTTCAAGCCTCGTTCCTGTTCAAGCCTTGTCCTTGTTCTCAAGCCTTCGCTCCTGCTTCCCAGCCTTGTTTACCTTCGGATCTTGCCTCGCCTTCCAGGACTAAACCTTGCCTTGTTTCACGGATTTTACCAAGTAATTCCACGGGCCTTGTTCTTGTTCCACGTTACCTTGTATCACGATTCAAGCCTTGTTTTCAAGTATCAAGTTAATTCCTAGCCTTGCTCAAGTTCATGGACTAAAGGACCTTGTCATCTCCCCTCACTTTGCCTGGCAAAGTGAGTGTTTCGGTTATTGGATTACAACTTTGGACCTTAATATCTCATATTGGACATTGTTTTCTTGGACTAATTTTGACCTTTCCTGAAAGGTCTACTCCTGGACTATTTCATACACTTGTTTTTATTAACTTTATATATTCCTTCAATAAAGATATTAGATAGATTCTGGCTTCTGTGTATGGTTATTGGTGCCTTGCAGCCTGGGTCCTGACAGTTTTACACAAATTATTCTGCTTTTCATATATTTGAAGACCACATAAAACAAAGAAAAAGTCTGCCTGGAAGAGTGAACATATCTAGGTTCATTTGAAACATTAAATATTATTTACTACTAAATGCTCACCTTAACTTCTAAATTCAAAATATGTAATCAGGAAAATAATAATACTTATTTTATTCAGAAGTACAAAACACTGAGGGCCATATGAATCCATGTTGTCACTCATTCCTTCATTTTCAATTAACCACCAAAGATTTTTTTTAAAAAAAATGTTATTTGATTTTGAAACAGATATCAAAAATGAAAAAGGCTGTGTTTTTTCATTATTTTAATTTTAGACTCAGACCAAAAATACAAAATGAAAAAAGGGGTTATTATTATTATTATTATTATTATTATTATTATTTATTGACACAACAACATAGTATGACACAGCAAACAAGATAGACATGCTGGATTTCGTATCACAAAATCACAAGTCGAACACTTCCCAAGCGTTTAGGACTGTGTGATGTATTTTCGGATGATACGTGCAGATCCCAGAAAATACATCACATTATTATTATTATTATTATTATTATTATTATTATTATTATTATTATCCCACTTTATCTCTCCCAAAGGGGACTCAAAGCAACTTAAAATAAAAGCATTAGTATAACCATTAAAAATATACAAATATATAATCAGTAAAACAGGATTAAATATAAACAGTATTTTAAAATTCCCAGTTAAAAACTATTAAAACAAATTCAAAGTTAAAAAAACTCAGGACCTCCTGAATTCATCTTCAACACTATCTTTAAAAGCCTGCCGGAATAGAAAATAATATTTTTAGCCTGTTGGCTGTGAAGAATTGTGGGAGTTGAAGTCCAAAACACATGCAGGTCTGAAGTCTGCCCATGCCTGGTCTAAACCCAAGCTGTCTATAAGATCATAGGTCATAACTAACACTTTGAATTTTGTCAATAGGCCAACCCAAGATATTTTGCTGGCTGAGACTGGGACGCCTCCAGGTTGAGATACTTAAAGCCAATGGTAAGGGGAGGCCTCCATATAATGAATGTAGTCAATCTATTTCAGATTATAAAGGAGCTATGTGAAATGCTGAAGCCTATCATCCCCCTCCAAATAGACAGAGCTGTTTATTGATTAATCCACTGACCATATCAACAATAAAAGACAAAAATACATAGACAAATGGACACTAATCGCCATCTTAAAACTCCTGTAATAGTTAGCTAAAATAAATTAAAAAACAATAAAACTTGATTAAATAATAAATTTGGTACAATGGAATTAAATTACAAGTTGAAAGAGGGGAAGTAGCATGTCGAGTGTAAAATAATCAGTCAAAGAATTTAGATAAGTTCATCACCATGACAAGGGACCCGTTTTGTGAGATAAAGAAATCTCTCAGATGGGCGGCTTTTATAATGAATTTGGCTATGAAGTGGACTAGGTATAGATTCTCCCCAGAAAGAAAATAGGACAGTTTGGCAATTGGATCCCAGTTGGTTCCCCAAGTTGCTTATTATGAGCAATTGACAATTGGAACGGCTCAGATTACATTTGTGGATCACGTGATTAATTGTGATTATATTGTTTTTAAATGTTTTTAAATTGTTTTAAGTGTATTTTATAATTCCATTTTAAATGTTTGTGTTATTGTACATTATTTTTAAAGGCACTGAATATTTGCCGAGGTGTAAAGCAGCCTTGAGTCCCCTTTGGGGTTGAGAAAGGTGGGGTAGAAGTGTCATAAAAAAATTATTATTTTATTGTATGACACAGCAAATAAGATATATATGCTGGATTTCATTTCACAAAATCACAAGTCGAACACTTCCCAAGTGTCTAGGACTGTGTGATGTATTTTCGGATGATGCGTGCAGATCCCAGTAGGGAGGCCTTGGCAGATCGTAATTTTGTCAATGTCTATTGTTTCCAAATGCCGGCTGAGAATAATAATACTTATTATTATTGGTTGTCCTAACTAAGTGTCATAAATAATAATAATCATCATCATCGTCATCATCATCATTATTATAAACACAACAAGAAGAGTCCACAGCAGACACTCTGCTGGCTGTTGTACTGGATCACACGCTGGACACTTCCCAAGTGTCTAGGACTGTGTGATGTATTTTCGGATGATGCGTGCAGATCCCAGTAGGGTGGCCTTTTGCAGTTGACAGATTGTAATTTTGTCAATGTCTATTGTTTCCAAATGCCGGCTGAGATCTTTTGGCACGGCACCCAGTGTGCCCATCACCACCGGGACCACCTGCACTGGTTTCTGCCAGAGTCTTTGAAGTTCAATCTTGAGGTCCTGGTAGCGGCTGAGTTTTTCCTGTTGTTTTTCGTCAATGCGACTGTCACCTGGGATGGCAACATCAATGATCCAAACCTTTTTCTTTTCCACAGCTGTGATGTCTGGTGTGTTCTGTTCCAGAACTTTGTCAGTTTGGATTCGGAAGTCCCACAGTATCTTTACGTGTTCATTTTCCAATACTTTTGCAGGTTTGTGATCCCACCAGTTGTTTGCTGCTGGCAGGTGGTACTTGAGGCATAAGTTCCAATGAATCATTTGGGCCACATAGTTGTGCCTCTGTTTGTAGTCTGTCTGTGCGATTTTCTTACAGCAGCTGAGGATATGATCAATGGTTTCATCAGTTTCCTTGCACAGTCTGCATTTTGGGCCATCAGCTGATTTTTCGATCTTGGCCTTAATTGCATTTGTTCTGATGGCTTGCTCCTGGGCTGCAAGGATCAGGCCTTCTGTCTCCTTCTTCAGGGTCCCATTCATGAGCCATAGCCAGGTCTTCTCCTGATCAGCTTTTCCTTCAGTTTTGTCAAGGAACTTTCCATGCAATGTTTTGTTGTTCCAGCTGTCAGCTCTAGTTTGTAGTGTGGTTTTCTTGTACTGGTTTTTTGTCTGCTGTGCTTTGAGGAGTTTATTAGTAGTAGTAGTAGTAGTAGTAGTAGTAGTAGTATTGGTTGTCCTAACCAAAAGCAGTGGTCAATATTGGGATCTCACCTTAGAAATATTGGGATCAGCACCTTAGAAAGCTCTTTGAGAACTTAGAATAAATTCCAGAGTAGATTCGCTACAACCCTGAGCACATCTAGACTGACCACTTAGCAAAAAGGGCAGCTGAATCAATGTTGTGGTGGTTACACACTGAATGGAGCTGATCCAGGTTAACAGGGGGCAACGCTGCTTAGCGTGGCCTTGAACCACAATTAACCAAAGTCTCATGTTGCTCCAAATTCTGAAGCTACCCATGGCTTTGGGCCCATGGGATCCTGGGGCATACACCATACTGGAATGGCCCTGGGATAAATAGTCAGTGTAGAGCTGCCAATGGCTTCCACTGAACACATGATAAAAAATCACAGAAGTATCTTTTTCCCATATCTGGCAGTAAAAATATAACTATAGCTAATGAAATAACTAAGCATTAGATCAACTCACTCAATCTGTTTAGTGCCGGCACTGATAGTGAAGAAGTCTCCCAACCCTGACCCCAAAATCTCTGGAACTATCTTAAGACATAGCTAAATCATCCCTATCCTGGATCAGAGGACTGGTTCACTATAGTTGTGGGGAGTGGGGGGGGGGGCTTCTGTTCCAATGGAGAAGTTTGTAAGGAGTACCCCTCGGGTAATTCAGGATCAAGAAAGTGATATTTATACCCCTCCATGAAATAAGAGAATAAAGCCCACAAATGTAGGTCTCGGCAACCCACTTTTATGTTTTCCTGGCCTCTTTATCATGTGTCAACTGGAAATTCATAATACCAATTCTTTTGACTGAAGGCTGGCTTTAATTACAATTTCTTTTACAGGTTTCGACAGCTTTTTTTCTTTTTTCTTTTTCCCCGGTATCATAGGAAATGAGAGCAATTCTGTCTCCCCAGCTCAAAAAGGGAAAATGAAAAGGCTGTTAAACATATAAGTAATTTTAACTGATTCATTGATCTGGATACTTTTTAAAGTAATACTGTAAGTATTTTTGTCACACTTTGAAGTTCGGCTCAGAGCTCAGTTACATCCCTTAGGGTTGCTTTACAGCCATTAAGAACGTGTACCTTTTATCTGGTGCCTTCAATTAATTGAATTTCAGAAATATTCCAAGATGTTTTTTTAAGAAAATCATTTCACTCCTGGAGGACATTCCACTGTGATTTACTGTTACAGTAATTAAAAACACTCAGTATTACAGTGGTCACTGCTGAAACTCCTGTCTGCCCCTGGCTATATTTTGCTTTAACTTTTAACACACATAGGCAATGTGAAAGACTTGTCAAGCCAAGCAAAATTGACTCATTTTCTTTATCCAGTCCCCCTCCCTTCTAACTCCGTCATCCTCCTACAGTTTTAGACTGAAGCTCAGTGATATTTACATGACAGTGATAAGCAAACACAATTAGACTCCATATCAAAAACATTTGAATAACGTATTTGTATTACTATAACTTCTGCTCCTCTGTTTTTTCCTCCCTCTCTCTCTCTCTCTCTCTCTCTCTCTCTCTCAGCCACTCTAATCAGTGACATAAATGATTTTATTTTATTTTATTTTAATTGTTTTGGTTTTACATCTTCTCCTTCTGTAGCAATGATACTTGCGAGGGCAGGAAAGGGCTTTTTAAAATGCTAATTACAATCATTAGCAGACAGTTTTGTTCAAGCACTTCCTAACAGGAAAACATAGCTGTTGCATTAATTATTGTATTATGGGGTAATTGCCACTGCCCTGTCAACTCCCAGTGCGTTATTAATCTCATTTAAATATAATGAACTCAGGTCAAGCCCATTGTTCCCTGGTCCTGGCTTCCTTCCGCAGATATTCTTATGGCAGAACTGAAGCACCAGCTTCAGATGTTGGTGGGCACCAGTTCTCATGATCAGTGAAGGATGATGGATTGATGGAAGTAGTAGATCATCCACAACTAGAAGATCAAGATGCCCAATTGCTATCTTCAAGAGGGTGTCTTAGGCCAGATTTCATAGGGGATCTTACATTTTTGTAACACGCAATACTTTTCAGTGCAAACTGAAGATGTGTTGTGCACGTGAATGCAACAAAGAATGGCTTATACCAATGCAGGGCGTGGGGATGAATTGATACAGTTAGCTAACTGTTTAACTATAAAGACCTATAAAGACCTAAACAGCTCAGGTCCCGCCTATCTTTGCAATCTCATCTTCTACTACGAACCTACATGAACTTTAAGATCTGCTGGGGAGGCCCTTCTCTCACTCCCGCCACCATCTCAAACGCGGTTGGTGGGGATGAGGGAGCGGGCCTTCTTGGCGGTGCCCCCCCTCCCGCTCTGGAACTCCCTCCTGAAAGAAATCAGATTAGCCCCCACTTTGACCTCATTCTGAAAAGACCTGAAAACCTGGCTATTTCAACATGCTTTCGATTAGGTCAGTACAACTGATGGATCCCTACCCCCACCATACTCAGCTACTGCACTTTACCATTGGCCCATCTTTATTGTCTGCAATATATTGCATATATATAACATTGTATAATAAAATGATGAGCGGACGGAGAGCGGAGAGACTCCTTCAGGCAGGGGGGAATCTTTTAAATCCCACCGCTGCCACCAATATAATAAAAGAGCGGAGACAACAATTATAACGTACTACAACCCCACTCTACACACGCTCACGCAAGCACATGTATGTGAGAGGTGAGGGTATGCCGTTTGCTTTTAGAATTTTTTTTTAAATGTAGCTGCCACCAACCTAAAATTTCTTTAGGATTTTTGTTGTTAAACGTGTCTGAGATAAGTTTCTCCCATTCCCTACCCCCACTGCTTCTACCCCTGGCTCCCAAACTGATGTTCACTATGAGGCTTTTCTTTGGTATTTTATTGTTGTATTGTTGGAACTTTTATAAAGGCTTCTTGATGGAAAGATTCTCTGTGGAGGCTTTTGAAAGTTAAAAATAGAATAAAAATTTATTTTCTTAAAACAGGCAAGTGATTACTTCAGAGAGGTACATTAGCGTAAATGGTTACAAACGTTCTTCAGCTTAACTTAGTTGTATGTTTCAGATTACTTCACTTAGTTTCCAACAGTTCCAACCAACAATTCTATTTATTGGTCACAAAAACCCTCGCTCTATTTGCTGAAAATAGTCACGAGTTCCCCTGGATTGTTAATTAACTCTAACCTAGATTCCTTCTATTAACCAGCCCAGTAGTGAGGGTCAAACCCTTGAGTTATCTTCCTCTCAAGAGATCCAAACTGCCTGACCTAGCCTGTCAGTTTCCACAGCTTTCAGCTCTCTCACACACACACACTCCAAACTGCTCTTTCCTCTCCAAACCCCAAAACCGAACTCTCTGGGGCTCTTTTTTTCCTCTGCACTCTAAGACTTGGCTCCTCCCATCTGCTCTGGTTGGCCAATCCTAAGAGTCTCTCTCTAAGCTCCTCCCTCTTTCTAACCACACTCAAAATGGCTGCCTGGTATTCCTCTACAAAATGGAGGTCTGCCTCACTCACTGTTACCCAGGCTTCATCCCAGGCCTAATAGGTAAGGTTCACTATATATTGCCTTGCTCCAATATTGAACATGCCATTGTAATGGCCATTGGTTACTGGTTAGGTTGTTGTTGAGTTATATTGTGATTTTATATATTTTATACATCAATTTTATTGTAATTGAAATGTATTTATTGTTGTTGTATTTTATTGTATATTACTGGGCTTGCTCCCCATGTAAGCCGCCCTGAGTCCCCTCAGGGAGGTGGGACAGGATATAAGAATAAAGGTACCGTATATACTCGAGTATAAGCCGACCCGAATATAAGCCGAGGCACCGAATTTTACCACAAAAACTGGGAAAACTTATTGACTCGAGTATAAGACGAGGGTGGGAAATGGAGCAGCTATGGGTCAATTTCAAAAATAAAAAGAGATATTAATAAAATTGCATTATTTGAGGCATCAGTAGGTTAAATGTTTTTGAATATTTATATAAAACTGTAATTCAAGATAATGACTTTAATAAGATAAGACTGTCCAACTCTGAATACCTATAAACTCAAGTATAAGCCGACCTGAATAGAAGTTGGCCAGGACCCTCACTCAAGTATAAGCTAAGGGGAGCTTTTTCAGCCCTAAAAAAGGGCTTAAAAAACTAGGCTTATACTTGAGTATATACATTATTATTATTATTATTATTATTATTATTATTATTATTATTATTATTATTATTATTATTTTATGACACAGCAAACAAGATAGATATGCTGGATTTCGTATCACAAAATCACAAGTCGAACACTTCCCAAGTGTCTAGGACTGTGTGATGTATTTTCGGATGATGCGTGCAGATCCCAGTAGGCTGGCCTTTGCAGTTGGCAGACTGTAATTTTGTCAATGTCTATTGTTTCCAAGTGCCAGCTGAGATCTTTTGGCACTGCACCCAATGTGCCGCTCACCACCGGGACCACCTGCACTGGTTTCTGCCAGAGTCAGTGCAGGTGGTCCCGGTGGTGATCGGCATATTATTATTATTATTATTATTATTATTATTATTATTATTATTAGATTCCAATGTAGCCAGACTTAGAGCAAATCAATTGAAATCCCTGCTGCATATACAATGACCAAACTCCCCACCAAAACCTATATTTTAAGTAACTGCAATCTCTACCCACTACCCCCATTCAAGTATTTAGTGGTGAGTACCAGAAAATGTCCCCCTACCCTCCAATGTTTTCAGTTCAACCTAAAAACTTGGCTCTTTAACCAAGCTTTCCAATAGGTATAGAGCCTTAAAGGTTTACATTGTAGACCCATTGATTTTCACTGAAAGCACTGGTTAGGTTGTTATTCATTTTATGTCTATAATTACCATAATGTTTTATCTATGTCTATTTTATGGTTGATTGATTTTATTGTGGTGTTTTATGTATTGATGGTGTAAATTATGTTTTCCTTTGATATTGATGTATCTGTATTTATTGCACCGTATGCATTTTTCCATTACGAGTGCTTTGTAAGCCGCCCTGAGTCCTTTTTGGGAGATGGTTGCAGGGGAGAAATAAATTATTATTATTATTATTATTATTATTATTATTATTTATCCAGCTATATGAAAATATCAAGATACTTCTCTGCCACTCTCTCCACTCTCTAGTGGCCAGTGAATGGGCCATGTTGGGGGAGAGCACAGCCACAGTTTAAAAGGCAGGTTGAGGTGAAGGGTGATAGGTCATAGTTCCTCCTGTGGGAATTTGTTACATCTTCTGAGTCAAGATCTCAGCCAAGAAGTATTGCCTCACCACTCTTTCATCTCACTGTCTGCAACCTCACAGACACATGCTATGAAGTATTTTTTTACTTATCTCCATGGCCCAAATCCAATTGTTAGTCTGAGCTAAAGCAGATGTATTAAA
Source organism: Anolis carolinensis (assembly GCF_035594765.1). Taxonomy (NCBI): domain Eukaryota; kingdom Metazoa; phylum Chordata; class Lepidosauria; order Squamata; family Anolidae; genus Anolis; species Anolis carolinensis. The sequence continues at coordinate 95,824,492 of NC_085844.1, forward strand.
CTAATGGAAACTTGTATATTTTTGAAAATCCCGTTGTATCAACAGATCTGCTCTAGTTGAACCTACCAATTAGATTTTCCCCCATGCACTTTGTTCTTACTAAAGTCCAAAGGTGGGCTTGTAGGAACAGTGTATCCCCAGGAACATGAGCCAGAGAATAAAGTTTGCAACCGATTGAATGAAGTAATACATATACAACAGGTCCATAGGATTACTTTCCCCTCATTATAACAGTCCTGCGTATATAAGGTTCCCATTCAGTGAATGAGAGTACAGCACGCACTCACTGCTTAAGGTACAAGCATTTACAGGCAGTCTCCAAGTTACAAACATCTGACTTACAAATGACTCATAGTTAAGAATGGGACTGAGATAACAAGGAAGTGAGAGAAATCTACCCCTCGGAAGTGAAATCCATTCCTGGAAGAGTTATTATCATAGGGAAAAGGTCTCTCCACTGAAGCTTTCTCGCCAATCCTTGTTTTCACAACAAGCCAAATTTTTCAAAATCCAGTTCTCATAGGAACAAAAAGTGAGGTGAAATCTTCTGAACGGGTACAGATTGCAAAACAAACACCACAGGGGTGTTAATCCTTTCCCATGCTATCCAAAGTTTGATATAGATAAAGATATAGGCATGGGCATGGGCATGATATAGATAACATAGATGATATAGATATAGAGTAGCACTTATAATATACCTGTTCTGACATACATACAAATTCAAACCTAAAGAACCTATCTTGTTCATAAGTTGGGTAATGCATGTATTTCGCAAAAAAACCCCTAACTTTATGTGTATTTGTATGGGTGTGTGCAGCTGAGTACATACCAGCAGAAAAGCAAGGTGTTTGGTCCACATATTGATTGCTACATTTTTGAAGTTATGATGCCAATGACTAGCAAAATTCCTATACTAAAATTCCTATACATGCCTCACAACCTCTGAGGATGCCTGCCATAGATGTGGGTGAAACATCAGGAGAGAATACTTCTAGAACATGGCCATACAGCCTGGAATACATACAACCCTTCCTATACTAAATTAGCCCCTTGCCCTTCCAATGAATGACTTATGAAAACTAGAAAACATTGCATAAGGAAAGGTATGCCAATTTATGTAATTTACAAAAATGTGACATTTTCAGAAATAAGTTTTTGTAGGCCAAACTTAGATTAATATAATTTTACATTTTAAGTTTTATAATCAAAACAAATGAGTGCTGACAAGACACTAAGAGGCCAAAATGCTGTCATGCACATCATTTGTCAATGCCTGATGTAGTAAAACTCATACAATTCAGTCCACAGCTGAAGCAAAATCTGACACTTTTAGATGTTATCTGACTTCAGAATGGTCACCTCTTGATCTCTAATTCTAAAATATGTCCATTTTTTTGCAGTCTGTATTTCAAAGTTAAGGATTAAATGTTCTGATAGATATGCTTCCAGCACTGGAAGAGTGAAATAAAAGAAATCAGACTACAAAAGAAAAATATATATTAACTTCTATTACATTTCAAATGAATGCTCTGAAATTTAAGCACTCAATTTTTGTAAAATTATCTATGGGATATCTGAAAGGATATTAACATCTAATATAAGTCTGTAAGCATTTTGACTGTCCCTAGCACATCCAAAACTAGACATTTTTGAAACATAAACCTCACTGAATTAATTGTTGAATGATAGGTAAATCCAATTAATCCAATAGCTGTACTGTAGTCAGGACTAACAACAGAATTTAGGCCAGAGATAGATGTATCTCTGTGAGAATCACTTGTTGAACCTATCATGAACTTTCTTGGCAAGATTTGTTTATAAGTTATTTGCCTATATATGCAGATATATATACATGCATCATAATTCTTTTCAGCAATAGATCTGATTAGATCCCAGGTACATATATTATACCTTGTAGCCATAGTATGAAATATACCAACCTTCAAAGAACCCTCACTTATTGACCTATTAAAGGACCTATTAAAGGATCCTTTCATGGATTCTCCAAAATCTATAAATATAAAGATTAATCATCACAAAAAAGATTTAATAAATCATTAAACATAGTCTAGGATGTACAGGCAGTTCCAATGGACTTCTGTCCATACCTTCATAATGGCTCTGGGTTGCCCTAGGAATATGAGAAAAGATGGTGTGGATCAGGCCAAAGGCCTGCCTAAGTGAGTGTCCTCATTCAAAGAGTCACCAACCAGATAATATAGAATGGATTTTGGTAACCAAAGGCAGTCCTGAAACTAAATCCCAGCAGATACCAAGGGCCCACTGTACTTACAGTACTAATCCTCTAATTTACATGCTTATAGCTAGGAATTATTTGGTGCAACCTTCTGACTTGCACACACAGCTCACGTGTTGTGATGGAGTCTTCAAGTAGAGATACTACTAGTTGTATTAGAAGAGGCAGGAAGACGACTCGTGAGCAAGACTCTGATGAAGAGCAACAAAGGAAGAGAATCTGGGAAATACTTATGGAACCCACTGATGATGATACCTTTGAGGGTTTTGAAGGGGATTGTGGGGCTGGGAGTCAGGAGGATGGGATGTCAGACTCTGGGAGTGAGGAGATGGATTGGACTAGGGTTCAGGAGATCCGGGAGATTCTTGAGGAACCCACAAGCAGTGGTACATTTGAGGGATGGCACAGAGAAGATACAGATGGGTCCTGGGGATTTATGGGTTCTGATAGAAGGTGGTCTGGCTGGAGAGATCATAGAAGGGTTGCAGCTGGAGGTGGGGCGTTGGGCAACTCCAGCTCTGATGAGGATTTGCAGCAACCAGCTGTGGATGGGGCCTTGGCTGGCTCAAGTTCGGAGGAGGACTTGTAGATAAAAGTAAGCTTGTTGTAACTTTGCAATCGGCAAGGTGTTTTGTTGGGCACTTTTCGGGATCTCTGTTTACAAAGATGTGTTTGGAAGACTGCTTTGGGATGTAAGTGTTAAACCGGGTTTTTAAGCCACCAATGGGGGCTGGCATTGTGTGGGCTTGTGCTGGATTGTCCTGTGTTGGTTTTATGCATTAGCTGCCGGCTTACCTCTATTGCTTTGGCTCTTTGTGTTTACCTTGGACTGGAACTCGGTGACGCTGACTTCTCCCTGACGATTTGGATTGGAATTCGGTGACTCTGGCTGCCCCCTGACGATTTGGACTGGAACTCGAAGCCTGTGACTCTCCCTAATGATGTGGACCAGATGTGGTGGCTGTGACTTCTCCTTTACGACGTGGTTTAGCTTTAACTACGTTTTGGGGCATTGTGTGGCCGTTGGTCACTGTGGGTAACTACTGATAGCTTTCCTGCGTTTGTTTAGCTCTAACCAGCAGGTGGAGCAAGTTTCCAGCTTTTTCAACTAAATTTGTTTTAATCTGGATTATTTCCCAGGATAATCCAGATTATATTCTGAGTTTGGATTTTTCAAGTTCTTTTTGGACATTATCATCTCACACTGAAGAGAAAGTGTTTTTGAGCCTCTTTTGGTTGTTTCTTAGGCTCCTTTGTGTTGTTTTTGCAATAAACTGATTTGTTTATATTGGCTGGCATCTGACTCATAACATCACTTCTAACTATGGTGACTTGAGTATTCAGATATGTATAAAACTGAAGCCCAAGAACTTTTCCATTTCCTGACTGCTTTTTAAAACATATTATTTTAATATCCAGCACTAACCAACATTATGTTTTCTTCCTTTCACCACACATGCTTGTAAAAGCTCGACAGTTCTATACTTAGGTAGGTTTGGATAAATGTAAGTCGATGCCAGGTAAATAGTTAATATTTAAATATATGTGCTGCCATCATTGTTCAAATTAATACCTTCCCTTTCAGTCTGAAAGCCCTCAAGGCCTTTCTAATGTATTTCAGTCCTTTCAGCAGCTCATCATGAACTTGGTGTAAAGAAAAAGAAAAGAAGTGTCCCTCTTTGCAGGTCCTTGTACATTAGGATCAACGTTGCTATTTGGAGGTGAACAGGAAAAAGAGTTACATAGCCACTAGGGAGCTCCAGGAGTTGCAATAAAGATGTGGCTGCTTCCCCAGTTAATCCTCATGTCTATATACACCAAGTGCTGTTTGAGAGCTAGAGGTTTTTTTCCTAGTCTCTTCTTCTACCTTCTGCTTTCCCATCAAGAATATTATGTAAAAGTTAGGGGGTTCTTGTTTTTAAATACATTCCTTTGTCTCCCTTGACAGTAAAAAGAGAATGATGTTGAATTAAAAAATGAAGCTCATTTGAATGCAACTTTACAAATTGTGTGAACTGAATATTTTGAGCTGTAGTTGTTTTCACTCAGTCATCCTAACTGGCAAGAGTCAATTCATGCTGGTCCAGATTGTTGTAGCTCAGCAAGCGGCAGATGATTTTTCTGACATTTCAGAGGACAAGGGGTTTGATGGGTTTCAAAGTGAGGGAGGAGTCTGTCGGTGTTCGGAGAGAAATTTTAGGCAGACGAGGCCAATGTTTTGGATTTCTGTGCTCATTCCCAGGCAACCAGGGAAAGTGAAAATTCCAGTTCTCTTGAGAAACAGTCTTTGGCTGATGGGAAGTTTTCCTGAGAAGCCAGATTAGGCCTGAAAATAGAGGGAGTGAAAAATAGATACATTAAGCGTTCTCAGAGAATCTGTGATAAGACCTTAACATCCAGGTGCATTCAGCATGATCTCATAGCTATTTGGACAGGCTTAAATTAGGTGGTTATTAGTCATTATTTTAATTAGTCATTATCTCCATGACTCTGAGGAGATAACGTTGCAATATGGGATGGCTCTCCTGTCTCTGCTCTCAAGTTCATGATTCAGGTATTCTCAAGTTTCCTGTTCTGGTACTTGCCTTTTTCTCCTTGAAGGGTTTACCTTGGAAAAGTTCCTGTTTTCTTGTTTATGGATTTATGTTTGAAGTACTGCTGTGGATTTTGGCTCTCTTGGCTTGATGTACTTTGGGAATATTTGGATTGCTGCTAGTTCGCATTTTGTTCGCAAACAAAAAAAAGCCTCATTCTCAGAAAACTACTACCTCTCCTCTACAGTACAAAATAGAAACAACTTTAAGGAAGCATTAAACCTGAAGCAGAAAGGCATGGGGGGTGGGGAAGGCTCATTCCAGGCAGGGCCTACAGTGCAAATCAAGAGAAAAGAGAGGTCTTTTTAAAGGAAGTCCAGGATAGGATGGCTCCAGGTGATCTCTCTTCCCTGGGAAGTGGGAAGCCTCCTTAAAATGCCTTGGAAAGCTGTGTGCAGGGAGAGAACATGTCTGCCTGCAGCACCTGTATCCTCTAGAGTAGAAATAGTTTTAGTCTCCTCTACAGACCAAAGGAAAAGGGTTGTAGAAAGAGTGATATCTTAAGCTCTTTTTTTAACCCAGGTCTCCTCTATAGACCAAAAGGGAAAGGATCGCAGAAAGAATGGGATCTTAATTCTGATCCTTTTTAATTCATGTCTAAATGAAGTATATAAAGACAAACGATGCAATTGCCTAAAATGAAATGAAGGGAAGCCTGGGGAGCCCCCCCCCCCCCAATTACAGCCAATGGGCCAGATTTAGTCGTATTTCAGCTGTGGTCCAAAAACTCCATCTGGCTGCGCAGTATCCAGCCAGCAGAAACAGAGCAAGGTTCAGCCAAAATGCACAATCCTACTGAATATATATGTTGGCGCTAAGTTGAATGGGATTCCCTATCAGGTCAGTTCACATAGGACTGGAGTTACAGTGCCATTGGTACTACTTACTGCTTCTAGTAGGGCTTTCACCTTAGTTTTTGTCCCCATTTTTAAACAGAAAAACAAAAACAGCAAGAAAGACAAATCATCCGAAGTGACAGACTGCAACACTCCACAAACCCTAGCTCTAAATAAATTTCCCTCCTAAGGTCACAGATGTAACTTTAACATAGATTAATAATTCTTTGGCATAAATGCCTGCATTAGCAAGCCCATTTCAGTGCTTACTAGACTCCAGTTCCAAAAAGACAAGCTGCATTCCTAAGCAGGTGTGTGTGTGTGTGTGTGTGTGCCTTCATGTTGCCTTTCAACTTACTGTGACCTCAGGAATTTCATAAGATCTTCTTAAAGAATACTCAGAAGTACCATTCTCTGAAATGTAGCCTTACAAACCCTAGTATTATTGGTGTTCTCTCATGCAAGTATGAACCAAAGCTGAACCTGCTTAGCTTCTAAGACCAGACGGGATCTGGTGCCTTTTGGATATTGAGGCTTACATGTATGTAAATGTGATTGAGATTAATTTGATGCCATGTACATGGTAGCAGGATCCATAAGGTTGCAATATTTAATGATACACATTCCTTTCCCTTTCCCGTGAATGATATGGCTTTGTTGATTGTGACTATAATTTTCACTGTGTCATTCAAGGTTCCTCTAAAATCAACACATGCCATACCGTAACCTGGTCAGAAGTTCCTTAGCTTCCATTTATGCTTTGGGCATGAGATAAGATCTTCCATTGATTATACTATTTCAGGTTACTAGAGAAGCATAGCATCTTTTTTTAGGTACTGCTTGGGTTGAAGAGATTCCTGTCACAAGACAGTTAATGAGATAGTTGGAGTGTTCATCTGGGAATAGGAAAGCCAGATTTAAGTCTCCACTCCACTTGTGAAACTCACCAAGCAACCTTGGCTAAGCTTGGATATAAATTAAATAAAAGGTAAAGATATAAATGTTGCTAAAGAAGACAATGATAAAGGATAAATAGAGGTCTTCAAAAAAAATGGGAGCTACCCTTGGGGCTGGATTGAGGAGTCTCACTCTTGACAAACTTTGTGGTCTGAGAGGGAGCACCCTCAGGATGGCCTTCCAACTATGATCGTCTGAGAGGTGCTATCGCACCCCAAGGCTACATAGGCACCTTGAAAACCACACTGGAGCCCAGAATTTAAGCAATCAAGCTGTTTATTGTAGAATATAAGTAAAACAAGCAAACAGAGTTCAAAGTCAATAAAGTAGATGAAAGTATAGTTAAAAGTCAACAGAGTGGATGAACCACCCAGCAATATACTTAACTGTCCTTAAACTGAAGACCAAGAAAGTCTATCGCGGATTTAATCCAAACTGTAACTGTGCTAAGTCCCACAAGAAGTATCAAAGGTAGTCCACACAGAATTCCCTTTCCAAGCAGGAAACAGCAGAAAGCCATAAGGAGCAAGAACCAACCTCAAGGTACTTCAAGAAACTATAATCCACAAGGCAAGGAATCAGGAAGGTCCAATTGGAAACAAGGTTGACAAGACAGGAGATACTTCAAATCCACAAGGCAGGATCTTGACTTGAAATACATGAATGCAAGAGCACGAAGAGAGATCTTTCTCACTTGAATTGTAAAGTTGACACCTCTGCAGTGCAAAGGAAGCAACGAATATTTAAGAAGATTTCAAGGCTAGGGAGTGCTGTTCATCTCATGAGGAAGTTGCTCATTAACGCGCCTGTGAACCAAACACTGACTTCGTCTCCAAAACTCCCTTTCACTTCGCCCTTGTGTAAACATCCCTCTTCTGTCAAAACCGTCCATCTTCTCCTCCAGGCTAACAAACTCATCTGTCAGAACTGGCCTTGACTGCTCATTGGAATGTTCATCCCTGGTTTCAGAGTCCTCTGTAGAAACCAATTCAGGTGCCCGCAGCTGGATTGCAGGCCTATAATCAAAGTCTTGGATGGGGCCAAAGTCTGATTCTAATTCCAGCTCAGGCTGAGCTACAACAGGTGCAGACTAAGAATTTTGGTTGGCCTTTGGGATCCTTGGTGCACTCATGTTCTTGGAGGTGGTCAGAGGGAGTGACACCTGGCCCAGGGACTAGGCTCACTGAGTTACATTTTATGTGTTTACAGATTTTCCCTTTACAGGTTATTAAATGTTCTTCCAATAAATAGGTCAGAAAATGGCCCATTTTCTTGTGACTGGCTCTTTATTTCGTAGTGGGAGTTCAAACACTGAATGTCATGCAAAACAGCATGATTTTGGCTGCCCGTCAGAAGTTTAGAAGAGATTGAACCAGCCTAACCTCCTTGAGTAGGAAGTCACACCACCACTTTTAAAAAGCCCTGTTAGATGTACCCACAAAACTTCAGGAGATGCTGTGACATGCAACAAGGCCTCTTCTGAAGATCTCAAACTTCTCACAGGCTCATAGGAGGTTTCTCAGATATCTTGGCCTCAAGTCATTAGGAGCTTAGCAAGTCAACACTGAATACAGTAAGATTTACTTCCAAACATACATGCTCAAATGAGAACCAGCATGGTGTAGTGATTTGAGCACTGGATTACAAGTCTGGAAAGCAGGGTTTAATTACCCGCTGGACCATGGAAACCTATTGAGTGACCTTGGGCAATTCATTCTCTCTCTGTCTCAGAGGAAAGTAATGGCAAACTTCTTCTGAATAAACCTTATCAAGAAAACCTTGTGACGGGGTCGCCTTAGGGTTGCCATAGGTCAGAAATGACTTGAAAGAACACAACAACAACAACAACAACAACAACAACAGCTACAGGGTTTAATTCAGTGGACATGGACATGGAAGTAAATCCCACTAATCTCAAGTGTCTCAGATAAAAAAAAACTTAAAATTTAATGGCATTGAACAACAATAAAAGCCAACTTCATGATTAGAGGTCAACACCCTCCGAGGTCTTGGTTCACCTGACACCCAAGCTATGGTGGACATAGGTTTGAAAATCGTTTGAAAATGCTTCTGGAACAACTGCATGGATCATCATGTAGTTAGTAAGACTCCTTACACACAGCTGTATAAAATCCACATTGAACTGGATTATAGGGCAGTGTGGACTCAGATAACCCAGTTCAAAGCTGATATTGTAGATTATCTGCCTTGATATTCTGAATTACCATATATACTCAAGTATAAGACGTTCCTAATATAAGCTGAGGCACCTAATTTTACCACAGAAAACTGGGGAAACGTATTGACTTGAGTATAAGACGAGGGTGGAAAATGCAGCAGCTACTGGTAAATTTCAAAATGAAAATAGATCCCAATGAAATTGTATTGAGGCATCAGTAGGTTAAAGATTTTTGAATATTTACCGTATTTCAAAGAAAAATAGTAAAATAGCTGTGTAAGGGGGAAAGTAGTGTCAAAAAACAATATGGTATTAACAATAACTTAATAATAATAATAATTTCATTTGTACCCTGCCCTATCTCCCCATGGGTAGTCAGGCCAGCTTCCAACATAGTAACAGGCAAACATTCAGTGTCTACATAAACAATGGAGAGCTAGATATAGATCTATAATTATATATACTAATTTCACATATGCATTTCCCCTTGAAATGTTTGCAAATCCTCTCTCTATATATGTGCATTTCCCTCCTGCAATATTTGCAAGCCCTATATATTTATGTTTATATCTATCTAGAAATCTGTGTGTGTGTGCATTTCCCCTGCAATATTTGCAAGCCTTATATATCTATAATCATATATATCTATCTAGACATCTTTCTATATAGAGATAATTATATCTGTATAGGATTTGCAAAGACTTGCAAACATGTGAGGCAAAAAATCATATATAAAATAATGTATACACATAGATACAGATATACAGGTATATGGAAATCTCTAGATATCTATATGTATATGGGATTTGCAAAGCCTTGCAAACATATAAGGGGAAAATTCATATATAAAATTAATGTATATAGATAGATACAAATATTTAGGCACATAGGGATTGCAAAAAGCTTGCAGGGGAAAATGCCTATATATCTGTAGCAGATATTAACAAATATTTCAGGGGGAAATGCTTTTATAAGATTAATGGATATATATATATATATATATATATATATATATATATATATATATATTTCCTGGCTTACAAGGGCTTCTTTCTCTTTTCAAACATTCCCTTGGTTAAGAGTGAGGGAGGCTTTGGAAAAGTAAACACTGATAAGGGAGGGTAAGATGAGAGATAAATATATCATATATTGCAAGCAACGGCCTCCAGGCTCCACCGGCTTGACCTTGACCCAATTATAAGCCAGGAGAGGCTTTTTCAGCTCATAAAAAGGGCTGAAAAACTTGGCTTATCTTAGAGTATATACGGTATATGGCTGTATGGAAGAGCCCTAAGAGAGAGGAATGGGAATTACAGAGTACCAGATTCGGCTCTCACCTCAACCACAGCCTCCCTAAATTGAGTAGAAGACCTAGCACTCCCAGAATCCAGAAAGGCTTATGTAAGTTTCCAAGGCTTATGTAGTTTCACAATGTATTTAATCTTCCCTGCCCAAAGGTGCTGGTGCCTCACCTTAAGAATTCTGACCCCTAACAAAATGTTCCTTCATTTACCAAATTTCTAGCCAATTTAATGTCAAACATTAATTAATTGTTTAGAAATACATGGTGTTTCAAGAAGATAAACCAGATTTAATTTTGCAACCACAAACTGCCCACAAATAAAATCTTTACGACTGAAAAGGGTAGGAAATAGAATTTCAAATTGTTTCTGTGAGATGCCTCTCCCACTGCACAAACAGCTCCTCACCTCAGTCATCTGCAAGATGGAGACCCTGCAACCTAATGCCTGATGAGATATTATCTATTAGTGGAGATATTTTTTGACATTTACTTCCAGCTCAAAACGTTTTCTATCATTGTAACATGTTTCCTTGTGACATGTCCCACTTTGAAACTGAGTCCATCATTTTTAAACACCCTACACAGGCTTAGGCACCCAGAGGAGAGGAGAGGAAAGGGAAAGAAACAGGTCAGGCAAAACAATGTATGACTGAAAGATTTTCAGTGAAGGAACCATTTCCATGAAGGGATGGGATTGTAATTTGGGAGCCAAGCTCTCCACACTCCAAGTTTACCAACCTCCTTTCAAGGGCTATGGTGGTGAGAAGCTTTTTTTTTTTTTTCTGTGTCAGGAGCGACTTAAGTCACTTCTGGAGTGAGAGAATTGGCCAAAAATTGGCTGTCTGCAAGGACGTTGCCCAGGGGACGCCCGGATGTTTTGATGTTTTTACCATCCACTACGCCATTGAGGGCTCCCGGTGAGAAGCTAATGCTGAAGGTGACTACAGGCAGTCTCCAAGTTATGAACAAGATAGGTTCTGTAGGTTTGTTCTTAATGTTCTTAAGTTGAATTTGTATGTAAGTTGGAACAGGCACATTTTTGAAGTGTAACTCCAGCCATATACAGTAGAGTCTCACTTATCCAACATAAACGGGCCGGCAGAACGTTGGATAAGTGAATATGTTGGATAATAAGGAGGGATTAAGAAAAAGACTATTACACATCAAATTAGGTTATGATTTTACAAATTAAGCACCAAAACATCATGTTTAACAACAAATTTGTCAGAAAAAGTAGTTCAATACGCAGTAATGCTATGTAGTAATTACTGTATTTACGAATTTAGCACCAAAATATCACGAAGTATTGAAAACATTGACTACAAAAATGCGTTGGATAATCCAGAATGTTGGATAAGCGAGTGTTGGATAAGTGAGACTCTACTGTATATAGACATAATAAAAGTGAAAAAATGTGTATGTGTGTATGTAGAGGAGGTGTCCACTTACACAGACAGCCCCCGCCTCCACAAACAGCTATAGCTTCCACTGAACAGGAGACACCAATGGCCCTTCCTCCACTGACATGCAGGTTATAGTGAGCGCCATGAGCATGTAGCCCAAACCCTGCCAATATCCTCCACAAACACCATTCTGCCCCCGCCCCCCACCCAAGTGAAGGCTTTCATGCTGGGACTATTTCCTCCTAGATGTTCTGTTTTTCCTCCAGAATGGACATCTCAGTGTTCCTTACTTTGCATGACTCCTCCCACTGCCTCTACCTTAACTCTTTCCTACCCCTTCCTATGGCACACAGTTAACAGAGAAATTGATCAGCAACTGAACAAGACATTTGCAGAGAATTCACCATGATTTACAAGAGTTGTACTTGACCTACATCCAGAGAGCACTGTTAATCCAACCAAGGATGGATCTGAACCAGACTTGCCACTGATGGTGGGACTTGCAGTACCTTCACTGATACTGTGATCCCCACCAATGATGGACTGGGACCAAACTTGCCCAGGACCAACTGAACATACTGCAGGGGTTAGTGGGAATGGACCTTGATTCTGGGAGTTATAGTTCACCTGCATCCAGAAAGCACTGAACCCAGCTGACATTAGATCTGGATCAAACTTGGTATACATACCCAACACAGCCAGCTGTGCATACAGACCTGGTTTGGGGGTGATTGACTTCGGATCTGGGAGCTGTAGTTCACCCTTGTCCAGAGAGCCCTGAACCCAGCTGACAAAGGATCTGAACTAAACTTGACACACAGACGCAACATGGCCAACTGTGAATACTGGTATGGTTTCGGGGTGATTGCCCTGAGAATCTGGGAGCTGTAGTTCACCCTTATCCAGACAACACTGAACCCAGCCAATGAGGATCTGGTGATATTATCTAACATCGCAAAACAAACAATGCCTTTTTCTAATAGCCCAGGCACCACCACCCCAAGTTAGTCTATATATATGTAATAAAAGTCAGTGTTTGTATGTATGTATGTATGTTTGTGGGTATGCGAGTATGTGCCAGCATTCTGATTGGCCGCCACTATCAAAGGTCACTGTGACCAACAGGAACGATGGACCTGTCCCAAACTTGACACGCTTAATCCTCATGACGCACTTTATGTCCTGGTGCCATTTGCGGGGCGAGGGACCATGGGTGATGGGATTTGTAGTATTTTCAATCGCTACGACTCCCATAGGCTACTGCGACACCCACCAGTGACGGAACTGGACCAAACTTGGCACACAGAACTCCCGTGAACCCCTTTCCATCCTGAGGGAGATTGGGAGATGATGGACCAAGTAGCTTCACTCACTTCTTGCTCTGGGAGTTGTAGTTCACCCTTATACAGACAGCACTGAACCCAGCTGACTTCGGATCTGAACCAAACTTGGCACACTGCCTCATCATGCCCAACTGAGCATACAGGCAGGGTTTCAGGGTGATTGCCCTTTGGCTCTGGGAGTTGTAGTTCACCCTTAAACAGGCAGCACTGGACCCAGCCGACAATGTATCTGGACCAAACTTAAGTGATATTTCCTCACAACCCAAAACAACACAATGCCATCTACTGATAACCCGGGCACCGCAGGGTCCCCAAGCTAGTATATAATAAAAGTCAGTGTTTGTATGTTTGTATATTTGTATGTTTGTATGTATGTATTTTCCATGATGGTCCCAACTTTCAGAGAGCACTGTAACTCCCACAAACAACAGATCTGGGCCAAACTTGGCACACAAACCACCCCCATGACCAATAGAACATACTGGAGGGGTTTGGGACTGATGGACCCTAGATTCTGGGAGTTATAGTTCACTAATATCCAGAGACTACTCTGAACCCAGCTGATAACGCATCTGGACCAAACTTGACACACACGCCCTACATGGCCAATTTTGAATACTGGTGAGGTTTGGAGGGAACTTGACCTTGAAATTTGGGAGTTGCAGCTCAGGGATTTATAATTCACCTACAATCAAAGAGCACTCTGAACCCCACTGATGGAATTGGACAAAACTTGGCATACAGAACCTCCATGACAAACAGAAAATACTAGAAGGCTTTGGTGGGAATTGAGTTTGGGGAGCTGTCATTCACCTACATCCAAAGAACACTCTGAACCCAACCGACTATGGATCTGGGCCAAACTTGGCACACAAACCTTACATGGTCAACTTTGAATACTGGTGAGATTTGGAAGGAATTTGGGACATTTGGGAGTTGTAGTTGCTGGGATTTATAGTTCACCTACAATCAAAGAACACTTTGAACCCCATCAGTGATGGACCTAGATGAGACATGGCTCACAGAACCCCCAGAAACAACAGAATATACTGGAGGAGTTGGAGACTGGGGAAGTAACCTTGATTTTGGGGAGTTGTAGTTTCCTACATCCAGAGAGCACTGCGAACCCAGCCACGATGGATCAGGACAGGACTTGGCACACATACCCAAAAGAGGCCAACTTTGAATACTGGCAGGGTTTGGGGTGACTGACCATGGAATCTGGAAGTTGTAGTTCACCCACATCCAAGAACACTGAACCGGATCTGGGCCAAACTCGGCACACAGACTTTCAATACAGGCGGGGTTGGGGCACACAGACACAGCATGGCCAACTTACAACACAGGCGGGAAATGGGAGGTAATTGATATTGCATTCTGGGAGTTGTAGTTCACCCGCATCCAGAGGACACCGAACCCAGCCAGTATGGACCAAACTTGGCACACAGACCCAACGTGGCCAACTTTGAAAACTGACGGGGTTTGAGGAGAATTGACCCATGATGTGGGGAATTGTAGTTCACCCACGTCCACATGCATTTTCTAATGGGAGCATTCATAAAAAAAACAAAAGCAAAGACGGATCTTTTTCTAATAAATAGCATGACATATTACCTAACATCCAAAAACAAACAATGCCTTGTTCAGATAACATGGGCATCGTGGGGTTGCCGTGAGTTTTCCAGGCTGTGTGGCTCTTTTCTCTCCTGACGTTCTGCCCATACAATCCTTTGTTGGGAGGTGTTATCTGGCCCTGATTGTTTCATGCCTGGAATTCCCCGGTTTTCAGAGTGTTGTTCTTTATTAGCTGTCCTGATTTTAGAGGGTTTTTTTAAATACTGGGAGCCAGATTTTGTTCATTTCCTTGGTTCCCTCCTTTCTGTTGAAATAGTTCACATGCTTGTGGATTACAATAGCTTCTCTGAGTAGTCTGACGTAGTGGTCGTTGGAACAACACTCTGAAAACAGGGAAATTCCAGACATGAAACAATCAGGGCCAGCTAACACCTCCCAACAAAGGAGTCCCAGGGGCAGGAACCAGCCAGGCTTTGAGGCTGTAAGGCTTTTCAATGCTAATGAAGGTGATTAATTGAAACATTCACACTTGCCTCCAACACACAAGAGTTCCTTCTCCCACAGATATATAAACCTCCCTTGCCTAGTTTCCAATGGATATCACAACCTCTGAGGATGCCTGCCATAGATGTGGGCGAAACGTCAGGAGAGAATGCTTCTAGAACAGGCATGGGCAAACGTCGTCCTTCCAGGTGTTTTGGACTCCAACTCCCATAATTCCTAACAGCCTACCGGCCTATCAAAACACACAAGGGGCTGAAGTTTGCCCATACCTGTTCTACAACAGTGGTTCTCAACCTGTGGGTCCCCAGATGTTTTGGCCTTCAACTTCCAGAAATCCTGTATCTTTGTTTTTAGTTTTTGACATGTGTTTTAAACAGTTATACTTTGTTCTGTTTTGGGCTGCGCCCCCATGTTAGCCGCCCCAGTCCCTTGGGAAGATGCTGGCGGGATAGAAAAATAAAGTATCAGTATTATTTATTATTATTTTATTGTATGACAAAGCAAACAAGATAGACATGCTGGATTTCATATCACAAAATCACAAGTCGAACACTTCCCAAGCGTTTAGGACTGTGTGATGTATTTTCAGATGATGCGTGCAGATCCCAGTAGGGTGGCCTTTTGCAGTTGACAGATCGTAATTTTGTCAATGTCTATTGTTTCCAAATGCCGGCTGAGAACCTGCACTGGTTTCTGCCAGAGTCTTTGAAGTTCAATCTTGAGGTCCTGATAGAGGCTGAGTTTTTCCTTTTGTTTTTCGTCAATGCGACTGTCACCTGGGATGGAAACATCAATGATCCAAACCTTTTTCTTTTCCACAACTGTGATGTCTGGTGTGTTGTGTTCCAGAACTTTGTCAGTCTGGATTCGGAAGTCCCACAGTATCTTTGTGTGCTCATTTTCCACGACCTTTGCAGGTTTGTGATCCCACCAGTTCTTTACTGCTGGGAGGTGGTACTTGCGGCATAAGTTCCAATGAATCATTTGGGCCACATAATTGTGCCTCTGTTTGTAGTCTGTCTGTGCGATTTTCTTACAGCAGCTGAGGATATGATCAATGGTTTCGTGGGTTTTCTTGCAGAGTCTGCATTTTGGGTCATCAGCTGATTATTTTATTATTGTTGTTGTTATTATTAAACTGGGTGGGATTTCTGGGAGTTGGAAGCCAAAACAACCTAGGGACCCACAAGTTGAGAACCACTGTTCTAAAGCATGGCCGTAAGGTAAAGGTAAAGGTTTCCCCTGACGTTAAGTCCAGTCATGTCTGACTCTGGAGGTTGGTGCTCACCTACATTTCTAAGCCGAAGAGCCGGCATTGTCCGTAGACACCTCCAAGGTCATGTGGCCGGCATGACTGCATGGACCGCCGTTACCTTCCCGCCGGTACCTATTGATCTACTCACATTGGCATGTTTTCGAACTGCTAGGTTGGCAGAAGCTGGGGCTAACAGCGGGCGCTCACTCCGCTCCCGGGATTGAACCTGCGACCTTTCGGTCTGCAAGTTCAGCAGCTCAGTGCTTTAACAAACCACCGGGGCTCCTCAGAGCATGGAAAACTCACAGAAATCCATGAAAGCCTTGGACAACGAATTTGGCTCGCGGAAACAAGGCTTGGGGAGAAAGCTTTAGCGGAGACACCTTTTCCCCGTGATAACTCTTCCAGGAATGAATTTCCTTTCCGAGAGGTTGCTTTCTCTCACGTCCTGTTCTTAACTAGGGGTCGTTTCTCGGTGGGATGTTTGTAACTCGGGGAGAGAATCCGCCCCTTCTGGCTCTCCTGGAAGGAGGAGGAGGAGGAGGGCGAGGGGCTGACCCAGGTTGGGAAAGTTGCGCCCAGGAGAGGGAAAGGAGGAGGGGGAGAGAAGAGGAAGGAGGGCAGCGCTTCCCACGTCACTCCTCCTCCGGTGGAGGGCTGGAGCAAAGCGATTGCGGCGCCTGGGGACCGGAGGCGCTCGCTCGCTCGCTCGCTCACTCACTCTCCGGACCTGACTGACTCCAGCTTGGGCTCCTCTCCGCCGCGCGATGTCTCCATTAGCGCGTCGCCTCCTCCTCCGCCGCTGCCGCCGCCGCCTCTCCGCCCCGCAAAGCCAGCCGGTGCGAGCCAGGCGCAGACATGGAGACCAGCCCGCGTTGCCCCGGAGAGCCTAGGCGCGGCCCCGATTGACGCCAGGTAACCGGGAAGGAGGGAGGGAGAACGGGAGAGGCGCCCACCTACCTGGGAAGTCAGTCCCGCGGCTCTCCCTGCCTTCCTTTGCTGGGAAAGGCTGCCTTTCTTCTATACCCCCCCCCCTCAATTCTATCCCGCCTCACAATCGCCTACCTTTTGTCACAACCTCGAGGTAAGGTTTTGTCACAGTTCCCGCGGTCTCTGGGGCCAGGAGCCCAACTTCCTAGGACGAAAAGGTCCCAAGGAAGCGAGATGTTGACTTCTGGGTGGAGAAAAAGTTTGGGAGGCAGAAAGTCCAGTTTAGTCTATGGAACTGACCTGCGGAAAAGGGCCACTCTTGGAAGGAAAGGAAGTCAATAGAGGATTGGTGTGAATTTTCTGGGTTGCATGGCCATGTTCAAGAAGCATTCTCTCCAGACGTTTCGCCCACATCTATGGCAGGCATCCTTAGAGGTTGTGAGGTCTCAGGGTTGTTGTATGTTTTCCAGAAGTATTCTCTCCTGACGTTTCGCCCACATCTATGGCAGGCACCCTCAGAGGCTCTGAGGTCTCAGGGTTGTTGTATGTTTCCCGGGCTGTATGACCATGTTCCAGAAGTATTCTCTCCTGACGTTTCGCCCACATCTATGGCAGGCACCCTCAGAGGCTCTGAGGTCTCAGGGTTGTTGTATGTTTCCCGGGCTGTATGACCATGTTCCAGAAGTATTCTCTCCTGACGTTTCGCCCACATCTATGGCAGGCACCCTCAGAGGCTCTGAGGTCTCAGGGTTGTTGTATGTTTCCCGGGCTGTATGATCATGTTCCAGAAGTATTCTCTCCTGACGTTTCACCCACATCTATGGCAGGCATCCTCTGAGGGGTTTTTTTTCTCGTGTCAGGAGCAACCAGAGTTGCTTCTGGAGTGAGAGAATTGGCCGTCTGCAAGGACGTTGCCCAGGGGACGCCCGGATGTTTTGATGTTTTACCTTCCTTGTGGGAGGCTTCTCTCATGTAACCACATGGAGTTGGAGCTGAAAGAGGGAGCTCATCCACACTCTCCCCGGTGGGATTCGAACCTGGCAGCTTTCAGGTCAGCAACCCAACCTTCAAGTCACGAGGCTTTTATCCCCTAGGCCACCGGAGGCTCCATCCTCTGAGGTGTGAGGTATGGAGAAACTTAGCAAGGAAGGTTGTGAGGTCTGTTGAAAACCAGGCAAGTGGGGTTTATATGCCTGTGAAAGGTCCAGGGTGGGAGAAAGTACTCTTGTCTGTCTGAAGAAGGTGTGAATGTTGCAATTGGCCACCTTGATTAGCATTGAATAGCCTTGCAGCTTCATCTATGGCAGGCATCCTCTGAGGAGATATATATAATATATACCTCTGAGGCAGGCATCCGCAGAGGAATATATACCTCACAACCTCTGAGGATGCCTGCCATAGATGTGGGCGAAACGTCAGGAGAGAATGCTTCTGGAACATGGCCATACAGCCCGGAAAACTCAACAACAACCCAGTGATTCCGGCCAGGATAGCCTTCGACAACACATAGTTAATAGAGGGTTTCTTCCCGAGCCTGGAGCTACACATTGCCATTTAACTGCAGTATATGGCCAATGTACATCCATACAACGGAGCTCGGGCTGCATTATACGGGTCTGCACTGAACAAATCATGCAGTTCTATGCCAATGTAGATCCAGCCTGGGTAGGAGGCAGGATCCGAGGCGTTTTTCTCCTTTCTCGGGGTCGTTCCACACAGCCCTATCACCCAGAATATCAAGGCAGAAAATCCCACAGTATCTGATTTGATCTGGATTATCTGAGTCCACACTGCCATATATTCCAGCTCAAAGCAGATAATGTGGGATTTTATTCAGCTGTGTGAAAAGGGCCTCAGATGAGAATAACTCGAAGATAAAGCGTGTCCCCAGAGGGAACCTGGAAACTCTGCTCAGGCTGGATCTACATCGCCATATAATTCGGATTGTCTGCTTTGAACTGGATGATAGTCTACACTGCCATATAGTCCAGTTCAAATCAAATAATATGGTTTTCATATGGCAGTGTAGAAGGAGCCTGGATCTACATTGCAATATAATCCGGATTATGAAAGCAGGTGATTCTGCAGGGCTAGATTATCCCGATCAAAGCAGATAATCTGGAATTCATATGACAGTGTAGAAGGGGGCCTGGATCTACATTGCCATATAATCCAGATTATTAAAGCAGATGAGGTCACTGCTATATAATCCCCTTCAAAGCAAATAATCTGGATTGTATATGCCAGTGTAGCTGGGGCCTCACTTGCCGAGAATTCAGTTCTTCCGAAGGAGGCTGGTAGTAAATAAAGGACAGGAAATAAAGAACAACACTCAGAAGACAGGGGAATCTCAGACAAGAAACAATCAGGGCCAGTTAACACCTCCCAACAAATGATTCCCTCAGGCAGGAAGCAGCCAGGCTTTGAAGCTGCAAGGCTATTCAATGCTAATCAAGCTGGTCAATTGCTACACTCACACTTGCCTCAGGCAGACAAGAGTTCTTTCTTCCACAGATATGTAAATCTCCCTTGTCCTAGTTTGCAACAGACCTCACAACCTTTGAGGATGCCTGCCATAGATGTGGGCGAAACGTCAGGAGAGAATGCTTCTGGAACATGGCCAAGCTCATGGTGGTAATTGTTTGTGCCGCAATCGCACAATCGGAGATATACTTGTATAATGTGTGTATACTCGCATAGACTTGAACTTGGACTTCTTGGTACTTCGGAAACCAATTTGTAGGGGAGTGAGGCTGGATATACACTGCCAAATAATGCCCTTTGAACTGCATTATATGGTCAGTGCCAAATCCAGTTCGGACTGCATTGTATGGATTTGTATTGACCACATAGGTGGAGATCCAGCCTGACGTCTAAGTAAAGTGAGTTTTTGGAGAAGTCAAGCAAACCCCGCTGGCCAACAGATATCTCCCTGTTGTTGGCATTTGGGGAAGGCTTGGCAATCGGGGAAGGGGGTCAACCTCTTATCAAGTCTGACCGAACAGGACAAATCATTCCGACTGGTGTGCAATGTCTCTTTCACGGGGGGAAATTCGCCCAGAGGGACTCGCTCGGGAAAGTGTGACGCAATGGGTTATGCAAGGCTGTTTCAAACTGTTCGGAAACTCCACTGCGGGTTTGCAGTTGGGACTCCGCAGAGGTTGGCATTCGAGTTTCTTCGGGGCAAGGAAATTTCCAGGATTTTCGGTACCTTCGAGCTTCTTTCCCATACTGCTTGGAAGCAGAGGAGCCCGGCTTTACGCTCGAAAGACAAATATAATAAGAGCCGAGAGAAGGTTCCTCCTCCCGAGGAAGTCTCTGCGCTTTCCTTGCGGATTCAACGCCGAGGAAATTATAGGCATGATTGAGAAGAAGAAGAATCTATATACATGTCAATAAACTTCTGTTAACTGGTGAGTTTGCGGAGGGATGGCGCGGAAAGAGAACCACACCTTTGGGCATTTTGTTTGGGGCTGTTGTTGTGGGTGATACTTAGTCATTCCTTTTCTTACCGAGGTCCCCCTGAGTGTGGGACAGAGTGTGGCTCCGTTTTGTGCGAGGCGCCGTTCCTTGCTGTGTTAATAAATCGAGGTTGTGTTTCTGCGCCGTCAGAAGAAGAACCCAAAACAACGCATCCTTCCCCTTTTTCTCTGGACCTTAAATGGGAAGCAAGGGAAGCTGGAGGAAAAGAGGGACAGTTAGGATCCTCTGAAGATGCCAGCCACAGATGAAGGCGAAACTTCAGGAGGAAGTGCTGCTAGAACACGGCCGTACAACCCGAAAACCACACTGTTCCACCCAATTGAAACAGTGCGGGTTAGATCAACTTTCCAGGACTAAAGCTAGGAGAGGAGGGGGATGGGAGTGAAAAGCGGCCCAACCTTTTGCACAGGGGGAAAAATCCATATTATTATTATTATTATTATTATTATTATTAATATACTTTGGAAAGAGAAGGTGAGATCCTTCGCCGGAGACATAAAATGCGGAGATTGGTATTGTTGTGTGCCTTTAGGTTTTCTTGGCAAGATCTGTTCAGAAAAGGGTTGCTGTGAGTTTTCCGGACTGTCTGGCCATGTTCCAGAAGCATTCTCTCCTGAAGCTTCGCCCACATCTATGGCAGGCATCCTCAGAGGTTGTGAGGTCTGTTGGAAACTAGGCAAGTGGGGTTTATATATCTGTGGAAGGTCCAGAACTTTTGTCTGTTTGAGGCAACTGGGAATGTTGCCATTGGCCACCTTGATTGACATTGAGTAACCTTTCAGCTTCAAAGCTTGGCTGCTTCCTGCCCAGAGGAATCCTTTGTTGGGAGGTGTTATTGTTTCATGCCTGGAATGCCTCTGGTTTTGAGTGTTGCTCTTTATTTACTGTCCTGGTTTTTGAGTTTTTTAAAATACTGGTAGCCAGATTTTGTTCATTTTCATGGTTTCCTTCTTTCTATTAAAATTGTTCATATGCTTGTGGAGGTCAGTGGCTTCTCTGTGCAGCGTGCAATTGTGTTTGTTAGAGTGGTCTAGCATTTCTGTGTTCTCTAATAATATGCTGTGTCCAGGTTGGTGCATCAAGTGCTCTGCTATGGCCGACTTCTCTGGTTAGCTATTCAATGCGAATCAGGGTGGCCTATTGCAACATTCACATCTGCTTCAAACAGACATGTGTTCTTTCTCCCACCCTGGACTTTCCACAGATATATAAATCCCATTTGCCTAGGTTGTTGTATGTTTTCCGGGCTGTATGGCCATGTTCCAGAAGTATTCACTCCTGACGTTTCGCCCACATCTATGGCAGGCATCCTCAGAGGTCGTGACATCACACCTCTGAGGATGCCTGCCATAGATGTGGGCGAAACGTCAGGAGAGAATACTTCTGGAACATGGCCATACAGCCCGGGAAACATACAACAACCCTGTGATCCCGGCCATGAAAGCCTTCGACAACCCATTTGCCTAGTTTCCAACAGACTTCACAACCTCTAACGATGCCTGTCATAGATGTGGGCGAAACGTCAAGAAAGAATGTTTTTGGAACATGGACATACAGCCCGGAAAACTCAAAGCAATCCAGTGATTTCGGCCATGAAAGCCTTCGGCAACACATTGTTCAGAAGAGGTTTGCCGTTGCTTTTCTCTGAGGCTGAGAGAGTGTGACCCACCCAAGGAGACTCTCCAGAGTCCCGACAAGGATAAGGTCATCCAAACAGAAAAAGGCATGTGGCAGGGAGCTCAGGGCGCATTTGGAGACGCCAGTTCTGCTGGCTAAAGTTCAGTGGCCCTTGGCCCCAATTTAAAATGACATCCTGTGTGGCAGAGAGTGGGGAGGAAGGGGGAGAGAGGGAGGGAGGGAGGACCTGCCTGGCTTCAGAACCAAACAAGATCCTCTCTGCCCGCGCCTTTGGATTTCCAGAGGAGGATTCTGGACCTGTATATCCTTCTCTGACACTAAGCGCCCCATTTGGACGTTTTCCCTTTAAGAGGAGAGAAGGCGCACGCTTCCGTTGCCCCCCAGGCGCTAATCTGGGTGGCCAATTGCAACATTCACACTTGCCTCAAACCGACAAGAGTTCTATCTCCCACCCTGGTCATTCCACCGATCTATAAACCCCACTTGCCTAGTTTCCAACAGACCTCACAACTTCTGAGGATGCCTGCCATAGGTGTTGGCGAAACGTCAGGAGAGAATGCTTCTGGAACATGGCCATGCAGTCCGAAAAACTCACAGCAATCCAAAGAGTTTGCAGCCTGCAGGAGAAAAAGGCATCTCTCTCCTATCCCGTCAAATTTGCTGCTGAGATCCTTTTGCGGGGTTGAAGGGACACCCCGAAAAAACCCACCCGAACACTTGTGAAGCGAATTAAAACAATCAGGATGGTCCAAATCTGGATCCTGAGCTCCTGGGGGAGCTTGGGGGGTGTACCCCATCCTCACCCCAATCATCCAGAGTAGGAGAGCACAAGGTGTGTGCCAATGGAGGTGGATGAATCAACCCGTTCTGCTTTCAATTGTTTATGGATCTTATTTATCTTAAGATCGCTGTCCTTTCCTCCCGTTTCTATATATGAACAATTCACAGCCATAGATGCAGGGGAAAGTCAGGAGAAAATGCTGCTAGAAGTGGGCCATACCGTCCGAAAACTACACAACACCCCAAGCCGACGATTTTATACCGCTGGGCCCATAACTCTTTATTGGGTAAAGTGAGCTGTTAGGCTCAAAATAAAATATGAAGCTCCTATGTGGAAACAATGTGTTGCCGAAGGCTTTCATGGCCGGGATCACAGGGTTGTTGTATGTTTTCCGGGCTGTATGGCCATGTTCTAGAAGTATTCTCTCCTGACGTTTCCTCTGAGGATGCCTGCCATAGATGTGGGCGAAACGTCAGGAGAAAATACTTCTAAAACATGGCCATACAGCCCGGAAAACATACAACAACCCCATGTGGAAACAGTTGTGGCGGCAGACATAGGCTGGATCTACACTGCCAAAGAATGCAGTTTGATCTGCATTATATGGGTCTACGCTGAGCATATCTGCATGTATACAGCATTGTAGATCCAGCCTTAGACGAAAGGCTTACGTTCTCATCTGGTGTGCCAACGCAATTGGGTCTGCTACAAGGGAAGGCTGCACTGCCAAATAACGCATCATATGTTCAGTGTAGACCCATCCAATGCAGCTCGAACTGTATTATCAGCGTTCACACTCATAGGATGCATTATGTGGCAGTGTAAATCCAGCTAGAGGCATGGGGTCGAGGGTTAGGGTAGAAAATCCAGCTCTAGCGCCTTGTCTTTTGTAACGTGGAGGGAACCAGGCGGGAGAGTCTGACTCCCGAGGAAGCTCTCTTCTTTCTCAGGGATCGGGGCCTCCCCTCCTCTCCGGGAAGCTGCTTTCCCCTCGGTCCTCTCGGAGCCCAAGCGTTGCCTCGGTAAATTATAGCAATTACGCCGCCGCGATGATGATGATAATAATATTCGGTGTACTGCGGTCTCCAGATAGTCATCCATCACCCTCAATCGAGCTGTCAGAGCCGGCAGATTCGTCCCTGGGAGGCAGCGAGTCTTCCAGCTGGGGAGAAGGAGGCAACATCATCATTAATTAGAGGCTGACCCGGGGGCTCTTCGCATGTCTGAACCCAGGCAGCAAGTCTCCACTCCTTTCCTCGCCTCCTCTCCCTGAGCCCCAGCTGCCCTCCCTGCTAGAAACACACTCACACCGCTTGCAAACTCTTAAGGAGAGTCTGGCTAACTGGCCTACTGCAAGTTTCCCCAGTCAAGAGACTCCCATTCTGAGACTTTCCCATTTTATTTCCCCTCTCCCAATTTTTTATGTTTTTAATATATTATATATATATATTATGTACTTTATATATATTTATGTATTTTATATATTTTTTCTATTTTCTTTTTTTCTATTTTATTTTTTTTTTCTATTTTATATATATATTTACATATTTGTATAGTGTCCGCCTGCTCTGGTGAAGCGGGTTAAACCGCTGAGCTGCTGAACTTGCTGATCGAGAGGTGGGAGGTTCGAATCCGAGGAGCGGGGTGAGCCCCCACTGTTAGCCCCAGCTTCTGCCAACCTAGCAGTCCGAAAGCATGCAAATGTTAGTAGATCAATAGATCTGGCGGGAAAGTAAGGGCGCTCCATGTAGTCATGCTGGCCACATGACCTTGGAGGTGTCTACTCACAATGCCGGCTCTTGGGCTTAGAAATGGAGATGAGCACCAACCCCCAGAGTCAAACACGACTAGACTTAATGTCAGGGGAAAACCTGTGCCTTCAAGTCCTTTCCGACTTATGGTGACTGTAAAGCAAGTCTGACCAACCATGCAGCTGTGGACAAGTCTACATAGAGACCACGAAATGCAGCATTGCCCAAACAGGAATCAAGGAACATGAAAGGCATTGCAGACTAACTCAACCAGAGACGTAAGCCATACCAGAGCACTTGATGAACCAACCTGGATACAGCATATTATTTGAGAACACAGAAATGCTGGACCACTCTCACAACCCCTATGTCAGACTGTGCAAAGAAGCCACTGAAATCCACAAGCATGTGGACAAGTTCAACAGAAAGGAGGAAACCATGAAAATGAACAATATCTGGCTACCAGTATTTTAAAAAAACTCTAAAATCAGAACAGTAAATGAAGAACAACAGTCAAAAACAAGAGAATTCTAGACAAGAAACAATCAGTTTTCCCCTCCCAACATAGGATTCCCCCAGGCAGAAATCAGCCATGCTTTGAAGCTGCAAGGCTGAAAGTCTGACCAAGATGTATTTGCCTTCATCTGAGGCTGAGAGAGTGTGACTTGTCCTAAGTCACTGGGTAGATTTTCCACAACTGACTCTTGACTCTCCAGCAGTCCAAGGTTCAAGCCACCCTTGTTTGTATATATCCAGGCGTGCAAGTTCTGGAAGGAAAAGCCTGGCTTGAAGCGATAGGGCAGGAAGGTACTCACTGGCAGTGTTAGTCTTTCTAAACAGCTTCCTACTTTTATTCCTTAAGCCTAAGAAGATTGTTTAAAGTCCTCCTCCATAAGGATCTTAGGGCACACATGTCACTAGTAAAAACATGTTTGGAATTAACACAATGTAACAAAAACTGAAAACTTTTCTGTTCCTGGTTTGAAAGGGTTATTTCAAATTTAGTTGCATGGTGCTTACTTTGAAAGTTGTACACTTGGTTTTTGTGGCTGCCACAAACTAGGTTGAATTGGTTGAGACTCTATGAGATATTCATTAAAAAACTAGATCGAAATATGCTGCAGGATGTCCAGCAAAAAAACAAAGTTTTTGCAGTTTAATCAACTTTTGGTGTGTTTTTATGATAGAACCAATTATAGGAAATGACATTTATAGCCCAGTGTTACATAGTGGTTATTAAATATGTACTGTATCATTTCAAGGCTAACCAGCTTAACTTCTTATCCCCTCTGTGATCACTTACTTTGGAATAGTAGGTTGATGAAAAATATTGCCTTCTGTTTACTATTAAGAGAGAATTCTATATCCAATGTGATTCTATGCAGGAAGTGAGCCCCACTGAGTTGACCAGGGATTTATTCATAAATAACTGTGTACATAATTACAAGCTATGTCAAAGGTTGTTCTAGGATTAACCCAAGAGGCTAGAAGTAAATTCCAATGAGCCTTGTTCAAAATAAACATAGTTGGCAGTGAGTTTACATTAGCTGTGGGATTCATGTTATGCATGCACTTGATGTTCTTTGACTCCAGCTCCCAGTTGTCTTGGCTAGGCTGCTGGGATTAGCTCTCCAATAGTATCTATGGGACTTGCATGATTCTCATCTCATATATATCTTGGTCTACCTATCCCATGGCTAAGGGGAACTAATAGGTTACATATACAATCCATGCAAGCTACCATCCCCTTTACCCAGAGGCCTACACTGTTTGTGTGCTCGGGAAAGAACCACTGAGAACACAAACATTGCAGCTGAGCTTCTGTTCATTCCACTTTCCAGAACAACAAACTGATATAGTGTAACCTCAAAACCTTGGGGTTTTTTGGAAGTCAAACTGAATTGAGTTCCTCCCCACCACGCTAAACATGCTTAAACACTGGATTTAATTATATTTAAGGAGCATTTGTTTGTAAAAGTTTTCATCTGAGCGTTTTTATTGCTCTTTCTTTCTTCTACCTGGCCCCAGGACTCTGATGGGCTGAGATAAAATTTAGATTAGTATCTAACAATTAGATTTTGCCTTTATGCCTACAGAGCTGCTCTCACCCCTAAAATCTGGTGAATTTCCAAGAAAATAACTTGTCATGCATGCTCTTGTCCGTGTACTCAACTTAAAATGCCAGGAATGAACAAATTCATAGGAGCTGAGGCCACAAGAGATTCTAAGGCCCCAAAGGCTACAGTATTTAAGTTTATAGCCCAGACTGTTGAATGCAGCTTTCTATACCATTGACTATGCTGGGAATTGTAGTCCAACAACATCTAGGGTGTTACAAAATACCTGCCCCTGTTCTAAAGGCTCAGGACTTTTGACTCTTCCAGACTGTCCAAAATATATACAGTACTCAGCAGCAATCCAACTCCAAAGACCTTAATAGACATATTGCTATTAATCCCAATGAAATAAGGAATAGTCTTCCAAATAAGCATATCAGTACCTTGGACTAGCCAAAGGATCAAAAATGTCAAGCATTACTTCCACTTTGCTAAAACATTATTAAAGCAATATTCAACCATTAGTCTGAGTCAGAGTAAATCAACTGAATCCATCAGATTTACCCAAGTGTTGACATGGCAAGTATGTCATGATTCACTGTGTCTACTCTACTTAGAACTAGATTTGGCCTTTAAGCCTACAGATCTATTCTCATTCCTAATGTCTGGTGAACTTCCAAGAAATTAACTTATTCTATGTGCTCTTGTTTATACATTCAAGTTGAATATGAATCCAATGTAGTGGCTACCCAATGTAGAGGGTCCTTGGTATCCACTGAGGTTTGGTTCCAGGTTCCCTGTGGATACCAACATCTGTTTAAGTCCTATTGCACACAAAGACATAGTAAAATGGTGTCCCTTATATAAAATGGCAAAACCAAGGTTTGCTTTCTGTATTTTACAAAATATTTCATGCATGAATGATTGAATTCATGGTAACAGATATATACTTAGGCAAATCCATCAAAATGAGGAAAGAGTGAACTTCTCCCTCTTACATCCTCTCAACAGTTAAAATAACAAGATGGATATGTGTAGTAAGAGAGAAGATTTTTAATGCCTCAAACCCATCCCTCTGGAGAACTAGAATGTTTACTCACTTACTAGACATCCTCCTATGACCTAATTGCCTGTGTTTGGATTTTGGAATTGCTTGTGTTGTTGTTTTTCTTACGCACCTCTGGGATTAATAGCTATTTTAAAACCACACTGTTTAAAATATCAACAGTTATTGTTAACGTATAACTCCAACAGAAGCAGGACAGGGGTACGCAGACAATGAGAAACTCAACTAGGCCCAATTCTGCCTCCTGATTTTGTCTAGGCAAGAGCAATCTCATTTGTTGCAAAAAGAGGATGGAACTGTCTGACCTCATTATACCATAAATGTAACCTATTCCTGGGATTTTAAGGTGATCACTGAAAGACAGAGTTAACAGTTAATATTGGGAGAGGGTAGGTGATCTAGATTATATGGCATGGATAGTAGATTATCCTAGATTGCAACTCAGTATTTAGTGATAAACATTTGTTTAAACAATTTTTGTGGCTCTTCATGTATCAGATGAAGAACATGGATTGAAAAGGAAGGGGTTAAATCCAGTTTATTTTCTCTAAGAAATGTGAGGAATAACATGAGAGGAAAGGGACCAGAGAGAGGATAGCACACTTGAGGTAGCTGTCTTCATATGAGTTCTAGAAAAAAACATGCCAAGTCGATGATCTGGGCCCATAACCTCCCAAAAATATTAAAATTATTCAGTAGCACATAGTACTTTGCCAGACACCCAATTAGATCAAGACAACTCCTATGTAGCATCACCACCATCATTCAAAATGTTGAAAGACAGCACCAGACCAGTTTTACTACAAAGAACATAGAAACAGCCTTACATTGACTCAGCCCATCAAACTTAATATCCACTTTGACCACAGCTCCCCAGTATCATCCCTTGCCTGGACCAATCTGGAGCTCCTGGCCATTGCTTATTGATCTCCTATCCAAGCATCTACTAGGCCAGGTTGTGTTTAGATTTCCAAACAGGTGAAATCAAATGCATTCATGGTAGTAATAGTGAAATAATATAGTCTAAGCTAGGAACCAGGATGTCCCTTCATGCTATCACTTTGATTCTAGGATGTTTGGGCAAGATGTAAAGACAGACCTGGTAACATTCAACTGTCCTACAAGGCTATTGTTGGAGTCTTAAAAACAAAAAAAACATGCACATCCTTTACAATTAACCAAAACACAACAGTTGAGAGCTGTTCTTATAGATTTGTACAGTTTCACTTTGTTAACTTGCAGAAATGCTATCAAAATATTCCTGAGATAATGATCTGCCTAAATGTTAGTTCCAACTGCTCCAGTTAACCCACTAGGCCCTGTGTGTGTGTATATGTGTGTGTGCATATATATGTATGCATGTGTGTGTGTGTGTATGTGTATGTAGAAATTCCATTTATATTATATTCCTGAGATAATGATCTGCCTAAATGTTAGTTCCAACCACCCAAATTAACCCACTAAACCATGTGTGTGTGTGCATGTGCACACATATGTCTGTGTAGTAAATTCCATTTATTTATATTCTCTTCCTGAAATAATTATCTGCCTAAATGTTAGTTCCAATTTCCCCAATCAACCCACTAGGCCATGTGTGTGTGCATATACCTGTGTGTATGCATGTGCTTGTGTGTGTGTGTGTGTGTGTGCAGCAAATTCCATTTATATTCTATTCCTGAGAAATTATCTGCCTAAATGTTAGTTCCAATTTCCCCAATTAACCCACTAGGCCATGTATGTGTGCATGTACCTGTGTGTATGCATGTGCTTGTGTGTGTAGCAAATTCCATTTATATTCTATTCCTGAGAAATTATCTGCCTAAATGTTAGTTCCAACTGCCCCAATTAACCCACTAGACCATGTATGTGTATGCGTGTGTGTGTGTGTGTGTGTGTGTGTATATATATATGTGTGTGTATGTGTGTGTGTACAGTAAATTCCATTTATGTTATATTCCTGAGATAATTATCTGTCTAAAGTTTAGTTCCAACTGACCCATTTAACCCAATAGGCCATGTGTGTGTGTGTTTGTGTGTGTATGCATGTCCATATATATGTGTGTGTGTATAAAAATACATTAAATGTCATTTGTTTCCTTAGGTCTAAATTGTAGGGCTTACAAGAGGACATTGCCCAATGTATGTGCAGGAAATGCTTTAAAAAGTCCTGCAAGTCTGCATAAGCCTCAGCGGGTATTGAGGGTAATGATAAGAACTGTCAAGTAGCCGGGTCCCTTTTGTTCTTCCTGCGATAAACAGGCCATTCAAATGTGTGCTTCCCTCCTCGTTTTGCTGGGTATCCCCGAAGCAAGGACGAAATAGCCACCTCTATAAAAAAAAAAAGAAGTCGAATGAAGCTGCTTTTTCAATGCCTAGGCCAGCAGTCAGCAAAAGAAGAAGAGATTGGATGTTCCTCCCAATTGCCTGCGCCTTTTATCCTTCCTTCCTTCACAGGAGTTTGGGCGGCGGGGATCGGGAGACGAGGGGACCCCAGATCAGGCCGGTTCCCCGTCCTCTGTGCTGGGTTTTGTCCGCCTCGGAGCTCCTTTCAATAGCTGATTCTTTCCAAAGCCTAGCCGAGCGCGCCTTTCTCTCTCGCTCGGCCTCATTTGTAACTTAGTCCGACTGATGGATATGGAGGCAGCAGCTCATTAATTAATTTCTAATTAAAAGTACTGAGCTCCCCTCCCTCCTTCGGCTTTTCCGCGCCTGCGCAAAACAGACCTCTGGGAACGGTTTCCTGTGGAGGAATGTGGGAATTCATCAGCAACTGAATATACTAGAGAGGTTTGGGGAGAATTCACCATGATTTGTAGGAGTTGTAGGTACTGGGATGTATAGTTTGCCTGCAATCTAAGAACATCTGAACTCCACCAAGAATGGATCTGGAACTCACAGAACCCCCACGACCAACAAAGGATACTGGTGTTCTTTGGAGGGATTTGTAGGAGTTGTAGTTCAGCTACATCCAGAGCACATTATGAAACCAAACAATGATAGATCTGGACCACACTTGGCATGCATACCCAATATGCCCAAACTTGAATATTGGTGGTTTTGAGGGGAGTTGACCTGGACATTTTGGAGTTGTATGTACTGGGATTTATAGTTCATCTGCAATCAAGGAACACTCTGAAGTCCAAAGGTGAAATTGGACCAAACTTGGCACAAAGATTCCCCATAGCCAGCAAAAAATTCTGGAGGTCTTTGGGGGAAGTTGGCCTCGATTTGGGGGAGTGGTAGTTCACCTACATCCAGAGAGCACTGTTGTTGGGGTAATCTCTGAGCGGTTAGACTCAATTTAACCCTCTCTGGGGGAGATTCCACCAAAAATATAGCAGAGTAGCAAAAGTAAATTTTCAAATGCAGCAGTTACTTACACATGGTGAGCAAAGAGAAGCCTTTGTCTATTTAGGATGGCAATGGAGTGCAGAGTCTCAGTAAAAGTTCAAAAAGCATTTATGCAGGTAAAAAAAATTCCATTGTAGATAGAAAGGCTTGGGAGCTGTCTAGTCTACTCTAGACTAGTTTCTAAGGAAAAATAAGAAAGGAAAAATAACAAACATCTAGATAGTTACATCTTGCCTGGAGGAGCAGCAAGGTGGTGTTGTTAGCTTGAAGAACAAAGGGAGAAGAATGAACCAAAATGGTTCCAACCTCATGGTCCAGTTTATTGGGGCCATAAAGGATATTCTGACCAATGAGAAGTTAGTCTCCTGAAGATTCACATTTCTACTAACTTCAAAGTAAGGGATGTGACGTAAACAGGATAGAGGGAAACACAGTAAAGCCTATCTAGGCATGCTTTGAAACAGGGAAAGGATTCCCTCAATCTAATTCTATCATCTATCTGACTATATTTAGACTTGAGTAGTCCAGGGTGATTCCCAACAACTGTGAACCCAAACACTGATGGATCTGGACCCAAATTGGCACACATACCTGATATGCCGAAATTTGATTACTGGAGGGGTTTGAGGGGAACTGACCTTCCTTTCTGGGAGTTGTAGTCAGAGCCGGCCCTAGGTATTTTTCAAGTGTAGGCGAACAGAATTTTGGCGCCCCCCCAAACCAATCACTGAAAAATAAAAGCGTTGGATAAGCAAAAATGTTGGATAATAAGGAAGTATAAAGGAAAAGCCTATAAAACATCAAATTATATTATGATTTTAAAAATTAAGCACCAAAACATCATGTTTTACAACAAATCAATAGAAAAAGCAGTTCAATACATGGTAATGTTATGTAGGAATTACTATATTTGCAAATTTAGCACTAAACATTGAACAGGGATATAGGGCAGTGTGGACTTAGATAACCCAGATAGCCCTCAGTATTAAAAAAAACTCTAAAATCAGGACAATAAATAAAGAACAACACTCTGAAAACAGAAGAAATCCAGACAGTAAACAATCAGGGACAGCTAACACCTCCTAAAAAAAGATTCTCCCAGGCAAGAAGAAGCCAGGCCTTGAAGCCACAGGGCCATTAAATGCTAATCAAGGTGATTAATTACAACATTCACACCTGCTTCAAAGAAAAGTTCTTTCTCCCACCCTGGACCTTCTACAGATATATAAACCCCACATGCCTAGCTTCTAAGTTCCTACAGACCTCACAATCTCTGAAGGCCCCAAAGGTGGGCTTGCGTGGTGCGAAGGTGGGTCTGCGCCGGCCGGAAGGCCCAGCGCGGCCGCTGGAAGGCCCGAAAGAGAAGGAGGTGGAGAGTGGTGCCCTCCTCCCAGGACGATGGTGCCCCCGGGACGATGGCGCCACAGGCAAATGCCTATTTCGCCTTATGGTTGGACCGCCTCTGGTTGTAGTTCACCCACAACCAGGGAAAATGTGACTCCATCGATGATGGACTTGGTCCAAACTTGGTACACAGAACTCCCATGACTAATTTAATCTACTAGAGGGGTTTGAGGGGACTGACTCACCGTCGTGGGAGTTGTAGTTTACCCTACAGCCAGAGAGCACACTGAACCCCACCGATGATGCATCTAGAGCAGCCTTGCCCAACATAACAAACTTTAAGGACTGATGGATTTTCTGGGGGTTAACTCGTGGTGTGAGTTGTAGTTCACCCACAACCTTATGCATTTTGTACAGTTAAGAATTGACTTTTTCAAATAACCCAGGTACCCAAGCTAGTATATACATATATTTCGCTACCCAACTGTGTGTGTATGTGTGTGTGGTATATGTATATGTATGTTATATAGACACACAGACCTAGTCCAACTGCAGTCATGCCTCGCTGTGATGCGTGTTGCAGAACCGCCCCGCTTCTCCTTTAGAAAGATTGCGAGCCGTGTTGGGGTCTGATCAATGTTTTTCGGGGGGGGGGAGAGAGAGAGAGATACTCCTCCCCATGCATTTTTAGGCTCAGGGCCATGAATTTTGGTTTTGTTTTGTGTTTGCCCCCCTTCAGCCCCTCGGACGCTCGAGAGAGAGGAGGGCAGAGCGGACCCCGACGCCTCTCCTGATCGCTCCTGGAACCTGGGATCCCCCTCCCCGTTGCCATGTCCTACCCCCAGTTCGGATATCCCTATTCATCCGCACCTCAGGTAAGAAGGTCTGCCGCCGGGATCGGGTCGTTTCCACGCTTTTCCCTTCCTCCGCGCTCTCTTTCCAGCCCTAGCCGATCCCTCTCTACGAGCAGATGGGTTTGCAGGAACGGGGTCTATTGAAAGTGTTTGGGGGTGTGGGGCTGATTCCCATCAAAGGTCCACGTTCTCCAGTTTAGGCAGCAGATCCTATTGGGTATCAGAGGCATTTCATGGCAAGCAAACAGGAGAAGAAGAAGAAACCCACCTTAAAGTGCTTCCTTCCTTCACACTGCAGGGTTCAGGACTTGAACTGCTCTGGCTGGATTCAATAGAATTGTAGGAGTTGTCGTTTTGCAAGGTCTTTAGCCTTCTCTGGGCTTTTCCACACTGCCTTTTACCCCAGGATCTGATCCCAGATGATCTGCTTTGAACTGGAATATATGAGTCCCCACTGCCAGATAACCTGGGATAAACAGACAATCTGGGACCCAGAACAAGTATTTACCTGTTGACAGTGATAAATGATACTTCTCACAAGCTAACGCAACCTCTCTGTTCCCAACCTCTTTTCCTGTTTTCTCATCCACAGCCCATCCATGAGTTAAACTAGATGTAAATAAATAGTCTTAGACCCCTTCTACACATCTGAATAAAATCCCACATTATATGCTTTGAACTGGATTATATGGCAGTGTGGACTCAGATAACCCAGCTCAAAGCAGATATGTGGGGATATTCTGGGTTATGTGGCTGTGTGGAAAGGCCCTGGGACAATGTGGAAGGGCCCTCTGCTAAGGTGCGCTGGTGCCTCGCCAAACTACAAATCCCCAAAATTTCATTACCATTGAGCCCTGGTAGTTCAAGTGGCAACAAACTGTATCCTTTCCACAGTGTAGATGTCCCCAAGGAGAGTGGGGTTGGGTGAGATGCAAGACAGCCAACAGCAAATCTAGTATTGGGTTGGTGTGAGTTTTCTGAGCGGTATTGGCCATGTTTCAGAAGCATTCTCTCCTGACGTTTCTTCACCCACATCTATGGCATGCATCCTCAGAGGTTGTGAGGTCTGTTGGAAACCTGGCAAGTGAGGTTTATATATCTGTGGCATGTCCAGGGTGGGAGAAAGAACGCTTGAGGGCTTGAGGCAAGTGTGAATGGTGCAATTGGTCAGCTTGATTAGCATTGAATGGCCTTGCAGCTTCCTGCCTGGTGGAATCCTTTGTTGAGAGATTGTTTCATGCCTGGAATTCCCCTGTTTTCTGAGTGTTGTTCTTTATTTACTGTTCTCATTTTGGAGTTTTTTTAATACTGGTACTTCTCACCCCGAAGGGGACTCAGGGCGGATTACAATGAACACATATATGGCAAACATTCAATGCCAACAGACAAACATCATACATTAGACAGACTCAGAGGCATTTTTAATATTTTCCCAGCTTTACGATTCCGGCCACAGGGGGAGCTGTTGTTTCACCGTCCAGTAGTGGCTGTACTTCCGCATTCCTTTCCTCGTGTTTTGCTGGCGGTTTTATGGTGTTGTAAATTAGCCTCCCGCATAAAGCGTCCCTAAATTTCCCTAATTGACAGGTGCAACTGTCTTTCAGGGCTGCATAGGTCAACAGCAAGCCGGGGCTATTAATGGTCGGAGGCTTAATCCGACCCGGGTTTCAAACTCATGACCTCTCGGTCAGTAGTGATTTATAGCAGCTGGTTACTAGCCAGCTGCGCCACAGCCCGGCCCCTTCTTTCTGTTGAAATTGTCCACACACTTGTGGATTTCAGTGGCTTCTCTGTGTAGTCTGACATGATGGTTATCAGAGTGTTTCAGCATTTCTGTGTTCTCAAATAATATGCTGTGTGTGTCCAGGTTGGTTCAGCAAGTACTCTGCTATGGCTGACTTCTCTGGTTGGATTAGGTCAGCAAATAAAGAACACCACTCAGAAAACAGGGGAATTCCAGACAAGAAACAATCAGGGCCAATTAACACCTCCCAACAAAGGATTACCCCAGGCAGGAAGCAGGCAGGCCTTGAACCTGCAAGGCTATTCGATGCTAACCAAGCTGGCCAATTGCAACATTCACACGTTCCACAGATAGACAAAAGTTCTTTCTCCCGCCCTGGACATTTCACAGATATATAAACCCCACTTGCCTAGTTTCCAACACACCTCACAACCTCTAAGGGTGCCTGCCCTAGATGTGGCAAAACATCGGGGCAGAATGCTTCTGGAACATGGCCATACAGCCTGGAAAACTCACAGCGACCCAGTGATTCCGGTCGTGTAAGCCTTCGACAACACATCCCAGGATTCCATAGCCTTGAGCCATGGCAGTTCAAGTGGTGCCAAAAGGCAGTTAGTTATTCAGCAGTGCAAAGCTGACTGGATCGGAGAAGGACGCCTTCCCCTTTGCAGCCGCGCCTCAGCAGGCCCTCAATTCTTTCTTTTTGTCTGTCTGTCTGTCCAGTTCCTGATGACCACCAACTCCTTGACCACGTGCTGCGAAACCAGCGGCCGGAGCCTGACCGATTCGGCGGCAGCGGCGGCGGCCTCTGCGCAGGCGCCGGTCTACTGCCCGGTCTACGAGAGCCGGCTGCTGGCCACGGCCAGGCACGAGCTCAACTCGGCCGCCGCCCTGGGGGTCTACGGGAACCCCTACGCCAACAGCCAAGGCTACGGCAACTACGTCACCTACGGGACCGAAGCCTCCGCCTTCTACTCTCTGGTAAGCCCCCGGGGCAACCGCCAACGCGCAAGCGCAGCATCCCAGTGGTGCTAAAACCCTAGCGATATACCCCAGACTCTAGAGGAAAGGGGCGGTCAGGAAAAATGTGGCAGTATCTTTAAGATTTATGGTCCCCTCCTTCCACATTTGCTGGTTTGACTTATGGTGGATTTGATGATTAGTCACTGTTTCTTCTCTCTAGGGCCCCTTACACATTGCCCCCATATCCCAGGATCCGATCCCAGATTATTTTGGAAAATAACTGCACCCAGTCTCTGGGCACATTTCCTTTTGGAAATAAATGGCAATCATAACCTTACTGAAAAGAAAAAAGATGTTATATCCGTTTGGCAAAGGTGAATCTTCATGAACATGTGAAGACCACCTTTTGAAAACCACTAGTCAAGAAAAGCATGGCCCTGTTAGGAGTCAACCCTTTGAACAAGTGATATTCACAAGCATTCATGCAATGGCACAAAGGTAACTCAGCTGTTAGACTGAAGAACCATGTCTTTGAACTGCCAAGGACAAAGACATGTCACTACAGAAATATATTTGGTAAGCAGAAGACGGTTGTTTCTTTTAAGCTGAAATTGCAGTTGCAGTTTTAATTGCAGTTACCCAAAAACATTTCCACTCCCTTGAAACTTCTTAGTTTAAAATATGCACTCAGAGATAAATAAACAAAGTCTTCTTTGAAAAATAACATAACTTGTTTACTCATAAATATCTTGTATTAATTCACCATACATGCACATTTCTTGTTAAAGTTCTGCTACAGATGAGATATAGCTTCTCTGTGTTGAGAACACAAGGTATCATTTTTAATCAATAGTCCATAGTCTTTTAGTATAGTTGTAGTCACTGAAGTCCATAAGCATACATGCCTGTATTCACCTCCACTGAGGTCTAAAGCAAACTTATTCCATTGAAATCCAAGCACATACATCTGCTTTCATTGAAGACCAAACACATACATGCATCCACCTCCACTGAGGTCTGATGCAAACACTCAATACAAAATGGAGTCCTGAGTCTGAACATGCTCTGTACAATCACATGTCTATAGTCCCTCCCACACCAAAGAAATACAGTCAAACTGGAAAATCAACATATACAGTAGAGTCTCACTTATCCAACATAAA
The DNA here is from genome assembly GCF_035594765.1 of Anolis carolinensis. Classification (NCBI taxonomy): domain Eukaryota; kingdom Metazoa; phylum Chordata; class Lepidosauria; order Squamata; family Anolidae; genus Anolis; species Anolis carolinensis. The sequence goes on from NC_085844.1 coordinate 95,861,826, forward strand.
CGGGCCGGCAGAATGTTGGATAAGCAAATATGTTGGATAATAAGGAGGGATTAAGGAAAAGCCTATTAAACATCAAATTAAGTTATGATTTTACAAATTAAGCACCAAAACATGTTATACAACAAATTTGACAGAAAAAGTAGTTCAATACGCAGTAATGCTATGTAGTAATTACTGTATTTACGAATTTAGCACCAAAATATCACGATGTATTGAAAACATTGACTACAAAAATGCGTTGGATAATCCAGAATGTTGGATAAGTGAGACTCTACTGTACATATAAATCAAGTTAGCAAATATATACATTAACAAACAAATAGTGAGAGGCTTGGGAGGTAGCACTTTCCAACAGATTATCTGTTTGTTCCAGGTTATCTGGCAGTGGGAATTCATATAGTCCAGTTTAAAGCAGATAATCTGGGATCAGATCCTGGAATATAGAGCAGTGTGGAAGGGGCCTAGGAATCTAGCTCCTCCAATACAACTTCCTCTGGAAAGTCACACTGGAGGACGGAAAGAATCCGAGGCAAAACATTTTTAATCAAATCTTTTTATTGTATATTATTATTATTATTATTATTATTATTATTATTATTATTATTATTATTATTATTATTACTCGGCCTTTCTCCTCATGAGACTCAAGGCTGCTAACATTCCACATTAGACAAGTTTAAAAGGTGCAATACAAAAGTTAAAAAATAAATAGCAACAGTGAGTTCAGGAGACAAATATAGATACTAAAATAACTAACAAAACAAACACATTACAACATCCTAATGAATCCTCCTTCCCCACCCACTACCTCCTATGACATTTTAATCACATCTGAGAATAACACTGTGTAATATTGTTTTGTTCCTGTGTTATAAATGTCATTTTCTAATTGGTTCTATCATAAAAGCATGGGAAAAGTTTATTAAACTGCCCAAACTTTGTTTTTTGCGGGACACCCTGCACCATGTTTTACACTAGTTTTTCAATTAATATCTAAACCAATTCAACCTAGTATGTGGCAGCCACAAAAACAACGTTTCTAGAGTATAAGAACTACTTTTAAAGTACCTACCACACAATTAAATAGGAAGTAATACTCTGAAACCAGGAACAGAAATTTTGTCAAACTGTTTTGTTCTCTCTAGGAATCTCTAGCTCCTCCAATACAACTTCCCCTGGAAAGTCACACTGAAGGACCTAAAGAATCCTAGGCAGAATAATCAGATCTACAAAAGTCCAAACCTCGGATGTAAGAGGGATAACCATGATTATAAAAGGAGCTAGATGTCATTTTATGAACTATAATTCCTGTATTGCCCATAATTAAACATTATGACTAAAGCTGATGGGAGTTGTGATATAGTGACATCTGGAAGGCTGTAGTTTGCTCTGCTTCATCAGGATAGTAGGGTTCAATTTTAGATAAAAGGCTTGTAAATATGATGTCTGACTTTAAAATGCCCTTTAACCTTTCCCCAACCTCAGAGCCACAAGTGCTGTTGGTTTTCAATTCGCATTATTCCAATTCCACATAGCAGATAATCAAAAGTGAAGGGAGTTGTTGTTCAGTAACATCTGAGAACCCAAACTGGGTAAAAACTAAAGAGCACTGACCAGGATGTAAACACATTTTGGTGGCACTCTGTCTATGTGGATTCTCAATCCATTGAGTCAACAGTCATTTGAAGGCAACAATAAGGCTCCGTGATCCTCAATGAAAATGAGTTTGACACCCCAACCTAGGAAAATGTGTCTCAAGCCATCTGTTGTGCCAAGGACCAGTGCCATATTTTGCCCACTAACTTCAATTGTTTCTTTCTTCCCTTTGAAATTCACCATGGATTGGCAGCCAATGGCTTGAGGATCACCATTCAGTAGCATTGGCCAAGGCTACTTGGGGTCTAGTTTTTTAAGTTCCAACTTTTTATTCAATTCTGTGGTTAACTTCCTCCTTCCTGATGGAGGACCTTACAGATTCCTAGGGAGAACCCCTCTCTAGGAAATTTTAGGTCCTTCAGTGTGACTGTGATCAACTTCCTCCAGTCATGTAAAACCAAGAGATTTCTAGAGAGAACACCTCTCTAGTAATCTCTTGGTTCTCCATTTCTAGTTTGATTATTGATCTTTGATTATTTTAATGTTGTTTTTATACTCTGTTGTTTTCAATTGTTTAATTAGATTGTTATATGTTTATTATGTTTTTAAATGTGTTTTTAGTTAGTAAACTCTGGGCTTAGTCCTGCTTGTAAACTGCCCCGAGTCCCTTTGGGAAGATGGTGGCAGGATATAAAAATAAAGTTATTATTATTATTATTATTATTATTATTATTATTATTATTATTATTATTATTATTTGAAACACAACAAGATGAGTCCACAGCAGACACTCTGCTGACTGCTGTACTGGATCACACACCAGACACTTCACAAGTGTCTAGGGCTGTGTGATGTATCTGCAAATATTGCATGCAGATCCCAGTAAAGTGGCCTTCTGCAGCTGGCAGATGGTAATTTTGTCAGTGCCGATTGTGTTCAAGTGCAGGCCAAGGTCTTTAGGCACTGCACCCAGTGTGCCAATCACCACTGGGACCACCTTGACTGGCTTGTGCCACAGTCTTTGCAATTCGATCTTTAAATCCTCATATCATGCCAGCTTTTCTAGTTGTTTCTGCTGTCCCCTGGGATTCCAACATCAACAATCCATACTTTGTTTTTAACACGATTGTGAGGTCAGGAGTATTGTGCTCCAACACTTTGTCTGTCTGAATTCGGAAGTCCCAGAGTAGCTTGACATGTTCATTCTCAAGCTACCTGGGACTTCTGAATTCAGACAGACAGAGTGTTATTATTATTATTATTATTATTATTATTATTATTATTAATAATAATAATAATAATAATAATAATAATACATGACTGTTGTGTTTATCTAGTTTTATGGGGGCAAGTTTACAGAAAAAAATTAATACAAATGTGAAGTGAATGAAGGTATAGGATCTGTTTGGAAAAACCTCTAAACAGCTTATCATAGCAGTTCCCATGCAAATGTATGGCTGACATCACAAATCTATGTGAATGGTGGTGGGGAGTTTAGTACCATATTTCAGACTACATTACTTTTCTACATAAATCTTAAAGGCAACTAGAATCCTTCGGTCTGTCTTTCCCATTTTCCTGAAAATGACCCACTGAAGTGAGTCTGTAACAAGAGGGTAGTACAGAGCGGGCCTAGTGAGTGACATGAGGCCTAGCAAATATTTTGAAGGTAGGCTCTCCATCCTCTCTAGGTAGCATGAAAAATTATGGTAACTATGGTCCATCATTACATGGAAAGACATAAATAACCCAGCTAGTAGAATCATAGGACTGAAAGAGATCACAAGGACCATCCCATCCAACCCCCTGCAATGCAGAAGTATCAGGAGACAGGATCATGGGGGAAATCCTCATAGCCTCAAAAAGTTCAGACAGCTGTGTCAATCCATTTCTGTGTGTTCACACGCTTGCACTTCACATTGCAAGAATGATAACTCACAATTCCATTTCGCTTTTAAGAAAAGCTGTTGATGCTCTAGCTACTTCTCAGTGAGAACTGAGGCTCACCTCTGAAAGAACAGAGAAGATGATAGATAATATCAAAGGAGGCTGGAAGGAAGTAGTTGTCTTTCACTGAAAAATCCCAGAACTTAGCCCCTGCATAGAGGTTCCACAACTTTATACACCACAACACTGGTTTGTGACATCTAATAGCAAAAGATGTGGGGGTTTGCTTTAAGTTCATTATGAACTATTTGTTACCAAATACTTATTTCAAGAGACACCACTGCTAGAAGCTATCTGCATGGATCCAGCAAGGAGGAAGTTCCTTGCCTTTGTCACATGTAAAAACCCATGCATGGCAACTTTGGTTTTGCAAGTACATTAGATTTGTCATGGTTTTCTTTAAATGTGGAACAACATCTATACCCAGGAGTCCCCCTCCCCCAAATGTCATACTGCACTTCCCAGTTGATTACAGGCATGCCACTATTTTGTCCATGACAATGCCATATTTGACCCTTGTTTGTTCCTAGTAATTTCCCCTTGGTCCCTTTGCAAAGTCCAATGTATACAATAAATCTTGTTTACATTGGGAGTAGGAGCAGGGATTGTCAGAATTAAGGCATGAATAATTATACTATGTAACAAAAACTGACCCTTTTAAGTGGGCGGTACCTACTGTGAAAGTAGTTTTTATACTCCAGAAGCTTCATTTTTTGTAGCTGCCACTAACTATGTTGAATTGGTTGAGTCTCAGATGAGATATTCATTGAACAAACAGGATGCCCTGCAGCAACAATTATTTTTCAGTTTAATAAACATTTTCTGTGTTTCTATGATAGACCCAATTTGGAAACTATATTTATAACCAATGAACAAAAATCGTTTCCAACAAAGGATTCCCCCTGGCAGGAAACAGCCAGGCCTTGAAGCTGCCAGGCTATTCAATGCTAATCAAGCTGGTCAATTGCAACCTTCACACTTACCTCTGGCAGATAAGAGTTCTTTCTCCCACCCTGAATATTCGACTGAAACATAAATCCCACTTGCCTAGTTTCTAACCCCTCACAACACAAGACTAGGTGTGGGCGAAACGTCAGTAGAGAACATGACCATATAGCCTGGAAAATTCCCAGTAATTCCGGCCATGAAAGCCTTCACACAACAACAAAAAATGTTATCAGTCTAAGGCTGCTTAACTGCTTCTGAGTATCTGAAACATATTGGGCCAAGGATCTGCCCTCTAAAATATGTCACCAGTTTGTTTTCTTTTCCAGTGACAATAATGCTTAATTAGTTAATTAATTAACACCCACGCCCCATTTGTCCCAGAACAGGAACTCGGTGCTGCTTTAGCTTCCAATTTAATTCAATTAGCTTAATAGTATCCAACAAGTGCTCTAACCCCTTTCCCTGAAACTGATAGGATTTCAAAGGGCTTGTTGAATGACGCTGTGCTTGGCTTTCGTGTTCCAGAACAGCTTTGAGTCCAAGGACGGGGGCAGTTCTGCGCATGCGGGGATCACTCAGGCGGCTGCTTACTACCCCTACGACCACACGCTGAGCCAGTACCAATACGACAGGTAAGGCCCTCCACAGCAATGGGTTATTGCGAGGCCCCACTCGGGAAACGTGAGGATTTCTGCACCTGATCGAAGACCTTTTGACTCCTGGAGTGCACCTACATTATACAATGTGGCCGAAGAAGCGAAAGTGTGCAGCCTAGATGGACAGGATCCGAATGGGAGTAGAATACTGTTTGTGTAAAGCCACAAGTTCTACACTTCTCGGTGAAATCAGTTACCAAACTGCCAGTAGTTTGGACAGAGATTATCTCTTCCCCACCTTCTCTCTCTCCAAAAGTGGCGATCACAGGTTAGGCTTGTGTTGTGTCCGGATGAAATAAACCGGATGTTTGCACTGATACGAGGCTTGTTTGTTTATACTTCTTGGAACCTCAAAGGCTGAGGTTCCCTCCAGCCTTTGATCCATCGCCAGGACTTGGTTTCTGACTGTTTAAGCATAAGACCCACAGACTGGAAAAGTTTCCTTTCTTAATGGTCCCCCCCCCCCCCCCCCAGGATCCGCCTCCCTACCCCAGACCATGTAACTTTCCCAGTTTGTCTATTCCTCGGCTGCAATGTTTCCGAAAGTAATTAAAATAAGAGATTGGTCCCGACCCCGTGGATCCAATTAATTTAACTGAACGGGGACTTGCCATCATTTTGGATTGGAGAATGGATGCCCTTAAGAGAGCATTGGACCTTTCTCTGCGCATGCGCCTTCTAAACGCCAGCGCTCTGGGCGCTGCGGTGATCGATCTTGTATCACTTCTCTTCCTTTCAACGACTCTGACTCCCTCGCAGAAAACTCCAATGGCTCCGTCTTAATTGCATAGAGACGCCCATCGCGCATGCGCCACTGGGATTGATTGGCAACGGAAGGAAGAGACAAGGCAGTCTCTCGTTGGTAGAGGGTGGAAGAGTTTTATGCCAACGTAGAAGTAGTTGTGTTGGGTTAGGAATCCCTCAGCTTGGCCCTGTCTCTAGACTAGCTACTCATTGAGGACTGGGGACTTGATGACACAAGAGACTTGTGCAGTTCAGGGAGGAAACCCAAAAATCCCCTTCTTCAGCCTTGACTGCTCAAGTCTATCAGGTTCAGCATCTTCTTCTGCTTGTCCTAAGGCAGTGGTTCTCAACCTGGTGTCCCCAGATGTTTTTGGCTTACAACTCCCAGAAATCCCAGCTAGTTTACCAGCTGTTAGGATTTCTGGGAGTTGAGGGCCAAAACATTTGGGGATCCCAGGCTGAGAACCACTGTCCTAAGGGCTTCATCAGGATGTCTGCCAACATATCTTCTGATCTGCAGTATTCCAGCCTCATAAATCCCTCTTCATGTGTGTTCTTCACTATATGGTACTTTGTGTCCACATGTTTGAGTAAGGGGCTGATCTCCTCTGTTTGAGAATATCTTAGACACCCTGGATTGTCTTCAAAGACTTCTATTGGTGTTGGCTCACTGATTCAGAAGTCAAGTAGCACCATGTGTAGTACTTCAACTGCTTGCAGGCTTCCGCTGCTGACACATACTCTGCTGGTTATGAAGTTTAGGTCTGGTACTCTGCTATATTTAGGGTGGAATCACCACCAACTGAGGATTATTTTGGGCCTAACGGCTCAGATACCCCAACAAGTTGCAATTTTTTTAACAATCATCTTGGTGGTTTAAGCAACAGAGTTGTGGTAAGTCTACACTGCAGGATGGATGCGGTTTGACACCACTTTTAAATACCATGGCTCAATGTTGAGGAATCCTGGGAGCTTTTGATTTTGCAAATGCTGTAGCCTTTTCCTTGCCCAGTAGTACTGGTGCCTCACCAAACTACACATCCCAGTATTCTGCCCGCTTTTACACGGGAGGCTTGGGCGAGTTATTCCCTCCATCCCCACGCATCATGTTTAAAAAAATGCTTTGGAGTGGCGTTTTTTTTAAAAAAAAAAAGCCTACACTACTCCAACCTTTTAAGCCCGGTGGGTGTTGCTGACCTTTCCTTGGATGGTGTACATTAAATATTCAGGTGTAGCCCAATGTCTTGTGCGTTTCAAAAAAAAAAAAAACTCCAGAAGGAAAGGGTAGGTGAGAAATTTACCTTTAATCATAGAAATGTATATGTTTATTAATGATTGCACACCCCCAAGGTGACTTGGGTGTGTTCTAGGGGGGAGAGGCAGCAAAATGGGCTTTATTTTCCCTCTATGTTCCCATCTTGCAACCCGATGCACACAAGCCGGCTGTGACAATAAGTCAGCTTCACTGAACACGGTTCAGATGAACACGAATGCTGTATAAGTACTGTGCTCCTTTACTAAGCAAACCCCAGAGAAGCCTTACTTCCGAAGAAACCTAGATGGTGTTTCCGCATCCTTTTAAATAACTGCTTTATGTTTTTAGAGCCCATCTACATGCCTTCTCCCGTGCAAATACATTGTGAACCAAGGCTCTGCCATAAAACGCAGTTTAACTGGATTGAGCCGCATTGTATGGCAGCGTAGCCTCTTATTATGCAGTTCAATGTAGTTAAACTGCATTATATGACAATGTAGATGGGGCCTAAATCCAAATCTACATTTTTTAGGAATTGAGGATGTGTCTGTGCTGCAGAATTAATGCAATTTGGCACCACTTTGTCCTGCCTCAATGCTCCTGGAGTTGTAGTTCCTTTCGTTCCCTTCGCCTGCTCTGCCAGAAGAGCTTTGGTGTGTTGTCGAAGGCTTTCTTGGCCCGAATTGCTGTGAGTTTTCCGGGCTGTTTCGCCCACAGGCATCTTCAGAGTTTGTGAGGTCTGTTGGAAACTAAGCAAGTGGGGTTTAAATACCTGGTGTATGTCCAGGGTGGGGGAAATAACTCTTGTCTGTTTGAGGCAAGTGTCAATGTTGCAATTGGCCAGCTTGATTAGCATTGAATAGCCTTGCAGCTTCAAAGCTTGGCTGCTTTCTGCCTGGGGGAATCCTTTGTTGGGAGGTGTTAGCTGGCCCTGATTGTTTCATGACTGGAATTCCTCGGTTTTCTTTATTGACTGTCCTGATTCTAGAGTTTTTTAAATACTGGTAGTCAGATTTTGTTCATTTTCGTGGTTTCCTCCTTTCTGTTGAAATTGTCCACATGCTTGTGGATTTCAATGGCTTCTCTGTGTAGTCTGCCATGGTGGTTGTTAGAGTTCTTCACTTAACTACAAATCCCAGGACTCCATATCAAATAGCAGAGTACTTAAAAATACAAAAATAATACATAGCCCTCTTCGACATTGCCATATAATCCAGATTATCGAAACCGATTATCTGCTTTGAACTGGATTATCTGAGTCTACACTGCCATATAATCCAGGTCTAATTAGATAATGTGGATTTTATATGGCATCCAATCGATAACATAGAGGACCCTTAGGCTACTTCCACACAACTGAATAAAATTCCACATTATCGTCTTTGAACTGGAATATATGGCAATGTGGACTCAGATAACCCAGTTCAAAACAGATATTGTGGGATTTTCTGCCTTGATATTCTGAAATATAGGGCTGTGTGGAAGAGCCCTACGTTGGGAGTTTACTGCCAATAAGTGTGCAGAGGATTGCTACCCCAACGACAGGTATGTCGTTCTATACTATAGAATGAATGAAGTTGGAAACTGAATTCCCTGGCACCCTGCTATGAAATCATGGGAGTTGTAGTTTTACAAGGTCTTGAACCTTCCTCGACCCACTATAGCTCAGGATTCCATAGCAGTGAGCCAGGGCAGTTTAAGTGGTGCCCTGTTCAAATGCATTCATTCCACAGTGTAGATGCATTCTTTAAAGACCTCTTAAAGATTCTGGGAGTTGTAGTCCCCAAAAGGCAATTTTTCCCAACCTTGGATGTATTAATAACGCCTCTGGCTCTTGCAGATACGGCACCATGGACGGCAGCACCCGGAGGAAGAACGCCACCCGAGAGACAACCAGCACCTTGAAGGCCTGGCTGCAGGAGCACCGCAAGAACCCCTACCCGACCAAAGGCGAGAAGATCATGCTGGCCATCATCACCAAGATGACCCTCACTCAAGTCTCAACCTGGTTCGCCAACGCCCGCCGTCGCCTCAAGAAGGAGAACAAGATGACCTGGCCCCCCAGGAACAAGTGCGCCGACGAGAAACGGCCCTACGAGGAGGAAGAAGAGGAGGAGGATGACGGGGAGGGGCAAGGAGGAGGAGGCCTCAAAAACGAGAAGATGGCCGGTAGGTCCCAAAGTCCTTTTTTCCTTGGGGCGAAAGCATGAGTCTCCTTTCCGTTTCTCCTTCAATCCCCCAAGACTAGAGATATTAATGCCCTTGAAAGTAAGCCTTGAGATGTGCAAGGAACACGGAGAAGGAGCACGGAGATGCATGCCTATGTGGAGGTGGAGTGACCGATGGGGCCGACATAGTGACCAAGTCAACCTTCCCTCTTTTAGTTGGGAATCTCACTGCTGCTGCGGAATGTGCAGCTACCTACTTGCTCTTCTACCCTCTGGACACATTCCAGCTTGTCGACATCCCCCTTAAATTGTGGTGCCCAAAACTGAGCACAGTGTGATTCCAGGTGTGGTCTGAGCAAAGCAGAATAGAGGGGTAGCATGACTTCCCTGGATCTAGACTCCTATTTATGCAGGCCAAAATCCCATTGGATTTTTTAGCTGCAGGGTCACATTGTTGGCTCATGTTTAACTTGTTGTCCACGAGGACTACTTTCATTCATCATTTTTGCCAACTTTCTCTCGTGTCAATGTGAGAATGCCTGTATTAAGAATGATAAGTGTAGATTCAGTCGGTGAATATGAATGACCGATGAGCTAATTGCGTACATTCATGAAATTCCTTCTTCACCCCCCCCCCCCCCCCAGATCCCGGAAGCAAGGAGGACAAGGAGCTGGGCCTGAGCGACCTGGACGACTACGACCCGCTGGAGTCAGAGGGCTCCGAGGGCGAGCTGAAGGCGCCTCCTTTTGGGCCTGTGGCGGAACCTTGCAAGGAGCCTCCCTCCTTGGGTGTTGGGACCAAGGGCTGCCTCAAGGACTCCGCGGAGAGCTGCGAGAGGAGTTGCGAGGCCAAGCCGTGTTACCAGCAGCAGCAACACCAGCAGCAGCAGCTCCTGGAGCCGGGCAGCAAGCCGCGCATCTGGTCCCTGGCGCACACGGCCACCTCGCTCAACCAGGCGGAGTTCCCCTCATGCATGCTGAAGCGCCAGCAGGGGGCACCCTCTTCTTCCTCCTCGTCCTCTTCTTCCTCTTCGGCCGGCCCCGCTGCCCCTCCGGCCCCCAAGGACTCCCCCGTGGCCAACCTCAGGAACTGGGTGGACGGCGTCTTCCACGACCCGCTCTTCCGGCACAGTACTTTGAACCAGGCCTTGAGCAACACCGCAGTGTCTTGGGCCACCTCCAAGGGCGCCCTCTTGGAGAGCGGGGCCTTGGGGCGCTCCGCCGCCGCCGCCGCCGTGCTCAAGGGCCTGGCGGGGCCCCAGGACCCCGGCAAGGACTTCCTGGCCTTCCCCAAAGCCGGCAGCAAGATGTTCTGCTCCTAACGGACCGGCCCCGCCCGCCTCCTCTTCCTCCACCTCCTCCCTCTTCGGGATGATGGGGAGGGAGTTCGGGGTCCGGGGGAATGAATGGGGGGGTCAACACAGACTTGGCTTCCAAGTAGCGACCTTTTTTCCAAACGTGCTTCAGTCCCTGGCCGCGTTTGAGGACAGAAAGATAAGAGACTTCCTTTCGGAAGAGTCTTCCCCCGCACACACACTTGGCTTAAGGGATCAACGTCTTCACTGTTATTTAAGTCCAGAGCACGTTCCTCTAGAGAGCAGGCGCCGATTTCCGGTTTACTTTGGGCAAGTTGTTTACAAGGCGCCACATTCGGATTCAGCGCCCTAAAGGGGAGGGTGTTGGGACCTGGTGGTCTCTTCTTTTCTTTGTTGATTTGTGGCATGCCAGATTTATGTTGTCTCATCTCCCCCAAAACAACAACAAAAAGACTTTCCTCCTCGGACTTTTCTTTTCTCCCCCTTTTTCCATTGTTCCCATTCCTCCCACAGAACAAGAGGAAAACAAAAACAAAAAACAGAACCGCACTTCTTCCACCGACTTTTGACACCATCGCGCGCACGCACACGAACAAACACGACATTTGAACTTGGCCAAATAAGCTATGTCGAAAAAAAGGTTATGTGCACTCCGAATAAATGGTTTGTCTCTCAGAGGCTGGCCTCGGGTTTGTGGTCTGTTGGCACTCCCGGCGGCAGACCCGCCCTAAATCGCTTCAGAAGCGGAGGAGGGGAGGAGAAAGAAACATCCATTGGTGTGGGTCAGTTCATTTGAAGGCCAAGGGCCCTGCCACAACCTTCAAGTCAATGGATCTTAAACTACACTTCGTATCTAGATCCTTAAAACGTGATCCGATCATCATCCGACATATCTAGGAATCAGTTATAGATGTTTAGAAGTCACTAAGGGAGTAATCCTTTCTAGTAGATCTATTAAGAGGTAAGTCGAGTTGAACTGAGCTTGGTAAGTCGGTATTGAACTGGTGGCTACAGCAGAGCTAAGGTAAAGGTAAAGGTTTTCCCCTGACAGTCATGTCCGACTCTGGGGTTGGTGCTCATCTCAATTTCTAAGCCGAAGAGCCTCTCTTCGTAGACACCATCAAGATAATTTCGAACTGCTAGGTTGTCAAAAGCTGGGGCTAACAGCGGGAGCTCCCCGCACTCCCGCATTGGTCAGCAAGTTTAGCAGCTCAGCGGTTTAACCCGTTGCGCCACGGGGGCTCCAGCAGAGGTATTTATCAATAAATGTAGGTAGCTTTGACTCAGGGGACTAGGGTTCGACTGTGGAAACCTTGGGCAAGTCACACTCAACCTCAGTTAAGAGATCTCGCTAAGAAAACCGATGGCGTAAATCAGAGTCGACTTGAAGACACAGGACGACATTTTGTACCCCATCCTTGAAACGCTGTTGGACACCAGAGTACAGTTGTCTCCCTCGGTCGAAAGATGAGGAGCCCACGGGGTAGACGGTAACATCCACAAGTCTTTAGGGACATTTTCCCTTGGAGAAGATCCAAGATTTAAGGCTGTTGACACTGACGTAATTCGATGGAGATTCCAGCGATGAGAAGCTGGACTTGTAGTGTCTCTTGAGGTTTTTTGGGAAAATATCATTTTTGCACTTTTCTCTATTGTCAATATTAAAACAGGGTCTGTATCAAACATCTTGAGCAAACCATCTTCCTCCCTCAGAAGCCACCCACACTGAATGTTTTTCTCCTCTTTATATTTTTGGCCAGACACAACTGCCACTTGTGTTTGGCCATGATTCATTCCAGGAGTCATCGGATCAGTAAATGGGAAAACATAACTAGGGTCAATAAGGTGATACTTGATTGCCAGGGGAAATATTTGCATGTCAGCATAGACTTGTTTTGAAGCCGCCGTAATTGCCATAATAGGAGCGCAGTTTAAGCACCGGGTTAATGGTTTAGAAAAGCGAGTCCTATGGTGTGTGGAGACACGGATGCTAGCTGTTAGGCTCAAAATAACCCTCAGTTAGGGCAATTCCACCAAAATATAGCAGAGTAGTAGGAGTAAACTCCTCAATCAGCAGAAACTTAGGTGTGATGCCAAAGGATATGCTTCTATATCTTTGTATGGTTCAGGATTGCAGAGTCAGAACTTTAGTTCAAAAATATTTATTGAAGTAAAAGAAATACATCCTTGATATAAAAGGTCTTGGAGCTAACTAGCTTACTAAGTCTCATCTTCTAAAGGAGGTAAAAGGTTAAAAAAAAACATATCAATGCAGCTACATTTTGCCTAGAGAGAGTCAAAATGTGTCCTTACTGGAAAGAAGAAAAGGCAGAAGAGACCCTAAAATGAAGGAGACCACATGGTCAACCCAGGGGCAGTTTAAACGGAAGAGGAAATTCCCTCACAGAAATTCCATTACTAAATCATCAAAGGGGATGAGACTGTGGCTAGCAGTGAAGAGTAAAGACAAAGTCTTTTGGGGAAACATGCATAGGAATGTGGGGGAAGGAATCCTTCAGCTTAGCCCTGTCTCTAGCCTAGCTACTCATTGAGGACAAAAAACTTTTGCGCCCAGGGATGAAACCCAACACTGGTGACTGTGAGGAACAACTACAAGCAAAAGAGAGGTGTCCTTCAGAAAAGAAAGCAACCACTTTGTCTGCACTGCCTCTTCAATGCAACCAGGAAGAATGGCACTCGAAAAGAAAGCCCTACGACGAGGGTTATTCTTGGGAACAGATAAGAGGAGGTCTGTCTGCACTCTAAGGATGCGACCCTGCAAACGTTTGCACGGAAGAAACCCCCGTTTGAAGCCAGAAGAAAATACCTAGGACCCTGTTGCATGAATCAATCCTGCCTTCCAAATAGCCAAGATGATGACAGCGCTCCAATTGCCCATTTACAGTAAAGGAGGGAGAATGGCAAAGGGAATAATGGTAGACGGAAGAAGCCGGGGAGTTGTCTTTGGAAATTAAGTTGTTGGGATGTGAAGCCACTGGGGAAGCCCTGCTTTCCCCCTGGAGGCTCTTTGGAAGCCCACCCCCTCCCTCCTCCGCCCCTCTTTAATGTGTGCAAAGCAATTGATTCACATGGAACATTTGACGTTTTAAACTCCCGTTTTAACTCCAAGCTCCTCCGCTGACGAGGAGAGCGAATCGTTGGATTCTCTATGAATATTTCAGCGCGTCAGGATGGATGCGTTACTGTTCTGACATTCAAGAGAAAGCGCAGCCGGGAGAAAAATAGTGGGGGTGGGATTGTGACCACCTTCGCCGCCCCCCCCTCGCCCCCCTTTTGCGAAAAGACCAATTTGGCAAACTTTCCCCAGCTGGATGAGGGTCAAACTGACTACAAAGGCTGGCTTCAATAACCTGCTCTCTCCCAATCTAGAGCGAAAGGAGGAGAGTGAATGGGTTGGACGGATTGTGGATGGCACCTTTTAAAAGAAGCCCCTCGCCACTCCTCCCAGCCAATATTAAATAGTATGAAATCCCTTCCCTTCCCTTCCCATAGTCTGCACTGGAAAGGCGGGTAATAAATAAAAATTTGGTATATTATTATTATTATTATTATTATTATTATTATTATTATTATATGAGAAACTATGAACCAAACTCACGGTGTTTTTTTTAGCCCTGGGGTATTAATAATAATAATAATAATAATAATAATAATAATAATAATAATAATAATAATAATACCACACCCCACACACCCCAGGAGGGACAATAGCTGCAAGGCTATTCAATGCTAATCAAGGTGATCAATTGCAACATTCACACGTGCCTCCAACAGACAAGAGTTCTTCTCCCACCCTGGACATTCCACAGATATATAAACCCCACTTGACTCGTTTCCGAGAAACCTCACAACCTCTGAGGATGCCTGCCATAGATGTGAGTGAAACGTTTGGAGAATGCTTCTGTAACATGGCCATGCAGCCCAGAAAATTCACAGCAGCCCAGTGTCTTCTAAATAAGTTGCACTATTTAACTTTCTAAAAGACCGCCCTTTTGTATTGTTGAAGGCTTTCTGGGCCCGGAATCACTGTATGGCCGTGTTCTAGCAGCACTTTCTCCTGAAGTTTCGCCTGTATCTGTGATTGACATTTTAAGAGGAACTCCCCCCTTTTCTCCATTACCGCTCTCAAATAAGAATTTGTCCTTTCCCCCAATGATCTCCCGACTCCCCCCCCCCCCCCCCGCAGTCCCCACATTTCTAGTCTTGCAACAACTTCAGACTTCAGTGGAGGGTTTAGAAATGCAGTTTAGGCAACCGAAGGAAAGGTAGAAGAGAATAAAAAGCACACTAAGTATTAAAGTTCTGGATCGGGACTTTTTCAGTGAGTCGCTTTGTTGAAGGCTAGATATTTGGGAAGGGGAAAAAACATTTTCATTTGGGGGGCACCTTAAGTGCTTTGGCTCGAGTCCCTTCCATCAGGTTATTTTAGAAAGGCATTTTCTCCACTTGAGCCCTTTCAGACCACATGTGATGACTTCTCAAGGGCTTCCAACCCAGGTTCCACACGTGAAACCACAGTGTTTCTGGTCCCAGGAAGGAAACCATAAGTAGCCAGTGTTCATAAACTAAGGAGCCGATATCTGGCACCTCGGTAACAAATAATAATTGCAGATTCCCCCAACTTCAGGAATCCTAATTAGGAGCCATTCTGAAAAACTCTTCGTGCCAAAGGCTGGACGTTTTCCCCTTTTCCAAGTCTGCTTGATGTGGCAATTGTATATGTGTATGGACATAAATTATATGCTGGAAATGAATGTGCAGCAGACGCGAGGCATCATCCCATTTACACACACCGGCGCGGACCTATGCGAACATTTTCTTCTCCTCTTGGCGGAGGTTGTTCCTGTTTCTGCGATCGTAAGAGACGGCCCTTTTATATTATGCGATCACAGCACTACCACTGCGTCCTGGCAAATGTAATATCGTGGGGCTCAAGAGCCATGGAGGGAAGGATAAACTAAAGCTCCCAAGCCAATTCAAGTGGAACCATAGCGCTATAACTGCGTGGCTGTATGGCCTCTAGGGATAGCCTCCCATCTGTCAATGGGAGCGGGAAGAAAGTCGTTTTGAACTCCGTGGAAAAGCGCTGTGGAGAGTGACGGGGGTTCTCCTTTCATGTTGTCCTCTCTCTCAGATGCCCTTACAAAGGGAATACCTTGGCTTCCTACCACCTTGGAGTAGAGCGGGGGTGGAGCAATGAGCTGAACCGGCTAAACTGCTGACCTAAAGATTGGGTTGCTGACCTGAAGGTTGCTGGTTCAATTCCCTAGACGGCGTGAGCTCCCGTCTGTCAGCTCTAGCTTGCAGGGACTTGAGAGAAGCGTCCCCTGGGCAAGATCTCTGTGGACGGCCAATTCCCTCACACCAGAAGCGATTTGCAATATATTCTCATGTCGTTTCTGACACGATAAAAAAACATATTGGAGAGCCGTGGAAAACCCACTGGGTGACACTGGGCAAATCACACACTCTCAGCTTCAGAGGAAGCAAGAGCAAAACCGACTCTGACAAATTTGGGGGAGAAAACCCTGTGAGAGTTTTGCCCTAAAGTCGGAAATGACTTGGAGTGAGGCCGCTTTGAGGGTCCTTCCACACAGCCATTTAACTCAGAATGTCAAGGGAGATAACATCTGTATTATTATTATTATTATTATTATTATTATTATTATTATTATTATATATTATTATTTGTATTTATTTATACCCCGCTTTTTTCTCTTCACAAGGAGACAGACAGTCCTGCCTTTTTGGTTACATAGGTAACAGCACTCTTAGAGCCCTTCCACGCAGCCGTATAATCCAGAATACAAAGGCAGAAAATCCCACAATATCTGCTTTGAACTGGGTTATCTGATTCCATACTGCCATATATTCCAGTTCAAAACAGAAAATGTCGGATTTTATTCATCTGTGCGGAAGGGGTCTAAGCCTATACAGCAGAAGTAATGGGGAATATATGTAATTTATTATTATTATTATTATTATTATTATTTATGTTCCTATTTCAGACAGAGCAGGGAATGGGAGAACCACAGAGGCTGAGCCCAAGTGTGTTCTAAATGATGCTGCTTTGAGTTTTTTTTAAGAGTGGAAAGCGAGATTTAAATAATAACAATAATAATAACAAGCCCCATTTCTAATTATTTCAAGGAGGGAGAGGAGGGAACGGGAGAACCCTAGAGGCTGTGTTTATGAATGAGACTGCTTTTTTTCGTGTCAGGAGCTATTTGAGAAACTGCAAGTCACTTTTGGTGTGAGAGAATTGACTGTCTGCAAGGATGTTGCCCAGGAAACGCCGGGATGTTTTACCATCCTGTGGGAGGCTTCTCTCATGTCCTCGAATGGGAAGCTGGAGCTGACAGACGGGAGCTCACCCCGCTCCCCGGATTCGAACTTTTAAACATGGAAGGCAATAATAATAATAATAATAATAATAATAATAATAATAATACAGTAATAATGCGCCCCCGTGCCAATAACCTTCAAATTCATTTCAGCGAGGGAATAGGAAGAGAACAAAAGCTGAGGCTGAATCCAAGGCTTTTTGGGTGACGCCTCAAAGAGGACGTTTGCCTCAGGCTGGATCTACACAGCCCTATAATGCAGTTTCAGAATGCAGCTGAACTGGAGGATATGGCAGTGTAGACTCATTTAATCCAATTCAGTCAAACTGTGCGTTCTCAAACTGCATTATTCGGCAGCCAGCCTCCTATTTCTGTGAGGAAACTGAGAGGCGTTGGGACGAAACGTGTGGAGAAAATAAGGGCGCCTTTTCCTTCCTTCCTTGGCGGCTCCTGGCAAGCGGCTGTAATTGGACTGCAATCCTTCCCCTCCCCCTCTTTCCCCTCCGTCATTATATTGACTTTCGCTCTCTTGGATGATATTATCGAAATGAGTGAACCTCTCCGTTGATGGGGGCTGTCAAAAGGCCGAGACAAGAGGGCCCCCGGCCTGGGGAAGGGAAAGGGAGAAAAAAAAAGGAGAGGGAGAAAATGAGGAGAAAGGGATTGAAAAGGGTGGGGAGGGGGGGGAACACAACCCACACCGTTGGCCTCCTCCTCAGCCAGGATAATTTGAAGGGAAATTTTCATTTTGACAGGGGGGAAAGGGGAGGGAAGGGAGAGGGAATGAGACACACACACCCCTCTGTGGAAAAAAAAGGGGGGCATGAGAAGAGACTTTTTACGGCGAGCCACGTCTTTAAAGCTGAAAAGGGCAAAAGAACGCGAATTAGTTGTAATAGATAAAAAGGGCAAAAAGAAAGAGTCAAGGGGACTTGACAGTAATAGCGAAAAGTGGAGTCTCTGGGGAAGAAGAAGAAGAGGGGGGTTTTGCAGCCAGAGGCCGGACGAAGAGGAATGTTAATTCCTCTTCTAGGAGAGGGAGAGAAAGGGGGGAAGAAGCGAGGGAGAGGCAGACAAAGCCCAGCCTCAAGGCGCCAAAGCCCACAGGGACTGAGGCCCCTTCCACACAGCTGAATAAAATCCCACATTATCTGCTTTGAACTGGAATATATGGCAGTGTGGACTCAGATAACCCAGTTCGAAGCAGATATTGTGGGATTTTCTGCCTCGGGATTCTGGATTATAGTGCTGTGTGGAAGGGCCCTGAGGGAATCCTGGAATGACTCCATTTGGCCCAAGACAAGAAAGAGCCTTCCTGAGGGGACGCCTCAGAAAACCCCTCACATCGTGCTGGGGCCCCTTCCACACAGCTGTTAAAAATCCACATTAAGTTGGATTATATGGCAGTGTGGACTCAGGCTCCTTCCACATCACTGAATAAAATACCACATTATCTGCTTTGAACTGGAATATATGGCAGTATGGACTCAGGGCCCTTCCACAAAGTCATATAACCCAGAATATCAATATTATTTTATTGTATGACACAGCAAACAAGATAGATTTCATATCACAAAATCACAAGTCGAACACTTCCCAAGTGTCTAGGACTGTGATGATGATGATTGTTTATTTATACACCGCTTTTTTCTCTCCACAAGGCCACAGATAGTCCTGCCTTTTTGGTTACATAGATAACAACACTCTTAGGGCCCTTCCACACAGCCCTATAACCTAGAATATCAAGGCAGACAATCTCACAATATCTCTTTTGAACTGGGTTATCTGAGTCCACATTGCCATATATTCCAATTCAAAGCAGAAAATGTGGGATTTTATTCAGTTGTATGGAAGGGGCCTTACACTGCCATATAAAATCCAGTGTGGACTCAGATAACCCAGTTCAAAGCAGATATTGTGGATTATCTCCCTTGATATTCTGGGTAATATAGCTGTGTGGAAAGGCCCTCCTTTGAGAAGGGTTGGCTCCTCTCTTCCTTCGAGGCTTGACAGGATTCAATTTGTCCCAAGCCACGTATTTCATTTTTCCCCCTCAATAGGTAGACATTCCAACCTTTTAAAAGGTCGACAAGCTTCAATCCAAGTGTGGGTGTTTTTAAATGAGTGGATGGCGCCAATTTTGGTCGCCCTTTTGTATCCTCTTTTCTCTCAGGGCCCTTCCACACAGCCATATAACCCAGAATATCAAGGCAGAAAATCCCACCATATCTGTTTTGAACTGGGTTATCTGAGTCCACACTGCCATATACTCCAAAGCAGAAAATGTGGAATTTTATTCCATTGTGTGGAAGGGGCCTCAGGCTCCTGAACTTTACAGAAACCCAGCCCCTTCTACCCTGCCATATAAAATCCGGATTATCTCCTTTGAACTTGATTATATGGAAGTGTAGACTCATATAACCCAGTTCAAAGCAGATTATGTGGATGATCTGCTTTGATAATCTGGGTGATATGTCAGTAGAGAAAGGAGGCACTTAACACATCCACTTGAGGATTGATGACTCCTCTGTTCCTTGTCATGTTGGCCATGAAAAACTATATTTTTATTGACTGGGGGCCCTTCCATACAGCCTGAATATAAAGGCAGATGATCTACATTGTCTGCTTTGAACTGGAATATATGACAATGTGGACTCATATAACCCAGTTCAAAGTAGATATTGTGGATTATCTGCCTTGATATTCTGTGTTATAGGGCTATGTAGAAGGGCTCTCAGTCTACACTGCTATATAATCCAGTTCAATGTGGATTTTATACAGCTGTGTGGAAGGAGCCTGATTTAGGGCCCTTCCACACAGCCCTATAACCTAGAATATCAAGGCAGAAAATCCCACATTATCTGAGTGTGGACTCAGATAACCCAGTTCAAAGCAGATATTGTGGGATTTTCTGCCTTGATATTCTGTGTTATAGGGCTATGTAGAAGGGCTCTCAGTCTACACTGCTATATAATCCAGTTCAATGTGGATTTTATACAGCTGTGTGGAAGGAGCCTGATTTAGGGCCCTTCCACACAGCCCTATAACCTAGAATATCAAGGCAGAAAATCCCACATTATCTGAGTGTGGACTCAGATAACCCAGTTCAAAGCAGATATTGTGGGATTTTCTGCCTTGATATTCTGGGTTATAGTGTGGAAGTGCCCTCTGTTTTTAATCCCGCCTTTCTCTCAACCTAAACCGTGACTAGATACAATAAAAAATACAGCCAATTTTTTTTATTAAACCCACTAAAGGTAAATTTTCCCCATCTCCAAGATGTTATGTGGCTATTTGAAAAAAAATCTTCTCCCTTTTCATAACATCTCTTCTAATGGAAAAAAATGTAAATGTGCAGTTTTGGGGCGAATCCCTTCATTGGTCTAATAAATGACAATATGCTGGTGTGTCTATATGTCCATCAAGGCGCCTCTTGCGGTGATATGAAGCACCAAACTAAATCCAGGCTGGAGCTGCACTGCTGTATAATTCAGATTATCGAATCAAATAATTCAGACTATCTTCTTTGACTCTTGTATGAGTCTACACTACCTTATAATTCAATTCAAAACAGTGAATCTGGATTTTATAAGAAGAGACCACAGTTGTTAGTTCCAACTAGTAGATATACTGTATGTCTATTCACCAGCATCCTATTGAGCTGATGTGTCTAAGTAGGATTTAAAGTGGCATTTAGCCCTCTGTTGTTGTTTTTTAGTTTTAGGTTGTGTTGTAATGATTGGTGGCTGATACACTGGAAAGGATCGCGCAGTACCCTTAACTCCGAGAATTCAGCGCATGCGCAAAGGAGCCCGAGGCGATCAATGGGATATAAAAGGTCTCAATATCTCGATGCTATCCCAACTGTCTGGAAATGAATTCTTGCTCCTGAAGTGCTGTTGGTCAGTCCCGGCTTGAGTAGAATCAATTACTGAATGGTAAATTCAACAGTGGGCTTAATGGCTTGTTAAGACAGGGCTAAAGCAGCTTTTATGGACTTACTTCAGAGTAAATACGTATCTAAAGACTGATGCACAGAAAGTAAGGGATTTACAAAGGCCAGTTCAGACGGAGAAACAAGGCAGAGCGAAGGGGAGCTTCTGTTACTCCTTTTCCTCAAGATCTTTGCATGTTAGGCTGTCTTTCCTGGTTGTATAAAATATAAGCATCAGCACTCCACTGACCATGGTTCCTTCTATGAAAGGCTTTCCTGCACAAGTCCCAAGAAAACACATCAAACCGAGTACAATGATGTCCTCAAGCATGGAATGGGAGAAAGCATTTGCATCTTGGCGTTTGCAAAAGTGTTTAAGGCTGGATCTACACTGCCATATAAAATCCAGATTGTCTGCTTTGAACTGGATTATATGGCAGTGTAGACTCATTTAATCCAGTTCAAAGCAGATAACAATCATTATCATCGATCTTTATTACTGTCCAAAGACCCGATTTGCTCAGCAGGGAAAGTACACACCAGATTCATAGATAAGACTACTTAAAAACAGGACGAGTGCAATGCTTAAATGCATATGAACAAGGGTAAAAGAACTGCAGATATATATAAGGCAAGTTTCATACACTCCAGTTCAAAGTAGATAATAATGTGGATTATATGGCCATGTAGACCCAGGAGATTCCTCCGGAACATTAGGAAGAACTTCCTCACTGTGAGAGCTGTTCAGCAGTGGAACTTTCTGCCCTGCAGTGTGGTGGAGGCTTCTTCTTTTGAGGTTTTTAAGCAGAGGCTGGATGGCCATCTGTGGGGGTGCTTTGAATGCAATTTTCCTGCTTCTTGGCAGGGGGCTGGCCCACGAGGTCTCTTCCAACTCTGATTCTATGATTCTATGGATGTTTCATTTGGGGGGATTTCAAGTCTCTTCATTATTATTATTATTATTATTATTATTATTATTAGTCTACTCTGCTTTCTCCCTAAAACTGGAACACAAAGCAGTTCACAATTTAGACTCCTGCTACACTGCCATATAATCCAGATCATCAAAGCAGACAATCCACATTATCTGCTTTGAACTGGATTATATGGCAGTGTGGACTCAGATAACCCAGGGCCCTTCCACACAGCCATATAATCCAGAATATCAAAGCTGAAAACCCCACAATATCTGCTTTGAACTGGGGCCCCTTCCACACAGATGAATAAAATCCCAGATTATCTGCTTTGAACCGGAATATATGATAGTGTGGACTCAGACATCTCAGTTCAAAGCAGATATTGTGGAATTTTCTAATTTGATATTCTGGGTTATATGACTATGCGGAAGTATCTGAGTCCACACATCCATATATTCCAGTTCAAAGCGGATAATGTGGGATTTTATTCAGATGTGTAGAAGGGGGCTCAGTCTGAAGTAGATATTGTGGATTAAAAAGGTAAAGGTTTCCCCTGACGTTAAGTCCAGTCATGTCTGACTCTGTGGGTTGGTGCTCATCTCCATTTCTAAACCGAAGAGGAGTTGTCCGTAGACACCTCCAAGGTCATGTGGCCGGCATGACTGCATGGAGCGCCGTTACCTTCCCACCGGAGCGGTACCTATTGATCTACTCACATTGGCATGTTTTCGAACTGCTTGGTTGGCAGAAGCTGGAGCTAACAGCGGGCGCTCACTCCGCTCCCGGGATTTGAACCTGCGACCTTTCGGTCTACAAGTTCAGCAGCTTAGTGCTTTAACACACTTCGCCACGGGGGCTCCAATTGTGAATTAGCTGCCTTGATATTCTGGGATATATGGCTGTGTGGAAGGGCCCTGAGTCTATACTGCTATATAATCCAGTTCAAAGCAGATAATTTAGATTGTATTTGGCAGTGTAGAAGAGGCCTCAGGCAATGCAATTGCTTTAAAAGCTCATACAATTAAACACAAACAAAAAGCTTGAGAAGTTAAAAGAGAAGTAAACCTAAAAGGTGTGTGTGGGTGCCGAGGATACTGAGGGTTCGGGGCAGCGGGGCTGGACTAGATGACCTTTGGGATCTTTTCCAGCTCCACCTAGCACGCTTTACTTGAAATGAAGCAGGACGAGAGAGCGAGAGAAGGAAAGAAGGAGAGCTAAATGAATCTTGGGCGGGCCTGGATCAATAACTTCCCTTACAATCCATATTAAAGAGAAAATAAAATCCCCCCCCCCCCCCGGGCCGCATTGGAATCTCCCTGGAGGCGCTTGGGGTGGCGATAGTGGAAGAAACCATTGGATGCGGGGAGGGGAGTGTTGGTATTTGCCTCGGCGAGCCATCTCTATCTATCTCTGGAGAAGACGACGGGCCCGAAGGGAGGGGGAGAAAGGAGGCGAGCCTCTCTCAGTCAGGCAGTGGGCCGTGGCAAATTCCAACCCACCAAGGAGGCGAGGGGAAATTAACAGCGCCTTTTTACATAGGGCCCAAATAAAACTGTAATCAGCGGCGCGTTACTTTTCATTAAGAGAGTTTGACAGCCGCGGCAGCCGCAGCTTCAGTCTCGACAGGGGAACGAGGGGAGGGAGGGAGGGAGAAAGAGGAGGAAAGAAGGGAAAAAAGAGGTCTCTCCCGGTCGGAGTCATAAGATAATTCCTTAAGCTCCATTAACAGCTCTTAGCCGCAGGAAATGGGCTCCCTAAAAACATCTTCAAATCTAAAAGCTTTATCGACCTCGCAAACCTCGGCTGATGGGTCTATTTCTTTCTGTCTTTCCTCTCTTCTTCTTCTGATTTTTTTTTTTTTACAAAACACACACAACAGCAACTTAAAAGGCAGGAGAGAGCCGTCCAGCAAAGAGATAGACTTTGACACGCCGCCTTCTTAACCAGAGAGCGAGAGAGACAGGGAAAACGAGACCTTAAATGATATTTAAAAGGCAGCCAATTAAGATTTCAAATGATTGTCTCCGGAGATTATGCACGCAATGGATGTCACCTGCGTCTTCTTCGCCTTTTCTTTCCTCGGCGTGCAGGCAACATTGCAAGGCGGTGGGGCACTCTTTTATTTTAAAGTACATACAGGAGAAAAACTATATGTGCGTTACACTCATGTACACTCATATAAGCATATTTACAAGACTAAAGAAATAGCAATGATTTTAACTTGCTATTATTATTTGCCAGGAATCAACCACAAGACAGCTAAAAGAGAGCTTTAAATATAATGAGGCAAAGGCTCATTCCTACTGATCCCTGTGTTTGATGCTCAACTCCCTTTATTAATTGACCTGACTTCCTGTCTAGGTAGCTCATCATGGAAAGAGAAGGAATAGGCTATCAAAAGCTACACAGGGGAGGTAAAATGCTTATTTGAGAGTAAGATAGATGATATTGGAAATAACCACACTCAGTCTCTGGGCACATATCCCTTCAGAAATAAATGGCAATCATAACCTTATTGAAAAAGAAAAAAATGATGTCATATCCGTTTGGCAAAGGTGAATCTCCATGAACATGTGGAGACCACCTTTTGAAAACCACTAATCAAGAAAAGCATGACCTTGCTAGAAGTCAACCCTTTGGAGCAAGTGAAATTTATAAGCATTCATGCAATGGCACAGAGATAGCTCAGCTGTTAAACTGAAGAACCATGCCATTTAACCTCCAAGGACAAAGACATGTCACTACAAAAATATATTTGGTTAGCAAAGGATGGTTGTTTCTTTGAATTTAAAATTGCAGTTTCCCAAAAGATATACACTCCCTTAAAATCTCTTTGATTAAAATTAGGCACTCAAAGATAAAAAAAACAACAACACCAAAGTCTTCTTTGAAAAATAAGATATCTTGTTTCTTACAAACATCTTGTATTAATTTGCCATACAGGCACATTTCTTATTATGGTTCAGTTATGGATAGAATGTAGTTCTCTGTGTGTTGAGCATACAAGGTATCATTCTTAATCAATAGTCCATAGTCTTTAGGTATAGTTGTACTCACTGTCCATAAGTCATACTTCTCTACTGAAGTCCAAAGAAGCAATATGCATCCACCTCCACTGAGGCGTGATGCAGACACATATCCAACTCCAATGAGGTGTTCAGCAGACAAGCATCCACCTCCACTGAGGTCTGATGCAAACTGAATGTAAAATGGAGTTCTGAGTCTAAACATGCTCAGTGCAATCACATGTCTATAACTGTACAGTCAAACTGAGAAATCAACATATACGTAAAATACAGGTTAGCAAATATATACATTAACAAATGAATAGTGAAAGGCCTTGGAGGTTGCTAATTCCAACAGATAACAAAAACCTGTGGCTTCCATTGACTGTGTTGGCTGAAGATACTAGACATTGAAGTCTAGCATACCTGGAGATCGGATTTGAGGAAGATGAGATGTTTTCCAAGCAAGTAGTCTCAATCCCCTACATAGTTTTGCTCTTAAATCTCACCAGTTCCATGCTAAGTGTGTGCATAATTAATTATACATTGGCTATCATGTGGTGAATAAACCAAATTATCTCCAAATACAGAGTTTCTATTGTTACACTTGTGTTTAGAAGGCACCAGATCATGTCTGAGCTTGGGGCCCTTCCAGACATGTGCTATATCCCAGGATCTGATCACAGGTTTTCTGCTTTAAACTGGATTATATGAGTCTGCACTGCCAGATAATATGGGATAAACAGAAAACCTGGGATCAGATCCTGGGATATAGGACCTGTCTCGAAGGGCCCCTGAGAAGCTAAGCATCATTCTGGGTTAGTACTAGAATGAGAGACCACCAAAGAATATTAGAGTGGTAGGCTATATTTCATAGGAAGGCCATGGCAAACCACCTCTGAATATTACTTTTCTAAGGGAACAGTATGAAATTCATAGAATTTTAGTCTGACCTTTCTGCCATGACCTTCCTGTCTTGGGTGTCCCTTCATGGTTTTGCACATGGCATCATTGAAGTGCTCAAACTCCAGCACTGTGACAAGGTAACAATCCTTTGCAAGAGACAACAATAATGGCAAACGACCTCTGAATATTCCTTGTCTAAAGAAACAGTATGAAATTCATGGAGTTATCATAGGTCAAAGGGTGAGTTGAAGGCACATACACACATGAAAAACTTTAAAAGGTCTAAATGAGCTGTTTTGCATTGACCCATTACTCCAAATAGGATCAAAACAAGGTTTGTTGAGCCCTTTTATTTCTTTTAAAACATCAGTAATATGTAACTCTGAGTGATCACAAGTAAGGTGTGAGGACTTTAGTCTCAGGATCTGCAACTCTTTACTGTCCCTTTATGCATGTATCACATGTTTTTTCTTTTTCTTTCAGGAGTATATAGTCTAATCCAAACTCTCTCAACCCGGTACTATCTAGATTTGTTGTAAAACAAATTCCATCACACATACTTGGACTGGTTAATACTGACTAGGGTGATTAAGGCTATGATTCAAGTGACATAGGTACTTCCAGAAAACTCAATTTCCATAATTTGGATGTCTATCTGATCTATGTTAACCAGCCTGGTAGAGTGGTTTGAACTTTGAACCATAACTCTGGAGACCAGAGTGCAAATCCCCACTAGGCCATAAAATGAACTGGATGACCTTGAGCTAGTCACATTCTCTCTCAGCCTCAGGGGAGGGCAATGGTAAACCTCTTGGGAACAAACCTGCCAAGAAAAGACATGTGATAAATTCAGGACTTGTTTCCTCAGGGTGCAAGTGCAGGAGCAACAGCATCTTTTGTAAAGAAATAATCAGTTTCGTTATTGTCTTTCTATACATTGACAAATGGTTGCTTTACATCTTTGTCTTCCCCACTTTTGCGCAGAGTGTCAACCACAGCATTGTTTTTCAGAGAGAGGGAGTGGGAATGCCCATGCCCACTTTGGACCATGCAGCCCTGGCAGATTTCCCCTCAGGCAACCTGGTTCTCAAATTGGAAAACATTGGATGGACCAATGATCTGACTTGGTATGAGGCAACCATGCAGGTTCATAATGCTTTGGCAGGACTGGAGAGCCATGGCCCTCTCCATATAGATAGGAAATAGTGTTGACATGTCAAGCATGTGTTGGAAGCAACCTTTCATTCCAAGAGATATATTTAGAAGCAAAGCAGTGAAGTCACAAAAGCACATCCACACCACATGCCCACCCCTTTTGTAGCTCTTCAAAATAATTGTTCAGACAAATTCAAGGGTGATGTCAACCATTTCACTGTATAATTATACCCTGTTTCTAAACAGAATTGTCTGGAATCCTACTTGATTTCAATAAAACATCTGCATGCACATTTAATTTATTAATTTGTCTCTTTTCATTCTGCTAAATAACTCAAAGGGAGATACACACACACAGCCTTCACTACCCTGTAAAGTAGAGTTCAAGTAGACCAGGCTGACAAATAGTAAATGGGCCCATAGTCACCCAATGAATGCCCTAGCAGATCAAGGATTTGAGCCAACCCAGGTGTCTTTCATAGTCTATTCATTAGTAAACTACCACGTAAGCAAATAAATCCCCAAACTGACTTTCCTATCAAAAAGTGGGAGGAAAGATAGGAGAGATTACTAGTTTGCATAGACCAAGAGTTATTTATAAGTGCTTTCAGGCCCTGAAGCAAAGATGAGTAGCAATCCTTTCCCTCTCAAATACAGTAAATATTCTGGTTTTCTGTCTTGCCTCAAGCAACTTGATCTAATGTTATGGATCACATTGCAATGTTAAACATTGAATCCTTAGATTGGCACTCACAGGCTGCACAGGGAAACACTTGCCCCAGTCCAAATTCGCTGCTTCAACAATTCTCAGTACAGTTTATTATATGAGTAATCCTATTGGCTTCAAAGTTTGGCTCAGTGATCTCATTCCTGATGGACTGCCACCCAAGAAACTTTGGCCTGCAACCAAATGATATCTGTAGCATGCCTGTTTCCCAGAACATTCACATCCAAACAATTCCATTTTGCATGTCATAATCTGTTGCCCTGTACTCATGGAGGCTTCGAAATATCCTGGACTGCAATTTCTAGCATCTATTCCATTGACTTTGCTGGCTAGGACCTCTGGGAGTTGTAATCCAATGTCATCTTCAGAACTACACAATTCCAGCCCAACCATTCATGAATTTACACTCCATGATGAATGATGTTCAACCACCTGAAATTTAGCAATGATATGTAAGGTCCTCCGTTTCCAGAGCTACGTATATACGTTCAACACTAGCTGATTCAGTGTGTAACCCTGCAGTGAGACCTGCTGAAATACATTTGTGATGGGCATCGAAGGTTGCAATGATTTCACCACAAATAATAGTATGACTTACAACAGTTGGCTTGATTGAGTTTTCTTGCTATTTTGTGCTGATTCATTTTAAACTCTGAATATTATTTTTTAATAATATGGTACATGTTACAATGGCTGTGAAGGTGGGTGAAGGCTGCAACACATAAGAGGCCACCAATTGTCATGATATCCATGCCATTAGATTATAATTTTCTTCTGTGAAGATTATATGTTGGTCACTGTGAATTGATCCCCACACATAAAACAAATTAACATGCATTCTTCTTCCAAGAATCCCAGAACCAAAAAAAAGTCGCCCAATGATTGACAAGTGATAATGGGGACAGGACTGTGAAATCTGGAAGCCCTTTGCTACAAACCAGTCAGTGAGCGGTGGATATGTGTATGTTGAAAGGCCATGTAGATCCTGAACAGAGCTTTACCTTTGCAGTCACTTATGGACTGACCACCAAGACTCTACCTTTCGAAGATAATCATACTCAGCTACAGTGATCACTTATGATGATTATTTTTAATTTCAAATTGTTATTTGATTTTTGCTGCACTGGAAAGCAAAACAAATCTCTCTCACACACAACATGTCAACTATGTTATCTCTTTAATACACAGAAATAGCACATCCAATGCATACAGTTAAAAAAACCCATCCCAACATGCTAGAAGAAAACAGAAGGATTTAGGTCTGATATTCAGAATGATGACAATTGTGCAAATTATACAACTCTGATTTGAATATGAGGTATAATAACTGACATTTCTTTTTCTAACAGTATTTCTTGGAGATAATTTATAACTTTTACAGAAAAAATCTATAGGGAAATACACATTATATATCTATATCTATATATCTATTCTGATCTGTAAAAGACAAAGCGAATTGATTCCCCCCACTCCCTCTCTGATACATATTTTCAAGTGCTTAATGGTCAGTATAGCACTTTCATTTATAGCAACATCATTGCAGCATGACAAGATAGCTAGTTAATTGGATTATAGATCACAAAGATTAATCTGCAGTCGTTCCACTACCCATTTATAATCTACCCCTAGTATCACATATAAGTTGCCTCATTTCACAGCTTACCAGGAGTTTTTGATCATCAGTAATTCAAATTCTATCCAAAATTCTAGGAATCAATCCAATATCATTGGACAATGTGGTATTGTTCCAAGAAGTATCGTTTTATGCAATTATGTTTGTTGTGGTGCTAGCTCTATTGATTTTATTCAAAACATTTTTTTCAATCAGTTTAGAATTGCTCCCAGAACTTTCTATCTGTTTATAGTATGATATATGCATTGCTGCTGCTACTACTAGTAGTAGTATTTCTGAGCAGGGATAATATTGCAATATTGACCAGTTTCAGTCTGGTCTGCTCAAAATAGTAAATATGGTGAAATTTTTTACATGAACCCTACCACATCAGAATGCATATAGCAGTGTTATGTACAGAGGCTTCTCTTCTCTCATCTATAGAAAAAACAAGAACCTCCAGGTTCCCTGTCTCCTTAATTTTCTAGATGCAAATGGGAGTACATTCAAATAATCTCACTCAGCACAGGAACAGTTTCAGCACAACCTTTGCTATTTGTGTGCTGCCTGCCTTAGTCATAGCTATGCCTATAAGCATTTAAAGCATGCTTCTGACATTTTAGGAGGCCTCAAGAAAACCTTATTCATAAACCAATGTTTTTGACATACATTGTGTCTTGACCACAAACACCTGAAAAGATAAACCAGCTCCTATTCTGTCAGAGTGCAAGCCTGATTAATACCTACTTAGGAGAAAGTCCCACTTAGTTTAATAGGGTTTATTTCCAGGTAACTAAACAGAAGAGCTGTCGCCTTCCACTAGCCACTCCTCAGGAAATATTAACAATCCATAAAAATGTGATTCGGCCAGTAATGTGATTATGCCAATTAATTTCTCTGAAGCAGAACCAGGGACTGTGTCTTGACAATATGTTTCTTTGTGGAAATACTGACGTTAATGGTGGAGATTTCAAAAGTGATGAAATCATATTGCTGTAAAAACCCTTAGCGATACAGTACTGTAGGGTTTTTGTATGTCAAAACCTTTAAAAACCTCTTACTACCTCGTAGTAGATTTCAGGGCTTCTTTTCTACATATGCTTACAATAATTATAAAAAGCTATTTCAAAGCAAAATATATAGCTACATTTCTTACTTATTAATCTCTTTTAGGAACATTCTAAAGCTCTTTATGAGGCAGTTGTATGGCGAGGGATGAGATAAGGGCAGTTTGTTGTAAATACACATTCCAGTAAAAGAGAAACAAATTAACTAAAATTTGACTTTTAATTTTATTTGCATCCCACAGGTCGATCAGGGTGATTCAGACACACCAATCTATCTATACAGCAACAGTTTGACATTGGTTTGGCTGAGAAAGCATGATTGTTTCGAGTTCATCTAATGAACCTCATGGCACGGCAAGGACATTAATACCAGGGCCCTTTCACACTGTACTGTTATAGCACTATAATTTCACTTTAACTGCCTATGGATTCCTGGAATTTGCAGATTAGGAAAGGGTATTGAGAATTCTGACCCAAAAAGTTCCTCTTTTGCCTCACCAAATGACAAACCATGGGGTTCCTTCTCATGCAGCTATGGGAGTTAAAATGGAATCATAGTGGAATAACTGTACAGTGTGAAAGGGCACCTGAACTACTGAATATTCCACACTGGCTGCCAGGAAGGCAGAAGAGGATCACATATGGAAATGGAAAGCCAAAAAGAAGAATGAACAAAAGAAAAAAAATGTTATTGGTGGAACTTCTAACCAGAGCTTGGGAATGTTGTTTTATTTTAACAACTGCTTTCAGACTAATTTAGCTGCATGATTCCCATGAATTCTTGGAGCTATAGTCCAATTTTTCCCCAAGGCCTGCTTAAGATAATAAAGCAGAATGTCTTGTAAACATCCAAGGCAATAAAATTGTGATATTGATACAAGTTTGCCAAATAATTGTTGAAAGACAGGGAAAAAAATTACAAATGTATCATAACTTTTCTCATGATCGATGCAAGCCCAAACTAGTTTAGGTGGCATATTAAAAATCTGTTTGTATAAAAATATACTACTGTGATATCCCAAAGGCTAACAAATTTGTTTTTACCCAAGCTTTTGTGGACTAAAATTCTTTCTTCAATTGTAGATGCATAGTATTCAGGTTCAGACATATATGCCAAGGGTTACATGGCTGGGATCAGAACTAAACTGAATGGAAAATCATGACAGTTGTATTATTAACACTGGTCTTAAACAGTTAGCACAAAAATGCTGGAAATAGCTAAAGTAGATAATGCATGATAAGCATCCAGTAAGCATTTTACTAGCTCAAGAGCAATAAAACAATGCATTCTACTATCAAGAAATTATTTGTCTGTTCATTGTGCTGAAGGCAGGCAGTCATGTCAGGCAAGATCTTACTTGCAGGGATAACTCTGTGCAGCTGAGGAAAATGAACCATGGGAACTGCAACAATGTGAGGAGCGTATGGCAGTGAAAAGCCATCCCATAAAGATAAACCTTCCCTGCTTTCTCTCAAGCTGCTCAGGAACCAGTAAAGCAGTTTTATCTTCTGATGAGGACAGCTTTCATGGCCATGCTACTAGGGCACTCCAGGAAATTTTCCAAGATCAGCTTTAGATCTTACCTAGCCTTAGATTCACTTTGGAAGAAAGTTTTAAAACTATGCAAGATAGTTTTAAAATAAAGAGAGAAGTAGTAGAAGAAAAAGCACACTCAAATTATTTATTTAGAAATACTTGTTAGTCAACAAACATTATCTTGTTTAATATAAGTGCAGCTGATATAAATTAATAGACATAACATGAGCATGTGGCCCCATATGACAAGGACATTTCTGGCTAATCCCCTATTAATCTACTTTTCCACCTGCTTTTAGAACATCACACTTTCTCTGTTCTCCTCACCGTTTCTCCCTTTCCTTCAGTGTACTTCAGTTGTTGCAAATCGAGTTCAAGGAGTGGGTCTTCCCAGTAAGCTTTGGCAAAAGTAAACTGCTGCAACTTCTCTGTTCTTCCTCATAAATAACATCAGTCATGTTAACCATGCTATGATGCTGTTTGGCTTTGTGTAACCTGTTTTCATGTGTTGGAAGGTATGCATGAAAAACAGTGCATAATGTTTTCACATAGTATTAGCATTCTAGGGTGGGGGAAGCTTGATCGCAGCAAATGAGAAGTGACAAAATGTACGCATCGGGATGCTTAAAGACAAGTACATGGGAATCAAGCCTTCTGAGAAGTTATGCTGAAAGCTTTGTGTTCTCTGATCGAAAAGCAAATTATGACTCTTCAGACAATCCAAATACTGCATCAAGAATATTTTGTAACCTCTTTCAAAGATGCCAGTTGAGCTAATTTGTTTTGTTTTCTATAAGTAGAAGGAACTTATAGAAGCTTCTGAATAGGTGTAAGATGGTGATGAATTCAGGGATCCAAGAAAACAAATAGCTTGTAATCGATTCTCCATATTTGCATATTTCACTTTTGTATAATCGGTTATTTATGGATTTGATTAACATGTTCTATCTAGGAATTTCCAAATCCACCAGCACAACTATGGCTAACTTCTTGTGGACATTAACTATAGAGTAGTGCTGGAAGACCTAGAGATTCATAGAGATAACATTTATTTAAGCATTTATATGTCTTCCAGAACAATACTGTTGGCAGTTGACCATAGAGTTGCGACAAAGGCCCCTTCCACACAGCTGTATAAAATCCACATTGAACTGGATTATATGGCAGTGTGGACTCAGATAATCCAGTTCAAAACAGATATTGTGGATTATCTGCCTTGATATTCTGGGTTATATGGCTGTGTGGAAGAGCCCAAAGGATTCCTACAGTGGTGTTCTCTCAGGTAAAAAGGTAGTAGTGTTTTTTAATAAGGAGGTCTTGTACATGATGAATTAATGTTCACTATAAAATGCACTTCCTTATCAGAAAATGCTTCAAAAGTGAAGTAACATATACTTAAGAATATTTTCTGATGCACATAGCCAGTCCAATCAGTGTGAACTGTCTATAAAGTGTATATCAGACTTCTCCTATCTGGTGCATATTCACACTACATAATTATAGTAGTACTAGCTGTGCCCGGCCACGCGTTGCTGTGGCGAAGTCTGGTGGTATGGGAAATCAAGTATTGAGGAATTGGTGGTAGTTAAGGTAAAGGGTAAAGGTTTTCCCCAGACATTAAGTCCAGTCGTGTCTGACTCTGGAGGTTGGTGCTCATCTCCATTTCTAAGCCGAAGAGCCGGCGTTGTCCGTAGACTCCTCCAAGGTCATGTGGGATGACTACATGGAGGGGCGTTACCTTCCCGCCGGAGCAGTACCTATTGATGCACTCACATTTGCATGTTTTCGAACTTCTGGGTTGTCAGAAGCTGGAGCTAACAGTGGGGGCTCTCTCCGCTCCCCCAATTCAAACCTGTGGCCTTTCAGTCCAGAAGTTCAGCAGCTCAGCGCTTTAACATGCTGCGCCATCAGGGGATATTATTTCCTAAAGGTTGTGAATATACAATATTTCTGATTGGTTTTTTTGTTTGTTGGAGGCAAGTATGAATGCTGCAATTAGGAAAAATGATTAGGATGTAATGGCCTTGCAGCTTTAAAGCCTGGCTGTTTCCTCCCTGAGTGAATTTTTTGTTGGGAGGTGTTAGCTGGCTCTGATTGTTTCCTGTCTGGAATTCCCTTGTTTTCAGAGTGGTGTTGTTTGCGATATTTTATGTGCTTCTACTGTCTGTGGCCCTGAGAAAACAGAGGATTTGCCAGACTTTGATGATGCGAATACTTTGTTGGGAGGTGTTAGCTGGCCCTGATTGTTTCCTGTCTGGAATACCCTTGTTTTCAGAGTGGTGTTGTTTGCGATATTTTATGTGCTTCTACTGTCTGTGGCCCTGAGAAAACAGGATTTGCCAGACTTTGATGATGGGAATACTTTGTTGGGAGGTGTTAGCTGGCCCTGATTGTTTCCTGTCTGGAATTCCCTTGTTTTCAGAGTGGTGGTGTTTGCGATATTTTATGTGCTTCTACTGTCTGTGGCCCTGAGAAAACAGTGGATTTGCCAGACTTTGATGATGCGAATACTTTGTTGGGAGGTGTTAGCTGGCCCTGATTGTTTCCTGTCTGGAATTCCCTTGTTTTCAGAATGGTGTTGTTTGCGATATTTTATGTGCTTCTACTGTCTGTGGCCCTGAGAAAACAGGATTTGCCAGACTTTGATGATGGGAATACTTTGTTGGGAGGTGTTAGCTGGCCCTGATTGTTTCCTGTCTGGAATTTCCCTGTTTATTTACTGTCCTGGTTTTAGAGATTATATTGTTCTGCATTATTCTATCCCAGTAATTATTTCATATTAAAGAAGAATCTCACTTATCCAACATTCGCTTATACAATGTTCTGGATTATCCAACGCAGTCTGCCTTTTCATAATCAATGTTTTTGTAGTCAGTGTTTTAAATTCATTGTGATATTTTAGTGGTAAATTTGTAAATACAGTACAGTAGAGTCTCACTTATCCAACATAAATGGGCCGACAGAACGTTGGATAAGCGAATATGTTGGATAATGAAGAATTAAGGATAACCCTATTAAACATCAAATTAAGTTATGATTTTACAAATTAAGCACCAAAACATCATGTTAGACAACAAATTTGTCAGAAAAAGTAGTTCAGTACACAGTAAGGCTATATAGTAATTACTGTATTTATGAATTTAGCACCAAAATATCACGATATATTGAAAGCATTGACTACAAAAATGCGTTGGATAATCCAGAACGTTGGATAAGCGAGTGTTGGATAAGTGAGACTCTACTGTAAATACTACATAGCATTACTGCGCATGGAACTACTTTTTCTGTCAAATTTGTTGTATAATATGATGTTTTGGTGCTTAATTTGTATAACGATTACCTAATTTGATGTTTAATTGGCTTTTCCTGAATCCCTTCTTATTATCCAACATATTCACTTATCCTGCCGGCCTGTTTACGTTGGATAAGTGAGACTCTACTGTATATTTCTAATCTTATATTATCTGCTCAGAACTGGATTATATGAGGCTCCTTCTTCACAGCTGTATAAAATGCACACTGAAGTGGATTATATGGCAGTGTGGACTCAAGATAATCCAGTTCAAAGCAGATAATATAAGATTATAAATGGGTTATATAGCTGTGTGGAAGGGCCTTGAGTCTACACTGCCATATAATCCACTGCAAATTAGATAATCTGTGGAAGAAGTCTAAGTGAGGCCTAAATCTGCCTGTCCCCGAACTGAAACCTGGCTGTCCCTTGGTTGCTAGGCAACCAAGTGGGCAGAGATTAGCCCTCTAAACTGGCAGCAATTGGATAAAAAAAATTATTGCTCTCCCTCTAATTAGGACTTTATTTTTCTTTTCTTTTTGTTGTATCAACCTTGAGGCGTGGATGATGGGTTGTGTTGTCAAATTTTGAGGTTGGGGGGCCTGTACTTTTGTTGTTTTGTGAATCGCCGTGATGCCATCACTCTTTTATATATATAGATTATTTTTCCATCTTAACTGCCATGGCAATACCCCACAGAATCTTAGGATGTGAAGTGTATAGAGGAACTTTTTGCATTCTTAACTACAGAGCTCCTCCAGTGCTTCCCAGTTCAAGTGGGATCATGGTGATGGGATACTGTGAATTATAGCCCAATATGTCTGGAAGGCATGTGACTAAAGAAGCAGAAAAGACCCAGATCATAATTCTTTATTCTAAAACAAAAGGGAAAGAGATGAGAACTAGAGACTGATTTCTAAAAGTTGTACTCCCAAAAGCAAGCTTTTCAAATTCAGTGCATTGCCTCAGATAAAAATAGACCTCATGATCAAGAACTAATGGATTTCTGACAATTTGGTTTGCTTCCTTATGTTTGCCTTAACAAATTCTTTGCCACATGTCATCTTAGTCCTCAGTGTACTGTAGATGAAGGTGAACAGACT
This sequence comes from Anolis carolinensis, assembly GCF_035594765.1. Lineage (NCBI taxonomy): Eukaryota > Metazoa > Chordata > Lepidosauria > Squamata > Anolidae > Anolis > Anolis carolinensis. The sequence goes on from NC_085844.1 coordinate 95,898,076, forward strand.
ATTTAAGTACACACACACACACCTACCTATGTGCTCTGTTTTTGTATCACATTTAAATCCATTAAAATGCATGCATCCTCCTGAATTTAGTCTGATCCAGAACAAGCTACTTAGCTAACCACTATCTTCTTATTGTTTATTAGTTTGAATGAAATCGGGCAGCTTCAGATGAAGAAATTATCATCATTGGCAAGGTAGTATTCATGGTGAAGCAATGCCCTGTTGGACCACCTCAGAGCTACTTTCAAAGCTCCTGGGGTTTTGATATTATCAGTCTTGTACCTCACTAACAAACTGGCAACATTGCATACAATGGGCAAAGCAAACTCTAAACACAATATAATAATATTCTCAAGTGCAAATTTTAAATAAGAATAGCTTGTGGCACAGAATCAAATGCTTTACATAAGCAACTCATTTTATATGGGGGTTGTGTTTAATCCAATAACAAACAAAACCTGAATGACAAGGCCCCATATTTCTACCCATAAAACGAGTGGCAATATTAATTAAATTTCCATTCTTTAAAAATTAGTCAATCTTTGGATCATATTTTCCACTGGTGGGGAGTGAGATGAGATCAGAATCACCTTGATGTGCAGTTACAAAACCCATCCAACTTTTTCATTTGCATTGGCACAATATTGGCTGTCTTTCAGACTTCCCATTTTCTCCCCAATTAATCACAGTTATCTTCAGATTATCTTCAGCCTTCCCCCCAGACTGTCTCCTCACCTAAGGAGAATCCTTCTAAAGGTCAGACCAGGGGTCCTCCCTGTCAGAGTAATTTGCAGAGCAGCAGTAGATGGAGTCAGTGGAACACAGAATGAAGTGACATCCAGAGACTATGGTAAAACTATATACAAAGTTTTACTGTACAAGACAAACAGACTTGCAAACAATAGACACAGGACTTGACTTCTCAGCAGACAGCAGAACAGAACAGATGCAATCAGTAATGCATACACACACTTGTGTCTGGACACTCCCCAGCTCCAGCCACACATCAAGATCATCACAGCTTCTCAGCAATTAACTCTTTCCAGACTATAGTACACTCTGGATGATGCAATCAGTATGCAATACAGGAATACACAAATTTCATTTAAACACTATCTATACACAAATCCCACATTAACACTCCCTTCCCTAACATGCATTCCTGATCATTCATGATCACTTTTCAGGAGCATTTTTCATTTCCCCTATTGGATTAACCCACTTGGAAAGTGGTCCTAGTTACTGTGCCCATTTTGATAACATGGTTGTGGGAGAAGTCAAAGAAAGCTGAAGTGTCTAAAGTGCAGGAACTCATTATGACAGCCCCTTTAGCAACATTTCCATGAAAAGTCCAAAAATGCTAGCAAAAAAAATCAGTTCTAGTAGTTGTTACCTCCACCAGGTGTAAAATAAATGGGTCTCAATTGACATTTCAGGAGCAAGTTGCTCCCAAAAGCCTTGCAAAACAACAGAGAAAAGTCACAATAATATGTTGATAAGAAAATCAGTGTCTTTTACCACTCCATCTCTGATAATAGCAACTAGGAAGCCTGAATAAAGATGGGAAATATCACAATTGTATCTCCTGCGTAATAGTCCAAATATCTCCATGTTGAACCCTGGTTCAATACACAACTACTCAGTGGTGACTTCCATATAAATGGGTCAGAGAATCTGGTCTAGTTTTTAGTCCAAACTTTACAGGAGATAGATAACACACTCACCCATAACCCAAATATGTTCAGCACCTTTGATGGTGCCTGTAAAATACTGATAGTGAAGTCACCAACTATTTCTGCCTTTTGTGTAGGAATTAGAGCAATAGCAAAGAGACTTTCCGACTACTGTTTTCCAGAACAAGAGCAAAACTTTGAGTCAGGGCAGCTCATATTTAGGACAATGGGCAGCATCATGACCCTTAAAGTGTTTTTGTCTTGCTGTTCTGATCTAGGAATTAAGCAGCCACCGCATACTGGGAGAACAGCTCAGAGAGCAGCTCTGGCTATACCTAAGCCCAGCCTTTCTTCTCCTCCCCAATAACTTGGAAAAGGTATTATTTTGGATGTTCATTTGCAGAATCCTCCCAGCTGGCATGGTTGATACTCTAAACATTGTCCAAGAGTAGCTGAGTGACTTATAGTCAGATTTAGGTTATCTTTTCCAATTTGGCTCCCTCCAGGTGTTAGACTATAGTCAACTTCATCCCTAGGCAACATGGGTATTGGAGAAAAGACTCCTCTAAAGATCCAAGTACATGGAAAAGATAATGTAAGAGAAAGGGGGGACCCTGGAGGACCTCCATCCAAGTAAAGCTCAAACCTGACTTTGCTTAGCTTCCAAGCTCAGACAGGATCTGGTGCCTTTTGGGGCATTTAGACCCTTTTCCTGCCAGGATGATAAATATAAGTGTGAAAAGAATCACATAACCCATTGCATACCTATGCTACTTTATTTATTTATTTAAGATATTTGTACCCTGCCTTTCTCCGCAAGTGGACCCGAAGCAGCTTACAACACGTAAATGCACAACTCAAACGTTAAAATATGGATACCAAGGTAAAAACATGATAAAAGCATATATTCAATAAAATCAATTACTGCTCTTACATACACATAGCCATACAGACAGTATGGAACCATCTGGGACAGCATTAGAGAAATGTGGCTCCTATTTGAATATGGACCTGTATAAAAAGGGTCCAAGAATTGTAAGTGCAGAACCAAGCAAATTCTAGAAGTCTTTTAACTGGCTGGGATAAATGGTTGGGCAATGGTTATGCTGGTTTTAAAATATGTAAAATGTGGAAGTGTGTTCTTTACTGTTTTAAATCAGTATTTTAATTTGATTGATTGCTAAATGCTTTTGTACTGGTACAGTATATTTTTTTAAAAAATTCTAATAATTTTAAAATTGTATTTCAAAACTGTTTTTAATAGAATTGATGTTTAACAGATCCTCTGAAGATGCCAGCCACAGATGCAGGCAAAACTTCAGGAGAAAATGCTCCTAGAAAACGGCCATGCAGCCCGAAAACCACACAACCCCATCTCAGTGATTCTAGCCGTGAGAGCCTTCAACAATACATTGATGTTTAGCAGGGTTTAAACTTTTGCAATAGTACATTTTAGCTAAGTTTTTATTTTAAATTTTGTAAACTGCCTTGGTTCTCTCAGCAAAAAAAAGATGGAAAATCGATGTAATATATAAACATTATTTTAACTGTTTTGCTTTAACCTATATGGAAAGCCACCTTGGTTTCCATATTGAGACAAAGTTGGAGTATAAATAAAATGAAGAAATAATCCCTTTTTGACCTAGGGCAAAGAGCAATGGAGGCTTTGACATAAAAAGCCTTTATCTTATCCCCTTATCAGAGAATCAGTGGCTAGCATGAATCCTATGGAGGGTTAAACAACACTTGTTTCCCTTCTCCCCATTCAAATTAGTGGTCTTAAAAGTGCATAGCATTGACTAGACTAGGCTTCCTTTTCTCTTGCTTCCAGGGCTTTATGCATTCATTTCAATGTGTAATGCCAGGAAGAAAAAGCCACTGATAAAGAAGTATCTGGGAGGCTCAACAAGTTATCTGCTTTGACCTTTGGAGAGCAAGAAGGGAAGTGTTGTCACTCTGAGGAGATGTAGAGGTCACACTAAGCATGAAGCCAGCCAGGAACTTTTTTTAGAGTATGTCAGAACCAGGGCAAAGTGAAGACAGGATAGACTTAATCCTTTAACCTAACCTGTCAAGAAAGCATCAAGCCAGCCTGCCAACTGTGCAGCCGCCTCATAACTCAAAAAGGTATGCATGATTGCATTTATGCATTTACGATTGGTAAAGGGGATTTTTTATGGCTTGATATTCAAGGTGTCGTGAAACCTTGACCACGTCTCTCAGTTTGAAAACACAAACAAAGAAAAACTGGAACCATTCAGCCAAGCCAGAAGTCGGTTGATAATGCTCTACAAATATATTAGTGGCCCAAAGGTTTGCATTTATAAAGGATCATCTAATTATGGAAAGATCTGTATTTCAATACATAAAAGAAAGGCAACGTTTTTAACGTTGTGTTGTGAAAATATCAATAATATAAACATAATTTATGCACATAATTTTATGTATACTTAACTATGCAGCAAAGGTGTTTTTAAGAAAAAAAACCTGTTAGTGAATTACAAAGAGGAAGATGTGTAATGGGACACTGGTACGAGTGTACCAATCCTCACTAGAAAGCACCGATTCTCATTAGTGAGCATTTTGCACTGTGCATTAGTACATATTGTACATCAGTCCCAATGCACACTTCACTGGCTATCCTATGTAGTAATGTCATGACACCACCTTGTTGAATATGGACATTATGAACTGCTAAGAGATTATGCTTGGCTTCTTCCCCCGCAGGTGATGTTAAGGCAGGTATCTTGCCAGAGGCACATCTTGCTAGTTAGTAATATGAATACTGTACAGCTGATGTCTTCAAATACAATGTATTCCTAAATTATATCAAACAGAAATTGAAGTTAGACCAAGCCATGAATATTAGACATCCCAAGACGCCATCTACCATGACTCCAGGCCTCTGGTAGAGGCCATAAGCAATCTAGATTTTCAGCTGCAAGCCAAAGTGTAAATGAAGCTTTAAATCTACCTGACATAGAATCACTCTGGTACATTGTGGGGAATCAAGATGGAGGAAGGGGGCTAGCAAAAGAACAAAGCACTTTGTCAATTAATCTTAGACTTGGTTCTTCTAACAAATAAATGTCATAGCTAACAAATACATTTCATATCCACATGTCTCTCATAAAAAGGCTCTCTGTTAGTAGCAATTGTCTCAGGCCAACCTGATGTTTCACTCAAGGGATAAAAAGATGAAGATTGAAAGAAGGTGGCAACTAAAAAGTAGAGAGGTTTCAGCAGTCTTCTCCCACTAGCCAGTTCTCCAATCAATATAAATTCAGTGGCAATCTGCTCATTTTTAACACACAGGTCATGAATTGTTCTAAATATCACATTTGCATACTGCAAGCCCTTGGGGTGCCACTGACTTTTTCAAACTCAGAAATCCCTGGGTCAGTTGATTGTCCAAGAGCCCTCAGATTTTTGCACTAGTCACTCTCTGTTGTATGTGCAATCGATCCTAAGTTTTTAAGATTGTTATGTGATATTTACATTTTATTGTTATTGTTTCAATTATTGGTTCACTGTTTTAACTATTGTTTTACTTAAGTTATGTTGTTGTTGTTGGGCTCATCCCTGGGTAATCCACCCCGAGTCCCTCCGGGGAGATGGTGGTGGGATACAAGAATAAAGTTATTATTATTATAAGGGGTTGTTCTCCATTGTCTAAGTTCTGATTCCATTAAGAGTAAAGGGTTAAAACAGGGACCTGTGGTGGTTTTGAACCCCAATTCTGGTGAATGAAGTTGCATGGATTTCATACATGCTCAGTAAAATTGTAAAAACAAGGTTACCAGTGCTGCCATGGATTTTGTAGAGGCACGAATACAGGGCGAAAGGAAGGAACACGCCAAGAGGAAGGAGTATCAATAAACCCTTATTGTGACTGCCTTCCATCTGGAAATCTATGGCCTCAAAGTGAAAGACTATGTGGATCCAGAATAGGCCTTCATTGTTGTTTATTGATCCACTACCAAGACCTCTGGAAGGCAATTATACTCAGCCACAAGTGATCACTCATGAATGAAGAACAAGTAAGTCCCTTTGAGAATAAGGAAAACATGAGCTTTGGAAATATTGAGGAGCCTTCATTTCAGTGGTCCTCTGACTATGTCAAAGTCCTCTATTTCAGTGGTCCTCTTTCAAGTCTCATTGATAGCCCAGGTGAAGACCTGAATTACAGTTTTTCAAGCTGTAGCATTTACTGTGGGTCCAGCCCTTTTTGGTAGGCAGCAAAAAACGTTCAATGCCTACATAAATAATGCAGAGCTAGATATAGATCTATAATTATATATACTAATTTCACATATGCATTTTCCCCTGAAATGTTTTCAAATCCTCTCTCTCTATATATGTGCATTTTCCTCCTGCAATATTTGTAGGCCCTATATATTTATGTTTATATCTATCTAGAAATCTCTATGTGTATGTGTGTGTGTGCATTTCCCCTGCAATATTTACATGCCCTATATATCTATATTCATATCTATCTAGACATCTCTTCTGTATATAGATAATTATATTTGTATAGGATTTGCAAAGACTTGCAAACATGTGAGGCAAAAATTCATATATAAAATAATGTATACATATAGATAAGGATATACAGGTACATGGAAATCTCTAGATATCTATATGTATATAGGATTTGCAAAGACTTGCAAACATATGAGGGGGAAATTCATATATAAAATTAATGGAGATAGATAGATAGATAGAGAGATACAAATATAAAGATACATAGGGATTACAAAGGCTTGCAGGGGAAAATGCTTATATATCTGTAGCAAAGATTAACAAATATTTCAGGGAAAATGCTTTTATAAGATATATATATATATATATATATATATATATATATATATATTCTTCTTCCTGACTTGCAAGTGCTTCTTTCCCTTTTTAAAACATTCCCTTGGTTAAGAGCGAGGGAATGGAAAAGTAAATACTGATAAGGGAGGGTAAGATGAGAGATAGATATATCATATATTGCAAGCAAAGGCCTCCAGGCTCCGCTTCCGACTTGACCTTGACCTGAATATAAGCCGGGGGAGGCTTTTTCCGCTCACAAAAAGGGCTGAAAAACTTGGTTTATCTTTGAGTATATATGGTACCTAATATAAATTCTACTACAAAATCAAATGAAAAGGAACAAATCCAAAACACCACACTATTCATTCATGGTGGTGCTGGATAGATCAGGCTTAGATCTCCTTGGCTCCAATGTCAACGTCATAAAATATTTCCAGTTTAAAATACAATTTTAACTTGAAAATGTTTGACTTTAGCACATAGTGGTATCCAGAATTACAAAATGGATTGTGTTTGCCCTAGAGTATTTTGTATCATTTTCTCTGTAAAAACTTATGACTTTTCTGAATGTTCATAGCCAAAAATCTGGCTGACAAATTCCTGACAAAATGTGATGCTTAACTCTAGCTTCAACTTGCTCTTTGGTCTCATCTATCAAAATGACTTCTTGGTCGAATGACAGACTTTTATTGGATAACTCCTCCTGTCTCTAGAATATGACTTGACTTTATTCCATTCAGCGGTAGTAATCCAAACTATGGACCTCAACTTACAGGTTTAGAGCTCCATGTGCTTCAGAAATGGAGACCCATGGGAGTCCCATGGAGGCCATCACATGATGTAAGAGCACTTCTGTTGTGACTACGTGGGGTTCCATTTCCACAGCACATGGAGCCCAAACCTGTCATCAGGAATTGGATATTACCCGACTCCAAACTAAAAAAGTGGGAGAAAGTAGGGGAAAGATGATCATATAAGCGGTAAGGACATAGGATGGCTGATCATCCCAGAGGACAGGGAATAATAATAATAATAATAATAATAATAATAATAATAATAATAATAATTTTATTTTTTATCCACCTCTCCCCATGGCTCAAGGTGGGTTACAACACAATTAAAAAACACGAACATTGCAAAAATTCAATAAATATACATATTTCTATAGAAGATTAAACCTGAATTTCTATAACATACATAAACAGACATCAAACAAAGGACATGAGTTTAAGATTCATAGTTAAAAACTGTCTGAGTAGGCCTGTCAGAAGAGATGTGTCTTTAGATGGTTTTTAAATTCCAACAGTTGATTTAGCTGTCGCAGCTCTGCTGGCAGGTCATTCCAGAATCTTGGGGCAGCCGATGAAAAGGTCCTCTGGGTGGTGGTCACCAGTCAGGTTCTTGCTGAGGACCTAAGGACCTAAGTGTTTGGGGCAGATTGTCCAGGAGAAGGTGATTCTTTAGGTAACATGGACCCAAACCATGTAGGGCTTTAAAGGTCAAATTCAACACCTTGTACTTTGCCTGGAAACTAATTGGCAGCACAACATTGCCAATCAACAGAAGGGTTACAAAGCACAATGCTTGCAGAGATTTAGGTAGACTCTCATGTAACAAAAACTCAAAAAGAAGGAACTTGCTTTCCAGCTATTGATCCCAAATACTTGGCTGAGCTGTTAATAACGTAGATTGAGATATTGTGTCAGCAAACATCTTCTGAACCGTCCCCCCTCCATCTTCCTTTAATAGCCACCAGCTGCTGTAAGAAACAAATATATGTTCTCTTGTTGACTGCTGCAGACCGATATTTCCATCCCTCCCCTGTAACTGAACAATCAGGAGCAGAATCCCTCTTACAATTATTCCATACTCCAGAGATGAGTGATGGGATGGAAGCATCTCTACCTCAACGAACAGGGGAACAAACCTCTGCCACTCACAATATATGATAGCTGTTGACTGGGAGACTTTTACAGTTGTGGAAACAATAGCATTTCTGAATATGAATCCATAATTGCGATACTGAATTCCAGTCAGGATATCTTATGGGCCCCTTAACTAAGTCATTTTTATAAGTCAAGCCTAACTGGATGGCAATTAACAACAGCAACTCCAATTCTGCCTTTTTTAACAGGGTCTCAACATGAAGGGAGAAAGCAAGATTCAGACTGAAAGAGAAAAAGACAACATATGTACTGTGTCTGTGAAAACTGTTCATGCGTTGTAACAAACAGGAGGTTGAAACCCAAGGGTTTGTACTTCACATGTACACTTTTATATCTCTAAACAGCAGGCACTTCCCGACTCCCTGCAACCTTCCATGTCATTTTAAGCACAGTGATTCATTCAGAACACTTATGATTTGTAACTGTTGTTACCAAGCTTATAGTATGTAGGGTGTGAGCCAAACAATGGTTCAACAAGGGGATAAAAGTGAATTTCTTGTTTGAACATTAGATCTGGTTGAGAAGATCATGTGTTAATTAAATAAAAGACTAAATGGGACAAACCTTTGAAACAACAGACATAACATTTAAGAAGAAAACCAACATGGCAGGGGAAAGGTCAGAGAAGATCAAGTTAAAAGCTAATAGTTGTGCTTTTTCCATTTTATTATTGATCAATAGGATGCTGGGGCTTTTTTCCTCCCCTTCCCAGTGTAAATGCAACAGCAGAGTTATTGCTGACCTTTTCCTCACCCTTCCATTGTGTTTAAAATCACAGCAAAAACAACAACTTCATAAGCCACACAGTTTTTCTAACAGAGAGAATGTGTGTGTCCAGAAAATAATGTAAGATGTTTATATCCACAGAAAATAGGTCTTTTTGACAAACCCGCTTCTCTTTTAATTATAGCTGTGAAAGCTTCTTCGGTTCAAAGAGGCTTCTGCTCAGAATCACAAATTGCTTTTTGGTGTGTAGAAAGCGCAGCAATCTCTGGTTCTGGCATTTAAGTGAGTAATTTAACAGAAACCTAGAAAATGAATGGAAAAATAAATATTTTCTTGGCAACGGAGTTTAGGTCCATTCATAACATGGAGGCAGTAAATTTTTCCCCATTGCTCTTTTTCTTTTCTTTTTCTGAACCTTGACTGCTTTTATTCAGCCACTTTGCACTGAAGTCTAATAAAGGAACATTTCAGCTTATGATCTCACAAACTCTTAAATTCCATCAATTCTCCAGTGGCAGCTGAATGCTGCCATATCAGACAGGCAATGAATTTATCCTGGATTTACCCTGCATTTTAAAGCAGCTCTCCGAGGTACTGAGCTCTACCCCTAAAAACAGTTAAGTATCTTGGATAGTTCCTTTAAAGTTTAAATCCAGCACAGATTCACAACCTCACTAACACAGACATCACCAATAGCCACTACCTCCTATTTATATATGTATGCAATTCATTTTTAAGGCCTCTGTTCTCAGGAACAGCATCTTTCTTCCTCCTGGTTACTCTCCTGACTCTTTCAAAACAATTCAATCTATTTTCAGATATAGTTTTATCTTGAAATTGCCTTGCTTCCTTCTCAGAATTTTACCAAGGGTCATTTTCCATTGTAATCTTCCCATGTTTTGTCACTGCATCATCTTTTTGTCTGACCTGGAAAAAAAAGTTGTTAAAGTTGATGTGCAGTGTCTTTTGATCTGTGATAGTGACAGTCCTCTATCTAGGAGTAATTTTGAACTAAAACCTAAATATGTATAACTTATTCTCTTTCATCCTGTTTTTCCACATCCTACAACAGAGTCAAAGCATAGAGTTGGTTTCACCATAATACTTGGAGGCCCTGGTGGAACAATGGGTTAAACTCTTGTGCTGGCAGAACTGCTGACTGAAAGGTTGGCGGTTCGAATCTGGGCAAAAGGATGAGCTCCTGTTTGTCAGCTTTAGTTACCTATGTGGGACATGAGAGAAGACTTCCACAAGATGATAAAACATCAAAACATCCAGGCGTCCCCTGGACAATGTTCTCGCAGATGGCCAATTCTCTCATACCAGAAATGACTTGCAGTTTCTCAAGTCACTCCTGACATGAAAAAAAAACACCATAATGCTTAATTTGCAGCAAGATGGAAAACAACAATATATGTAGTCAGAATACACATTCCCATCTCCCCAACTTGCTCAATAGAATCAGCATTGTATGTCCTAAATCAGTGGTTCTCAGCCTGTGGGTCCCCAGATGTTTTGGCCTTCAACTTCCAGAAATCCTACCATCTGGAAAACTGGCTGGGATTTCTGAGAGTTGTAGGCCAAAATACCTGAGGACCCACAGGTTGAGAATCACTTGCCTAAATTCTGTTGTTACTCCCAAGTAGAACAAACCCATTGAGTCAATTGGATTTACCTATATATTGATTTACCATTCAACAATTGATTCAATAGGTCTACTAGATGTGGGACCAAACAATAGGATTCAAGAATCCCTATTAAATTGGGCATTGAAACTGGTGTGATTTCCCCCTCCATCTCCATCAAATACCAGATGCTACATTTTTGGGCTACAACCAAGTTAGGGTGTTGTGGGGAGAGGGGGGTGGGACAAAAAAAAACTCTCGGGTGGTTTCAAGACTACAGCTGACATTCTGTTGGCTAGTCCCATCTAGAGCCAACCCATTGAATATATTGTTGGTTGGAGTCAACACATAAGCAAATCCCACTGATCCAGTAGATCTCTTCTAGCTAAGACTTACAACATGATTGAAGATCTCACAGTACAGTGTTCCCTCACTATTTAGCGGTTAGCTTTTCACAGACTTGCTGTTTTGCGGTTTTTTAATAAACACTAAAATAATAGTATAAATCATAAAATAATATTATAAATCCCTCTTTCTACTTCCTTCCTAAGAAGAAGCCTAAGGAAGGAAGGAAGGAGAAGCCGAAGGGAAAGAAAAGGAGGCTGAAGCAGCTTTGTTTTCACCTCACAAGGTAGTAGCAGTGGTGAGAGCACAAGGAAGGGACAGAGACGCTACTTATAAACAACACAAATATAGCAACCCTACTTCGCGGATTTTCACTTGGTCCTGGAACGTAACCCCCGCAATAAGTGAGGGAACACTGTAATCCACAAATAATCAAATCCATGAATGTTTAATACACAAATGTGATGGGTCAATAGTACTTCCTAGTTCATGACTGCATCATTTATCTGAGCTGATATCAATTTTTCATGCTAGATCAAGCACATACATCTCCTCTAACAATCCCCTGTAATCCGAGATAGTTCAATTCAGGTAATCTATTGGACTTTGGTGATTGTATGAAGAAGCCTCAAGGCTATCAGCTTCATCCAAAATTACACTGGCCTTCAATATCACATGAGTACTTAAGGGCATTCTAACCAGCACATTGTCAAAAACATGATGTTGCTGTAGCATTTCCAAGCATCTGTATCAGCGTAAATAGTTAGGAATTAGGTGAAGAACTCTGCTTCCCCAATGTAAGACAAAAAGAGAGACACACACAATGCTGTATGTAGATAATTGTTTATAAGGAAGAAAACGAGGTTGGGAACAATGTATCTATCAATCAGTGCCTGTGGAGAACCGATTTGTTAAAGTTAATAGAGCAATCTATAATGGAAGACAAATTAGTGTTATTAGAGTAGGTTTTATGGTCCAGTGCAAGTAATAGTATGCAGCAGAGAAATAAGAATAATTAAATATTATGATAAAATGTACTTTTTTAATATGCAAAGAAAGTATTATGCGTTTGGTGTTGTCGACTTTCTAATGTTTCCAACAGTTCCCTCCCTAGCTGCCTCAGGGCATATGATATAATTCTAAACAGGTAAGCTTTCAGACTGAAAAATCCTTTTTAGAAAACACATAATATGAAATTAGAAGTATTGAAAAGCAGTAATGGAAGCAAAACACATTTTATATTAGGATTAAGGAAACTAAGTAATCTATGATGCACAAGATGCTAACTCATTTCCGATTTCCGACTCATTAATCCACAAGACTCGTTAACCCTCAAGAAAGACAGACCAGAAATCATAGAGTGGAGTATCTGAAATGAATGTATTTTCCAAATGAGGACTGATTGTTTTTTGCACCTTCCTCCCCACTCCAATTGGTGGAGAAGGTACTCCGGGCAGATTACAAAAACCTTAGTTTCAAAAGAGGGGCTGCGGTGGCGCAATGGGTTAAGCCAGTGGTTCTGAACCTGGGGTCCCCAGATGTTTTTAGCCTACAACTCCCAGAAATCTCAGCCAGTTTACCAGCTTTTAGAGTTTCTGGGAGTTGAAGGCCAAAAACATCCGGGGACCCCAGGTTGAGAACCGCTGGGTTAAATCCTTGTGTCTGGTGAACTGCTGACCTGAAAGTTGGTGGTTCAAATCTGCGAGACAGTATGAGATCCCATCTGTCAGCCCTAGATTCATTTGGGGACATGAGAGTAAGCAGGATGGTAACACATCTGGCATCCCCTGGGCAACGTCTTTGAAGACCGCCGATCCTCTCACACCAGAAACGACATGCCTCAATTTGCTTCTGACACGATAAAAAATTCAAAAACATTTGAAAACCAAACCAAACCAAACATGAGGGTTCTATTAAACTTAGTAGTCCTGTGAGTCCCATTTCCCTGCCTATATTTTAGGTCTCTTTGCCTCCCAGTTGTGTTGTTTTAGTTTTTTGTAAATCAACTTGGGTCCTGAGGGAAGATTCCCGATTTGTGGAATTTTTTCCCCTCTAGAAGCCTAATTGGCATTGATATTAGACTCATTTTGGGGCTAAGTTAAAACCTGATTTTTCAATTAAAGCCTTCAGGCCAAATTGATTTTATCTAAATTGCACATGTTTTATAGCTACTTTATATTGTTCAAAGTTGTTTTAACTGGTTTTAAATTAAAATCTTTTAGAGTTTTCAAATTATTGTCTTAAGTTGATCTTATTGTAAGACACTCCGAGATCTTTGGATATGGGGCAAGTTAAATTAATATTTTAATTAATAGATAGCTAGACTAAAAATAAATTAAAATGAATCAATAGCTTCCGTGGGTTCATTTAATAAATGGAGAAGAACACAAATGTGTGAAACTTGGTTATATTTGTTTGTCTGTTCTTGGCTAGATTTGTCTCAATCAACTTCAGTTCATTGCAAACTGAATTAATTGCAAATACTGATGATTTTTCATATAATGAAAAGCGTTTCATGGAAAAAATGCATACCTTCAGTTACTCAGCAAGTAACATTATCACAAGAACAAGAGTTTGGAATCAACAAGTTAATTTTATGGTCAAGTTCATTTCTCCACTTCTCCCCCAATGCTCAACAAATTACGAGAAGTCACTATCAGAGCTTGGAAAAAAACAGGTTAAATTTTACTTGGATCAGTGTAAATGTATTCGATATAGAGATTAGCATTCTATCTGTGGGGGCCACATGGAGCAACAAATAGCAAGAAATACAATGTTTTGAAGTCTACTTCTGGTTTTGAAAAATACATAATAATGGAGCAGGTCCTTGTTTACTATTGAAAATTTCAATGGCTGCTCCTGAAGGCTTCCTGAAGAGGCAGTTTATCAATCTGGATAGAACCAGAAGGGCCATACAGGGAATCTGGAGTAATTGAGGGCCACGAACACAGACTTTGAGGCTGTACGTGGCTCTAAATTCACACTTTGCGTATCCCTCATTAGTTATATCCAAATGTATCTCCCCTTTACCCAGTCCATTTCCAGAGTGCCATAAATAAAAGGTTCTTCCTCACTATCTGTTGCAGGAAAAGAAGGATCACATTGTTCAGTGCTGGTTTATATCATCATCATCATCATCATCATCATCATCATCATCATCATCATTTAATTACTTATTAATCGCCCTCCATCCACGATGCTCTAGGCGATTTACAAGATAAAATTGTAAAGGATAAAAATACATACATACAAATATTGATTAAAAAATATTAAAATAGATTAAAAGCTCTAGTAAAGAGCCATGTCTTGAGTGCTAGGGTAAAAGGCCCCAACTCACGCATGGCTCTCATATAGGGCGGCAAGGCATTCCATAAGGCAGGGGTAGAAACAGAAAAAGCTCTGCGCCTGGTCCTTTCCAAGTGCACTTCTCTAGGACCCGGTACATAGAGTAAGTCTCGTTGGGATTGTCGTTGCGACCTCCGATGATGGGAGAAGGAGAGATGGTCCCTAAGATACGATGGGCCCTGGCCGTAAAGAGTTTTAAAAGTCAGGACTAGCATTTTATATAGACCACGGTAATCAGTTGGAAGCCAATGCAGATGCTGCAGCACTGGTGTTATGTGGCATTTCATGGGTGTTCTTGTGAGTAGCCTGGCTGCTGCATTCTGAACAATACGGAGCTTTCGGGTCGTGGACATCGGAAGCCCAACATACAGGGCGTTGCAATAGTCCAGCCTAGATGTGACCGTGGCATGGATGACTGTTGCCAGAGCCTCATCAGATAGATAGGGTGCCAGTTGCCTCGCTTGTCATAGATGGAAAAAGGCCTGTTTGCTGGCAGCAGCGACCTGAGCTTCCATTGTCAGCTGCGAATCTAAAACGACACCCAGGCTCTTAACGGTGGGCGAAGGAGATAGGGCAGCACCATCGAAGGTGGGTAGCAAGTGGGTCAGACCAGTTGAACGGCCATGCCAGAGAATCTCAGTCTTTGCCGGGTTCACCTTCAGTCTACTAGTACGTAGCCAGTTCGACAGAGCCTCCAGACATAAGGTGAAATTTTCTGGTATTGACATTGCTCCAGGTTCCAAGCGCAGAAGGAGTTGGGTGTCGTCTGCATATTGATAGCAGTCTAGGCCAAAACTCCGAACCAAGCTAGCAAGGGGTCTAACGTAGATGTTGAAGAGAAGAGGGGAGAGAATTGCACCTTGGGGTACCCCACATAGGAGGGGAGATCTGTCAGAGACTTGATCCATATACTCCACGCATTGGCTCTGGTTTTGCAGAAATGAGTTGAACCAATTGAGGGCCTGACCGCGAACTCCGGACATGGCGAGACGGTGAATCATTAGATCGTAGTCAACGGTGTCAAACGCTGCGGTAAGGTCGAGAAGTACCAGTAGCGCTGATCCGCCGCTATCAGACTGGCGACGAAGTTCATCTGTAATGGCAACCAGGACTGTCTCCGTCCCATGGCCAGGGCGGAAGCCTGACTGGAAAGGGTCCAGGCTGGCTGTATCATCCAGAAATTGTTGCAATTGTCCCAGCACAGCCCGCTCTATCATCTTACCCAAGAATGGGAGGTTGGAGACAGGACGATAGTTGGCAAGGGTCATGGGATCCAAGCTAGACTTCTTTAGCAAGGGACGAACCCTTGCCTCTTTTAGGATGTCCGGGAAGACCCCCTGTTCAAGAGAGCCATTGATGATATTACTCAACGGATCGAGTAGACCTTCCAGGCAGCTCTTCACCAGCCAGGAGGGACACGGATCAAGGGAACAGGTGGTTGGTTTTGCAACAGCCAGGATTCTAGCGACATCTTCCTTGTCAAGCGGAGTAAATCGGTCAAAGATAGGCCCACTAAGCGGCCACAAAGTCTCAAGCTCACTTAAGGTATCAGCTGTAGGGGGCAGTTCCTGCCGAAGCACGGTGATTTTATCAGTGAAAAACTTCTGTAATGCCTCTGCTGTAAGAGCCGTGGTTGCTGGGTTTTGGACTAAGGGAGCCGGACTGGTCAAAGCACGAACGATTTTGAATACTTGAGCTGGGCGCAATCTAGCAGAGGCTATTAAGGAGGAATTGTAAGATTTTTTAGCATCCTTGACGGCTGATTCGTAGGACCTGCAAAAAGCCTTGAACGCGGACAGTGACACCTCGTCGGGCTTCTGACGCCACCGATGTTCCAGCCGCTTTCATGCTTGCTTCATCGTCCGTAGCTCATTAGTGTACCAGGGGGAGCGATTCCGGTGAGGGCGAAGGAGGCGTCTGGGGGCAATCTCATCCAAGGCAGCCAACAAACTGACATTCCAGGTGTTGACTAGCTCATTGAGAGTGACGCACGCAGTTCCCAGGCCCTTAAGGGCATTCAAGAACCTAGCAGGTTCCATGAGTCTCCTAGGCCGAGCAAAGATTGGTGTGGCAAGATGGGGAGGAGGAGATGGAATCTCAATCCGGGCCTTCAGGACAGCGTGATCAGACCAGGGAACATCAATTACCGCAGATAGAGATGTTTGTACTCCGATATTAAAAATCAGGTCCAAGGTGTGGCCGGCCCGATGAGTAGGGCGAGTCTTGAGTAGTGAGAGCCCCAGAGCTTCAAAGGTTGGTACTAGGTCCTTAGTCACAGATGAAGATGGCAGTGCCTCGACATGTACATTAAAGTCACCCAGAACAATAAGTCTGGGGAACTTCAGGACCCAGTCTGCCACAAGATCTAATAAATTTAGCAGACTCTCTCCCGGAGACCCAGGCGTGCGGTAAACTACAGGAATGGCTAGGGATTCCCTGCTAGCCAGGACCACACCAACACACTCAATACCGGCTATCTTTGGAGTTGGAATAGCTTTGATTGTAAAATAATCACGGGAGAGTATTGCTACCCCTCCACCCCGACCCCCACTCCGTGGCTGTTGAAATATCTGGAAGCCTGGAGGTGTCCGTTCATGTGAGGGAATGTTATCACCCTCACGGATCCAGGTCTCTGTAATACAAACCAGGTCCACTGCTTGATCGAGAATAAAGTCAGAGAGGGTAGCAGTTTTGTTGACAATAGACCTAGCATTGAATAATAGCAGGGACAGGAGGGGCGTTGGTAGCACCTTCTCGGCCGTATGCCTAGGGATGGAATGCAAGTTGGAAAGAGAACGAGTTTCCAATCGACTCAATCTCACTCTGGCACTTGACCTAGGACCACTGTTATCATACTTGGGAATATCACATAGGACAGATGAAGGCCGAATCTGTCGCTGACTTTGTCTCTTTTTAGAGACCAGCATGCTATCATTCTCATATATCCCTCTCCCGATGATTACTGGGATCGTCCTCCCAGTTCTGGGTTCGTCTGTAGTGTCAGTTAGGTGCCTGATGTTCGAACCACCTCCAGAAAAGGGAATGACGCAAGGCCCGAGGGGGTATGATTTTGAGCACCAGCCTGTGGGCACAGCGGAGATGGAGTAAATGCGAAGTCTCCTAAACATCGTTTAGGACGTGCAAGTGTTCCGTTGCACCGAGGGAATGAGCCCCAGCCGCTGGGTTTTTGGAATGACCCTCTTCTGTGGCTCTATCTTCCCCGTTTGTATTAATAGTGGCCCTAACTGGAGAGGTATTCATCCTTTGTGTTGAAAGTGCCTTCGGCATTCTTGTCCGGGCCCTAAAACCAGCCCCCCAAAAAGTTCTAGTTTTGTAGCCTTTCTGCTGGGCTCTGTGTTTTGATGAACTAGGGCTTGTGGCTCTGACTGACACATGTTCAGAATGTTGACTTCCGGGCAATTCTCTGTTCTGTATGTCGGTGGAAATGTTATTTGCCCTCGCAAAAGCCCCTCTGGATGCGATCTTACTCACTGGGGCTTTTTATATGTCTTTTTATAAAGAAAAAATTCTGCCCAACTGCTTTTTGAGAGACTCTAGAAGAATAGATAAATGTGTGCAACAGAGATAGGGAAAAAGAGGAAAAATACTTTAAATTTGCTTCAGATTTACCCACATGTTCTTGCCCTGTCTTGTCTTCCCTACTTGGTTTTCAGGAGGTTTCAGCCTCTTCTCTTTCTCTGCTACCTCAAACATCCCTCATTTCAATAGCCTATCTAATTTAGGCTACTGTCAGGCTGTGGCTAATGGGAAGCCAGAGAACCTTATCTACCTATTGCAAATCATCTATTATTGCATTACAATCTACCTATTGCCTATGTCTGCTTTAGAAAGAAACTAATTTGGGTACCCGGCATTGAACAAGTTATTTGAAAAAGTCCATTTTAATTGTACAAAAATGCATAAGGTTGTGGGTGAACTACAACTCACATAATGCCAAGTTAACTAAAAAAAACCTCCATCATTAAAGTTTGTTATGTTGGGCAAGTTTGCGCTACATGCATCATCAGTGGGGTTCAGTGTGCTCTCTGGATGTAGGGTAAACTACAACTCCCACTATGGTGAATCAGTCCCCTCAAACCCCTCCAGTAGGTTCAGATGATCATGAGGGTTCTGTGTGCCAAGTGTGGTCCAGGTCCTTTGTTGGTGGAGTTCAGAGTGCTCTTAGATTTCAGGTGAACTATATATCAAAGAACCTACAACTCCTGTAAATCATGGGGAATTCTTCCCAAACCTTTCTAGTACGTTCAGTTGCTGAACAATTCCTCTGTTTGCTGTGTGGCATAGAAAAGAATAGGGAAGGGCTATGGGAGAGGCAGTGGGTGGCGTCATGCAAATTGCACACCAATGGAGAGAGTAAGAAGCAATAGGATGTCTGTGGTGGAGGAAAAACAGAAAATCTAGGATGAAATTGTCCCCGTATGAAAGCCTTCACTTGGGTGGTGGGCAGTATGATGTTTGAGGAGGACACTGGCAGGGCTCTTGGACATGTTTATGGCGCTCTCTATAACCTGCAATGTCATTGGAGGGAGGGCCTTTGGTGTCTCCTATAGTGTTTGTGGAGGCAGGAGCTTGTCTGTGTAAGTGGACACCCCAGCCAAACACATACATACATATTTTTCACTTTTATTATCTGTATAGATAGATGTGTAATCAAGAAGAGTTTGGAAAAAGATAAGTTGTGTTTTTGCTGTTTTTTATTTTTGTTAATATAGCTATGATGCAACAATGAATGGGCTACAGCTAATGGGCTGAGATATAGAAATGGATGGATGGAGAAAGTGCAAGAACACACATAAGAGACTTAAAAACAAGCAGCACTTCTGATAGGTTTGTTCAGGATCCCAGAAAGTGCAATTCGTCACTACCAGTCTGTGTGTGTTTTATTAGAGTGATTAGCCAACACAATTCAAATGATTTAGCAAAACATTTCCGCTTCTGCCTTCTTTGTTTTTCCTGGAAACAAAAGTAAGCTGCATCAAAAATGGCATTTTAGAATATTATATTCTAATACATTCTTAAGAAGGTGATGGTGTTCAATACTATGCTTTTTTGTGTGTCAGGCTGACTTGAGAAACTGCAAGTCGCTTCTGGTGTGAGAGAATTGGCTATCTGCAAGGACGTTGCCCAGGGGATGCCCGGATGTTTTGATATTTTTAGCATCTTTGTGGGAGACTTTCCTCATGTCCCCGCATGGAGCTTCAGCTAATAGAAGGAGCCCACCCACGCTCTCCTCAGTTTGGAGTTGAACCAGCAACCTTCAGGTCAGCAACCCAACCTTCAAGTCATCAGTCCTGCCGGCTCAATGGTTTAATCCAGTGTGTCACCGGGGGCTCCAATAATACTATACTCAAAGGCTGAGATCATGCAGTATTAAGATTTCAAGTATGTAGCTCCAAAAATGCAAAGAACTTGAAAGAGATGGCACCTCTATTCAAAACACAGACCGATCAGAAGCTGTGGTGACAATGATCTGAGTTAAAATGATCTTGGTTATTCAAGAATTCTGGTCAATATTACAGAACTGTGATTCTTGAAATGTGTATATTATGTGTGTGTTTGTGCGAAACTGAAAGATCCCTATAACTCACTCACTTTCTTTCCTCTGAGATCTCAGTACTGACACTTGCAAGCAAATTTAATTTTGTAAAAGAAACCTCACACAAACACAAAGTTAAATAACTGTATTCAAGTGCCTCTTTGCTCCCAAATTCATCCACAGCACTTTTTTTGTTTAGATAGCTTTTCTGAAAAAAGTTAAAACCATAGAAGCTCTGTTTTAAGAGTATTATTTTACAGTATATACTGTTCTTTTACTTTTGAAGGCTATAACAGAGTTTCATTTTAATTACCTGAACTCAAAGGTTTCAAGCCCATCATACTGCCTTTCAAGGTATTAGCCAATTCCATAACCAATTACCCATATTCTCCTTTACTTATTGCAAATGTGACCTTTCGTTTGAATTTGATTGCAAGTTTCCTGCTGAGGGTGTATAACTATCTCAGTGTCTAAGTATGGCGATTGTCTTCGCATGTGATGACTGCGGTTAATTTTAATACACTTTGATGGCTGGAGAACAAATAAGTGTCGGTGACAGAGTGCAGAGACATTTGAAGGAGGATAAGCTACCACATTAATGAGTGGGGATCAGCAAGCTAAGAGGCCTGCTAGTGACAAACCCAAAGACCCGCAACCCAGACAAAGAGGAATGTTTGCCTATCTGCAGGTAATAAGAAAGTCATTACTGTGGCTCATGCACAAGAAAGAAAAAAGAATACAAACGAGAGGTGTGGGTAAAAATAGCCGTTATTATCACTTCACTTAAACCAATGACTTGAATAAAGCTTGCCCCAGCTTTGCTGCAAAGGAAACTATTTGGTACTCAATTGTAAGTATTAAGTATCTTTCTTAGAAGCATGTTTCAATCACATTGGCAGCATTTAGTTGTCAGCACTGAGTGACAGACATGGGATTGGCAAAGTTCAGGTGATGAGATGCAAAAAGGGTGGTGTCTCAGAGACAAGGGGCCGAGCCAGCCCAGTCCTTATGGGTATGGTCAACTAGGATAGGATTGCTTTGCAACACTTAGTTACAGCTACGGAATGCAACGAACTGGATCAGGTGGAGCTTGTTGAACATAGAAGTAGACTTATGGAGAAGTATGAAGCCTTCCAAACTGAGGCTTATGCTGGAGAATCTAAGGAGAGTTAGGTTACAAGACAGATCTTGCAAGCCCAGTTAGACATGTGAGTAGCTTAGGACTCACAGCAGAAGTAGGACAGGAATGATAGGATGGACTCATCATTTCATCCAAGGGCTGGACAGATTTAAGCAGACCAGATACATAATTGCTACAGGAGATTTGAAGAGAAATGAGAATCAAGGTGACAACAAGCTACACTTAGGGAAAAGGTTGGCACATCTCCGAACACATAGTCTTCTCTGTTGCTCTAGAAAGCTGCCCCTCTGACAGCAGTTTGGGTGACAAAAATAACTTCAAGTTACTGCCAATCATCTTTAGGAGAATCATCTTTGTGTGTTCCAGCATGGCAGGGGGTCAGACTGAATGGCCCTTGTGATCTCTTGAACTTCTATGATTCTACAAAGGGTTCTGGTTTGTCCAGAGTAAGTAACCACCGAGACAGCATTTCAAAGGCAAGGGTTTTTTTTCCAGACAAAACTAAGACATTTTAGTTGCATGTCTTTGGAGGTGGGGGAGTGCGGACATTGTAGGGAATTTAGACAGTGAAGGGAGATTTCAAAGTTCACAAAGCCCATCAAGACCTCATGAGATCCATGGGCTGCACAGTTTTCATTACTGACTTAAATAATAAATACTATATTTCATCATATAATAGTCACCACTGCAGAATAGTTGCACCCCATTTTTGGCATGCCATAAATGGTATTTTTGTTTTTCTCTTTCAGGGTAGGCAGTTTAAAACAATAACATTGAGGTCTCTGCTCTCCTCCCTCCTTTCTCCTTCTTCCAAGGCAAGGCAGTTTACAAAACCTAGAATGAAATTCTTTGGAGAAAGGAGGAAGGAGTGATGATCCAACTTCAAGAGGGGAAGGAGGAAGGAGAAAGGAAAGAAAAGTGAAGTTTCAGAGACTTTCATTTTATAGTTTTTAAATGGCCTTGCATTCAGAGAAAGAAGGAAGGAAAGGAAAATCAGCCCCAAATAGATCTGCAGTTTTAAAAAGCAAACAAATAGAAATGATGCTGTTTGTTTGAGGCTGGATCATCTCTCTTTCTCCTCCTCTCCTCCCCCATTTTGAAGATAAAGCATTTTATTAAAAAAAAAACAGAAACAGGAGTGTAAAGGCAGTTTTTCCTCACCTAATAGTCAGATCCCCCTTTAATGAAAAGGTGGGGAAATGTGATACTATTATGCGATGAAATATGATAAATGTGGTAAGTCAAAATCCCAGCCAAAGCTAAACCTGAGCCAAAGGTTTTTGCTCGATTCAATGGGGCTGCTTTATGTGGGCCTAGGAATTGAATTTAGCCTTTTATAGACAGATTTAGCAAACAAATAGTGACATTAAGATGAAGCTTTAAGATTAATATTGGAGACATATGTGGTTCATCAGCAAGTCACTGAATTTCAGTAACACAGCAATGCGCCTGTTTGTTTGTTGTTAATTGTGCTTGCTATACTTTAGATGCAGCTTTATTAACTTCACAAGTGATGGCAACCAGAAAATAAATCTTCTGGTTGCCATTAGACTTGGGCCTGAATCAGTTTCACGGAAAGTGATTTGTAATTTTCGATTGTCCATTTTGTGTAATCCCCCAAAAACTGGGGGGGGGGGGGGGGGACGGATCAAGAGAGGCAGATTCAATGGCTACTGGAGAGGATGGAGTTAAGTCTACATTATACCTGAGACAGGGGTCTGTGGCGGGGCTCCTGGAGAAGATCCTGCAGCCTTTTTTTTTTCTCTCCCTGGCAATGGCAAAGTTCCCCAGGCTCCTCTTCCAAAGAAATCACTTTCTCAGCAGCACCTACATGGGAAGGGCATTGAAATGTCTCTAAGTTCTTCACAGAGCATGATGAGAGTTGAAGCTATTCTCTCTCTCTGTTTCTCAGCCAATAAAAAGCCTGGTTGTATCCATGCTCTGATTGGCTGAGAATGACAACCAGTGTCTACAATTCCCAGAACCCTCTCTTGCGGTTTGTCTTATTTTTAAAAAATCATATGGTAAAAATTTAAAATAATTCTAAAAAACCAGTAGATTGGTGAATTGTTCTGAAACTTGGCACGAATGCAGTTGTAAATGGGTTCTAAAACTGAGGTAGGTTTCATGAAGATAGGCCTTAAAATTACTGAATATTGAGCCTTTAAAGTTTCCCATTGTAGGCAATGGGCCGAAACTTTGCCGAATGAAAACAGTAACACTCTTCCCAATTCAAGTAACTTCTGGGTAAACAGAGTGAGGGGTTCGCCAAAAATGGATCCCGAAACGGCATGCCTTTTGGCTGAATTGCACACCTCTAGTTGCCATCTTGATGTTGCATTGCCATAATCATAGGGGAGATAGAGTCCACAGTGAAATCCAGAACTGACCACCAGACCTGCCAAAGCGACCCAGCCCAGGCACTTCAGTAGCATGACTAAATGGATGGTCTACAGCTGAATGGGGATGAATGAAAGAGGGAGAATAGGAAACTGGAGCAGGAGTGCAACGGAGAAAGGGATGGAGAGAGGAGTGCAATGTGGCTAGCAGAATAAATTAGAATGTAAGGGAAATAGGGTCACTATGGTGCCAATATGGTGTAGTGGTTTGATTGTTGGACTACAACTCTGGAGAACCAGGCCATGAAAATCCATTGAGTGACCTCAGGCAAGTCACACACTCTTAGCTTCAGAAAGCCCAGTGATAGATTTGCCTGAAGTCAGAAGTGAATGAAACCTGAAGTGTATGAAACAAACCTGGTCACTTCTCCACAGCCACAGTTATACAAACTTTCACGTTTGGACATTGCACAAATTTGGAATATAAATTCTAACATTAAAATGGAATCTGATTTTTTTTTCTGAAAAAGCAGGAGAAGCTTATTTTGTCTGTGTTTAATATGTTAAAATACAACAACTGTTATATATTTTCTGGTGTCGTTGTAAGCATTTTGATCTATATTTGTTCTAATATTCCATAAGCTGCCTTGAATCCCAGTATTAGGGAAAGGCAAGATGTATGTTAGATGATGGTGATAATGATACTTTTCAAACAAATCCAGATGACTTTAATTATCACTGAGGTAGAGAAAACTTCTCAGCCTAAGAAGTTACACTACTCAGAAGTGGGGGCTATATGATTAATAAAACACAGTAGCCTGAACAGTAGAGGCAACCAAGTTCACTGCTGAATGAGTTTGCGAGGACCTGTTTTTTAGGGTTGTATCTGTTCCTGGCACTGTAGCTCAGGGAGGAAAGGA
The DNA here is from genome assembly GCF_035594765.1 of Anolis carolinensis. Lineage (NCBI taxonomy): Eukaryota > Metazoa > Chordata > Lepidosauria > Squamata > Anolidae > Anolis > Anolis carolinensis. The sequence continues at coordinate 95,922,511 of NC_085844.1, forward strand.
ACTGACATTGTAGATAATATGTCATGAGACACGACAATTTAAAAATCTCATCAACTCCACAAAAATTAAATTGTTCAAAAAGTGTTTCTGACTCCCTTTATGAATTTTACAGTGTTTCAAGGGGGGTTGAAGAGGGGGAGGGAAGATGAGCCAATGAAACATAATTAGTTTAAACCTTATCATTTCTTATAGTAGCACAAAAATGAAATTGTAAATCTAACCATGTCTAATAAATTAGTCCTGTAACACTGAGATTACCCTCTCAGGAATCAAACTCAGTTTAGCATGACTAAAGAGTCCCTATCAAATATAAATGCTCTAGCTATCTGTCATCACACGAGTCCCTCATCTTGAGGTAGTTGTTCGCCACTGAAAAGTTCTGAACTTAATTGCTCAAGATGATGCGTCCATTGCATTTGCAATCCGGGACATCTAAGTGCACCAGACGGCAATCGCTTTGGTTTAGCATAGATTTATTATAATCGGTGGATTTCAGGAGGGAAAAACACTTCCTCAATGGAACACATTCCTTGCTTGGATGGTTCCACAATGTCAAGCTTGAGAGCTTCATTCCCTCACACTCGAGGGACATCCTGTCCTCACTGTAGTTTCCTTGGTGGGACTGATTTCTCTCGCCATGAGAATTCTTTCATCTACTTGAACATGCATTTCTAGGGGATTTTACACACTGGTACATACTCCATGTCACCTGTCAGCATTCCCTCTATGTAGCATTCTTCTTCCTCTTCCTCCTCCTCTTCTTCTTCTTCTTCTTCTTCTTCTCCTTCTCCTCCAACTACGCCCGTATATACCCCTTCTCTTCTACATCCTTTTCAGGGCCCTTCCACACAGCCATATAACACTGAATATCAAGGCAGATAATCCACAATATCTGATTTGGACTGGATTACAATCCAGCCATACAATCCAGTTCAATGTGGATTTTATACAGCTGTGTGGAAGGGGCCTCAGTAGGGTGCAAATAGCCTAGTTCCTGGTAGGCATTGGTGCCTGAAATAATAAGGCCTAACAGAAAGCACTAAGGCTGTTGAAGGACCCATAAAACATATCAGCTTGTTTCACATATGCTGATATCTACAAGACCTGGTCTTGTTTGATTCCATTTGTCCCCGCTTTGTTATGTTTTTATCCCAGATTATCAGGCTTCCCAGATTATCAGTGAAGTCTACTTTTTAATACCCAGGCTGGAGATGCACTAGCAACCTGACATCACATCTTTCAGTGGGGGAAAATGAGCAGGCACAAGACAGATTCTTCTCATTGATAAAATGAGGGGCTGTAAGTGAGGCCACAAACAGTGTTGATCTTGAGTGGGGTACTCTGGATCAGCATTGCCATGGCCACACTGCATGTCCTCATGCTGACCTGGCAGCTGCATGGCGTCTGCATGGCCCAGTGGCAATGGAGAAGGTTCACCACCACAAAACCACCACCTTTACTTTGCCCCTTACTTTCTAGGATTTGTTGTGCTTTCTGGCCACAAAAATGGCACTCATCACTGCTAGGTGCCTGTTCCGTCCCCCAGAGGTTTGGTTTGCATTTTTCCATAGCTGTAGAAAATAGCACCTGTTTGCATTTGCTCCAGGGATGCTGCAGATTCTGCAGAAGTCTGATAGTTAGGCTATTAGCAGAGTTTGTAGCCAGCTCAGCAAAGTCTTTGCTGCTTGCAGCCTGCAAATGTATCAGTTCGTTCTGGAGACCGCCCCTTTTCCTGGGGAAAGAAGGCTCCATTTTGAGAAGCCTCTTCTGCCTTCTAGACAGAAAGAAAAGTAACTTAGATGTGCTTGTGTGGCCAAGCCAGGCCAACTCTGACAAAGGCATCGTAAGTACTGACTTGCCTTTAAAACCAGTGCCAAGCATAGATAGGGAAAGACCTGTTCTTTCTACAAATAGTAGCTTGGCACTGGGGCAGAGAACATCTCCGGATTTCTTTGCCACTGGAAAAAGCCCTACCAACTTCGCCTCAAAAACTAGCTTTGAGCTTATATAGTAATAGACCTGCTCTTTTTGATAGCAGCTCAGGGCTAGGGTAAAGAGGATCTCAGGATCTCTTCGCCTTTGGTGAAGTTAACCCAGTAACTAAAGGGGAAAAGCAAGAAAGGAACATCTGCAAGGTTTTATAAGTTGACTGTTTATACTTGCAACCTTAATTACGTGTGCCAAGTCTACCAAGGACTCTGTGAAAATAAAATTTTGTTTGATTGTTCAACTTGAAGTGCCTTTGGTTACTGGGATTTCCAGAGCTAAGTAAGGCCCCGCAGTTCACCTGGGCAAAGGAAGAAGCACAACTCAAAGCTTTAAAAGGTGCCTGGGTGTGACGGCATAGTGCCTGCAATGAAAATAGACAGAACAAAAAACAAGGTTATTCGATAAGGGTGGGGGGAAGGAGGGAACAATTCTTCTCCCCCCACCACCACCACCTTTTCCAATCACCTAATTGCTCCAGTTATTATCATTACAGGCACCAAGCAGTGAGCAGCACCATTTTCATGCCCAGTGGACACCACACCATTCACAATGACAGAGGCAAAGGAAGTGTCATTCCCTTTCCCTGTGTCCAAGGAAAGCAGGATGGTAATGTGAACAACCATGGCTGCTTAGGAAGCAGCCTAACTATTTACACTGGCCCTAAATAAAGATGGATTCTGGAGCTTCAGGGAAGCTCTGGAGCAGTGGTTCTCAACCTGTGGGTCCCCAGATGTTTTGGCCTTCAACTCCCAGAAATCCTAACAGCTGGTAAACTGGCTGGGATTTCTGGGAGTTGTAGGCCAAAACACCTGGGGACCCACAGGTTGAGAACCACTGCTATGGAGTATCCTGAAACAGGAGACCTGATGCATCGTGTGGCCACCACAGAGTCCATTCATCCCTGGGCTGACTCATACGGCCCGCATCTCAATGGATTGTCATTGATGAATGCACTGGGGATGTCAAGGAGGAGGACAACACTTTACACCTACACAATTCACTTCAACAGGAGCACTTTTCAGTGGACCTACACACTATCTTGCACAATAAGGTCCCGGTCAATCCTCAAAGGAAATAGGTCCTGGTAGTAGGTGACTCCCTCCTTAGAGGAACAGAAGCCATCATTTAAAGACCGGATGGGATGACTCAAGAAATATGCTGCATCCTGGGGGGCAAAAATACACCATATCACTCAGAGTCTCACCTGGCTCCTAGAGCTCCATCACCCTCCACCCCTCATGTTGATTCATGTAGGAGCCAATTATACCGCTACCACAACACCACACAATGTCACAGGCATCACTGAAACCTGGTGGGATGACTCCCATCACTGGAATGTAGCCATTGAGGGCTATAACCTCTTTCACAGATATAGAACAAAGGGAAGAGGAGGGGAAGAGATGCAAGATTGCAATCCGGGAAGCCAGCTTGAAAGCATCCGGATAAGAATCAAGGGAACCCGGACTTAAAAAGATTTCATTGTGCGTGTCTACTACAGACCTCCGAGCCAGGATGAAGAACTTGATGAAGTCTTCTGTCAACAGTTGACCAAACAAAGAAGAGATATAGTAGTCATGGGTGATATCAACTATCTCGATATCTGCTGGAAAACAAACTCGGCCAAGAATACAAATGCCAACAAATTCCTCAATTGCCTTGCAGACAATTTAAGGTAAAAGAGGTAACAAGGGGATGGGCTACTCTAGATCTCATCTTAACAAACGTGGAGGACCTGATCAATGCAGTTTAAGTGGTCGGATCCTTAGGGGCAAGTGACCATGTGCTCCTGCAGTTCACCATACAAAGGGAGGCTGAAACTAAGACAAGTTAAACACGCATTCTATACTTTAAGAGAGCTGACTTCCAAAAACTGAAGGAAATACTGAGCAGCATTCCATGGATGCCAATATTAAAAGACAAGGGAGTTAAGGATGGGTGGGAGTTTTTCAAAAGTGAAATATTCAAGGCACAAATGCAAACAGTGCCAGAGATAAAGGAGAAACTGAAACGATGGGACAACCTAAACCTCTCTCTGCTCGGCAGAATAGAAGTGGTTAAAATGAACATTTTACCAGAAGTTTTATACTTGTTTCAGACCATCCCAATTATTAGATCAAAAATGATGTTTACAGAGTGAGAAAGATATAAAAAAGTTTATATGGAGAAATAAAAAAGCAAAAATAAAAATCCAAAATTTAAAAGACGCTAAGAAAAGAGGAGGTTTAGCCCTCCCGGATCTGCAATTATATTATGAGGCGGCCACATTGACCTAGGTGAAAGACTGGGCCTCCCTAGAGAAGAAGAAAATTCTAGCTTTAGAAGGGGAAGACCTACGACGGGGGTGGCACAGCTACTTATGGAAGGGAAAAATAAAGGTAGAAAAAAGCTTTAAAAACCACTTTATAAGGGCAACATTGATAAAAACATGGGAGAAGTATAAAAACAGACTGTATATAAAAACTCCTATGTAGTACTCTCCACATGAAGCAAACCACAGAAGAGAAATCCCCAGCGAAAAGTTCATCACCTATAGACAACTACTAACAATTAACAACCAAGAAGTCAAGTTAAAATCATACCCCTGATTTATATACATTCTATTTAAGATATAATATAATATATATACATTTCTTGGGACTCCACGAAAAGCTTTTGCTTCAAAAAGGGCTCCATGGCTGAAAAAGTCTGAGAACCCCTGCTATAGAGAAATACCTTCTTCTCCATACAACATGTAGTAAACAAATTCTGCATAGAATAAGGCCCAAAATGTAAAGATTTTTGTCAGTTTAGGATTCTCCCCATAAAGTTTCATAAACATGTTTTCCCACCATTTTGAATATTCTTTTCATCCTTACTTCCACCCCCTCTGCATCTCACAAAACATTTATGAATATAAGCAGTGTTGTCTGGTACACATAATTACAACATACATGGGACAGGGGTGAAATATTCAAACTGTAATGTAAAGCAGTAAGACAACTGGAGTTACAAGATTTTCTTTGGAAGTCAGTTTGTGAAGTATCTACACAGCAAATCTGCTCTCTGACATTTGGTCGGAAGTTTCCATGACAAATGCAGCAAGGGGACAATGCCATTTTGTGCATTGTTTCTGTTTTGTATCATGTGTCATTCCTAGATTGTAGGTTCCGGTTCCTTTAGGACCTTGGTTGCAAGGTTCCTATTTCAGTTAAATTATAGAAAGTAGTGAAAACTGATTAAGGTTGCCATAAAGTGCTCTATAAATATAATCATATAAAATATTTAAAATCCCCTACAGCTCAAATACGTAAAGCCTCACAGTGCATACAGGATCACAATTTGCAATAACTTTGAAGTTATCCTTTATATGGCCTCCTTAAAAACTGCAATACACCAATAAATAAAATTTCTGACTTGAAAAATTATTTCTCAATATCTTCTCCCCAATAATTTTTCAAGTTTTTTTCCTGGCAACACTGCAGACCAAAAGCTTGTTAGTGTCTCTTCAGCGAGAAGACCACGGCTGGTAAACAAGCCTGCTTGAAAGAAATTTATAAGAAATAATAATAGTCCTAATTAACTCTTTGGCAATTACAGAATTCCAAAGGAACAATATTGGATTAACACACACAATTCACAATGCCCTGTTGTTGGTCACATAAATTGATTTCGAAAATGGTTTAATTAAGTAGGAAATTTGAAGCTCTATTTGTAAATACTCAAAAGAACAGATACTACTAGAAATGTTTCACAGGGATCCCAACCTCAAGAATGTGAGATAAGTTCATTTAATGGTACTATTCAGATACTACACAATTTATAGTTAAATGATCTATGCATCCTTTCCTCTCCTTCCACAGATCGCTTAGTATGAGGGTTGAATGAAAAGTAATGCCTCCACCTTTGTAACTTCTCAACAGATGGCAGTACTGGCATGCAGCAGGTACTGGCTTGTTCAGTAGACTCTCCTCTACAGTTCTATTTGGCGAGAAGCCTTAGCATTGAACGGTTGTGTTAATAAAGCACAAAATATGGAACCCTGCGCAGACGGTCGGTCAATGCGACTAAAGCAACATGCAGTCACTGAATTCTTGACAGCAGATGTCACCCCAAAGGAGATTCATCAGAGAATGCAAGCTGTTTATGGTGATTGTGTTGATGTGAGTACTGTGCGTCGTTGGGCGAGTACGTTTAAAGATGCTGAGGTGAGAACATCTGACTTGTGTGACAAAGAATTGGATGTCCTGTGACAGCAACCACCGAGTTTCACAAACAAAAGGTTGACAGATTGATTCAGAATGATCGTCGTATCACTCAAAGAGAAATTTCAAGCATAATCGGCATTTCACAACAACGTGTGGGTCACATTATTGCTTTGCTTGACTATTGGAAGATCTGTGCACGATGGGTACTATGAGACACTGGTTGCGGAAACAGAGTGTCGAATTCTTCCATGACGGCTTCAGAAAACTTGTTCATCGTTGGCAGAAATATATCCAATTGTCTGGTGATTATGTGGAAAAGTGAATTGTGGTAGTTAAAGAGCACATTATAAGGATTATTTCTGCATTTGATTTATTAAAATATTCCCATCGAAACCCTAGTAACTAAGGTGGAGGCATTACTTTTCATTCAACCCTCATATGATTGAGCCTTAAACTGTAGTTAATTTTAATTTTAACAAGCCATCTTAATGCACTGTAGCTTGATGATGACTGATTTCAGTGAGCCTTGACTCCAATCTTTGTTGAAATAGAAGGGTAAAGTTAATATTTTAAAAACCTGTTTCAAGATTCATAGTATTAAATTACAAATAAAAACAGGTTGCAAAAAGCTTCTGATCAAAAGTGTGCAAATGAAATTATCTTCATCTCCGTTTTGTTACCATACTTATTTTGTTATGATTATAAGTTGATCCATCCTTCACCAGAGAGAACTTTTAGCAGTTATGGACTTCCAAAGGAACAATATTGGATTAAAAACAGATACAACTCACAATGCCCTTTAAAATACATATTTAATATTATAAGATAGAAAGTTAACAGTTCTGAAGGACACAGTAAGAAAAGCATTTCAGTGATGGTGCTTCTGCTTAAACTGAAGTCCACAGTAACCACATGTTCCCGTCTTTGTGTCTTTGTCCTGTAAACAGGAAAGAGGTGAAAGGGAAAAAATAAGTACACTTGTACAAACTTGTACAAACAAATACTTTGGCTACATTCAACAATTCTGTTTGCATATGAAAAATAGAAAGGTGGCACACAGCTTTATTTTTCCATGTTTGTTGCTGAGTAAGGGGGTTCCATTAGGCCTAATAGAAGGTGCATTTTGAGGCACGCACACTGTGAACACGGCAATGTCTGCTTCTGGGGACAGAAATGTGCTGCAAAAATGATAAATGGATCTCACTGAGTGGTTGCTATAGACTTACTAAAAATTATTACTAGATACACCTCCTATTCAAACAGTCCAGATTCAACAGGAAAATGACAATCAAATTATGTGGGTGGGGGTAGTTCTAATTATTTCCTTTCAATTTAAAGTATTTCTGGATTTCAAAACATTAAGTAAAGAGGGAGGTGAGGGCTGGAAGACAGTCCATCTTCATCTGAATATGCAAAACAAAGTAATTCTTTGAATTATACCAGTTTTGATTTGAACGAAGAGTGACACTGGTTATCTATTCCAAAGGGACTAAGGCTATTCGTGGAATATACTGATCCTATCCAACAGCTCTAACAATTGCCAGTTATCTGTCTAGCAGTCACCCCTGACTATCAATTCTATCTTTTTAAATCAATTAGTCTTCACTTTCCCATTCCAATTTGAAGAGGCAATTAAACCATAAAAAGTGACAAGACTTCAGATCAGCAAAGTGCTTCCATCTGATGTGCTAACAAGATACATACAATTAAAAGAAAGCGATCTATTCAATAATACACCCCATAAAACATTTGAATTTACAGGTGAGATACTCTAACAAGCAATAATTAAAGCAAAACAAAGAGAATAAAGACTGACATTAATGGCCGAAACTACATTAAGTATCAACCATGGATACAACACAGAAAGATACCACACACTTTTATCTTTAAAATGCCTATACAAGTGTCTCTCTCAACCACTCATTTAGTCACTAAATGGTATAGAACCCCAATCCAATTAGCTCATATAACTAAATCAACCACAAAATTGTGTTGGCACAGATGTGGGAAAACTGGATCTTATATTCATATGTGGTGGGAATGTGATGAAGTACAAAAATTTCATAACAAGGTAAAGAAGGAAATTGAAGATTTAACAGGACATAAATTGATTTTGAAAAATAAAGAATTCTTCATCCAGAAATTAGATAAAAACAAAATTACTAAGGACTGGGGGGGAAATTATAAAATACATGTTAGTTGCCGCTCAAGCAACAGTTGCCTTAGGTTGGAAAGAGCAAACAAAGTGGGAAGTTAAAAAATGGTATGAATACCTAGCTGATTTTATGCTTCAGGATTATATCCTTGAAAGGAGAACTAAATATATATCAGGCCGAATCAAAAAGAATTGGGAGCTGAAATGGGGAAGATTGATAGATAAAGTCAAAGGACAAAGAAAATATAAAGAATTGAATCATTCTCTACTTACGATTGATCAATTAAAATAATATCTGAATGGAAGAAAGTACTGTTCCCAGAGGTAGGGGGAGGGGGGAGGGGCAAAAAACTACTGGACATAAATGGGAGATAAAAGTGGAACTAACAAGTGTAATGTTACCGAGAATATGTGATTGGATGTGTATGTTGATGGATTTTGTTGTTGTTTCGCTAGTATCTACAATAAAAAACATATTTAAAAAACCCACTCATTTAGTCCATCATTAAAACCTGACCCAAAATTAAGTCTCCACAACTTTACAAAATTAAATACTCGGGATAATAGACAACACAAAACAGAAACATGCACCAATAATTAATTACATTACCAAATTTATATACACTTTAGGATGTCCCAGAGCTCCTCCTCCACCATCACAGGATACAATTCTGGTTTCAACTTCACTCACAGGCTGCTCAGCAATTAAATCAATTGCAAAATTCTCATTGACCTATAATAATAAAATAGAAATGACACCCAACAGCATAGATGCATATGCATAGAGGCACAAATCATGGCTTTTGCTACTACAGATATTGCAAAATCATCTAACTAAAACAGATCAGTACTAACTGATTGGCTGGCTCCAAGATTATATCCATGCAAGACTTAAAATTCTTACTGGAATTCTGAGTTCTTCTTCCCTTTCTTGACTGATTAAATGCTGTGGGTCCCTTTACCCCACTACAGGGGCCATTGTAGTATCCATAGCCCTAGCATATGAGAGCTGTAGTAAGGCATAATTTCAGCACAACAAAAGCATAATTATTCAGACAGAAGCATATGAAGGGATTTATCCTCCCATTGCAGCTCCTTTGTGCACTCAAGACTGTACAAAAGCTGCTTGGGAAGTGCCCCCCACTTCTAGTTTTACTGACACCAGTGTAACACACTATTGACCCAATGGACAAAGCTATGAGGGCAAACCCAACACTTCAGAAGGAAAATGGGCGTAATATTGCTGAATTACAATTGATCCAATGCCTGCTTAAGATGAAGGTGTCTAGTTATGATTAAATACAATTATTGCAAGCACAGTACTACTATTTCTCCACAGTGTTTATTGAGTATGTTGTTATAATAATGAGTCAAAATTGTCAAGTGGCTCTGGGAACTGCAGCGGGAACTCCCCTTGTATCAGTAGAGCACCAGGCACCACACTGTAGATTCTGATCAACCCAATTTAAATATGACATCTATTGTACAAGAAAATTATACCCATGCAGAATATCATGCAGCTGGCATTGCCTTTTAAGATGGTTCACAACAGATGTAAAGTTTAAGCATACTAGTGAGCTCTAGTATACTACTATGTCTAGTGTGAACAAGGCCAATTGATTTAAATAGAATACCAATTAATTTTACTTCAACACATTCATCTGCTCAATTTTGGCTACACATTTCAAATATTTCAGAAGTATTAAGATGATTTTCTATGACAGAGGGAAAAGTTTCAAAATGAAGTTATTCTACTGATTATTTGCAAAATACTTCAGCTGAAATATGTGGTCCATGTCATATAATGAAAATGTAATTTGAATTGTGATTAGGGGGAATAAAACTGGTTTCAGTCCAAGTTCTTCAACACATTTTTTTATTTCTGTTTGTTAAAATACAATACTTTTTAAAACATTATACTGAATGTACATTTTGTCAATATCAGGAAGAAGTCAAGAAGACAAATGGTTCCTAACAATGATTCTACCTCTTTCTGTCGTCCAACAAACCGAACCTGCCTGTAATCATATTCTTCATAAACCTGAAATAAAATCAGAAATATATTGATCACATAAGAACACAGCCTTCAGTTTTGTTTTCAGGTTGTTACAGGGGGCAAGTAAATGGGTAAGAAAATATAAGCAGAGTTAGAAACTACATTTCTATATATCTCAAGGCCATGGAGCAAGGGAGAAATAGTTCAGAGACAATGAAATACCAGTATATTCAGTTTGTGATAGGAAGGATACATTAACATATTCTACTGAAGACATAGTGCTACATTTGGGAGAAAATCAATTTCACCTGAGTGAAGAGGGAAAAAATTACCAGAGTCCATACTACTGGTATCATTAACCTTGTAGGTTAAGACAAATGTATAACTCAGGGAAATTCTTCAACTTCGTTTACCAAAGTTCACCACACCTTTTGTAGCTGCCTGTTTATTAAATGATTTTATAGACTGATTACTTGTGTGTCTGAATATGTTATAAAGTATGTCCTATCTAATTACTATAAATTGATTTTACTATTTTGCCTGAAAGACTCAGTATTGAAGACAGATTTGTAACTAGCGATTAGGCTCTTAATGAGAGTAAAGATTTATATTACAAGTTATTACAGAAAGGCTGATGTTCTTTTGCTTCCTGATAGACATTTAAACATATGGCACATTGCTTTTGTGTCAAAATTAGTGTATTTCCAAATAAACAGCAATGATACAAATATGCATTGCTTTATGAAGAAACAGATTGTGTTAGAGGCAATTTGAAATACCAAATGTCAAGATTCTATGTATCTGTTTTCCTTTCTTTTTATTAGAAATATTTGAATTTCTAGACATCACAATTATCCAGAATTGGAAACAGCTGTGACTTATCATGAAAAGGTCAGTACACTGACACATATTGCTTGGCCGTGCCCACTTAGCTCCTCCTGCCAGTAGATGCAACTAAACAAACCTGGTATCAACAATTATCAGCCAGAGTAGCAAATTGAATCAAAACTGAGCGAGAAATGCAGCAGCAGTAGCTGAAAGACAACTAGTAACACTTTATGTGTGATAACATATGGTCCACAAACTGCACACTTTTCATGTAGAGTAATTTGTAAGCCTAGAACTCTCATCTCTCCTCCAGCCAGTAATAAGCCATGATCTGTACTTGTGCTAAGGAAAAACCAAGTTAAAGCTGTCACATTAAACAAAGACTGGATGGAAAGCCATGGTCACCTGGACACTCCTATTTACAGCAGAAGCCATCATAAACAATAGGCCAAGATGACTTCAGACCCCTAATTTATGGAAAAACTGGATTCATATCAAGTTTTGTTATTGAATACTGTGACTTGAAGTGTTTCCTAAAAATATTAAAACATTCAACGCCTATTTTACTTATGAGACTTAAACCTGTATGGACCTGTTTCTTAATATTATTTCAGAAAATGTGCAAAGCAGGAGACAAAACATTATTGTTTGATATATTGGCAGAGTAAGAAAAAAGTGTAATTTAATTTTAACACAAATGATAATAACAAATATGCATTTATTTATATACAACTATTTGTATTACTATATCCAGAGATCTCATGATTATCACAAAATAACTTTGGTACTAATATAAATGATAACACTGGTCAACAAAAATCCCACACTTGTTTCAACAACTTTGGTATCAACTTGAATTCCCTAAACATATATTTGCTTGTTAGCAAATTGCCAAAGAAATAGAGGGGGGGGATAAAATGTGGAAGAAGTAGAACAATAGTAAATAAAGAGCTTCTATCATTTGCATCTTAAAGCAATGAGGCTGCTATGCTGAAACATTAAAAATAATTTTCTAAGAAATTCATACAATTTCACGACAAAAGCAAGATGAAAATTATCAGGATTTTTCCCTTCACCATCTTTTTAGTATTTCCATATTAGTTAGGACAAGTTGGGGGGGTTTTGTGTGGGAGGGGGGATTTTTTTTCTTTACAAGACTTCCCGTAAGTCATATTTCAAAATGTAACTGATGAAACGGACAGAAGTCTATGAAAGTTTATGCTAGAAATAGTTTCTTTACTCTGAAAGGTGCTACAGGATACCTTTGGAATTTTTTATGCTGGATTGCACAAACACAGCTATGTCTCTGAATACCTCATATTTCTAGAATTGCCTAAAACAGGCATCCTCAAACTGGACCCTCCAGCAGTTGGGGCCTCCAACTCCCAGAAGCCCTAGCCAGCTTATTCAATGGTTGTTCAGATGTTCTGCTGTACTTAACCCCATCTCCTAAGCATTTCACTAAGTTCAACAAAGCTGGCTAGCTGAATGGGCAATCCATTTCCTCAAAGGTTCCCTTTTTATGAAATCAGTTACACAATAATGTGAGTAGGGATCTTCTCAGGCCCTATCTACACTGGCTTATCATCTAGTTTCTGAATCTTGATTGCACGATGTTAACAAAATTTTCATTCCTGGGTTATATAAATGCCATTTCCTAATTTGTTCTATCAGAAAAACATGGGAAAGTTTATTAAACTGAAAAAAACTTTGTTTTTAAGGACATTCTGCACACATTTTGCTCTTGTTTTCCAATGAATATTATCTGTTTTAATATATGTATCTTATTTCATATAGTTCTACAAATTATCAATGTATTATACATAACAGCCCTAACAATTGTACACATGTTATATGATACATTTCACTTTCATTCAACAGGCTGTTAACCTGTCTTCTTATATATATCCTTTTTAAAAATTAACATTTAACTATTTTTTAAATACTGAAGCTATTTGTGTTGTCCACCCCTCCTCCATCCCTCCGAACACATATTTATTCTATACTATTTTCTTTAACCGTGCCTATAGTTTTCTTAATTTATGTAAGATGCTTGTGTTGGCTTCCTCCTATTTTTACCCATTCTATATACGTCATCCATTTGTTCTTTATTCATTTATTTTATATTTGCTATAATTTGAAATTGGATCTGATCATATAGATAGCTATTCCATTTTTTTTAAATCAACCACTTTTTTGTCTTTCCACCCCCATGCAATTACTGCTTGTCCTGCCCGAATCATACTTTTGAACAAATCTTGTTCTTTTGTTTTAATTCTGGTATCACCCATTACTCCCATTATCTACCTGTAATGGAACTTTGAATATTTTCTCCATCATTTTCTTTATCTTTTTCCCAGAAGGAAATTACCTTTGGGCATTCCTACCACATGTGGAAATACCATCTCTCTATTACACAATGCTAACACTTTGGACTTAATCCCTTTGTTAAATATGATAATTGGGGCGGGGTCCTGTACCTGAGTCTCCCTGGGGAGACAGGATGGGTTATAAAGTGTTGTTGTTATATTACCATTTAGTCTAAAAATTCTTTCCAGTTCCTTATACTTCTCCATTTTAATTTTCTTCACCCCCTTCATTATATTCTGTATTGTTTGATTTGTGAGTGGGCCTTCTTTCTGCCATTTATTTTGTATTGTTCTTACCATGTTCCAACCATGTTTCAATGAACATTATCTACAGAGTCACAATCAATTCAACATAGTTTGTGAAAGCCACAAAAAACAAATTTCTGGAGTATAACAGAATCATGGAATCAGAGTTGGAAGAGACTATATGGGCCATGTAGTCCAACCCTCTGCCATGTAGGAAATGCATAATCAAAGTATCCCTGACAGATGACCATCCAGCCTCTGTTTAAAAGTTTCCAAGGAAGGAGCTTCCACCACACTTTGAGGCAGAGAGTTCCACTGTTGAACAGCTCATGGGGTCAAGAAGTTCTTCCTAATCTTCAGTTGGAATCTTCTTTCCTGTAATTTGAACCAGATCCCAGGGCAGCAGAAAACAAGCCTGCTCCCTCTTCCTTGGCATCTTTTCACATATTTATGCATGGCTATCATGTCTCCTCTCAACCTTTCCTTCTGCAGGCTAAACATGCCCAGTTCTTTAAGACGTTCCTCATAGGAATCCATGGCCTCGAGACCTCTGATCATTTTAGCCGCTCTCCTCTGGACACCTTCCAGCTTATCATTATCCCTTTTGAACTGTGGTGTCCAGAATTGGGCGCAATATTCCAGGTGAAGTCTAACCAAAGCACAATAGAGGGGCACCATGACTTCCCTCGATCTAGACCAGGCATGGGCAAACTTCAGCCCTCCAGGTGTTTTGGACTTCAAATCCCACAATTCCTAACAGCCTGTAAACTGGCTGGGATTTCTGTGAGTTGAAGTCTAAAATACCTGTAGGGCCGAAGTTTGCCTATGTCTGATCTAGACACGATAGCCCTCTGGATCCCATTGGCTTTTTAAGCTGCTATATCACACTGTTTCCTCATGTTCAACTTGTTGTCCACAAAGACTCCAAGATCTTCTAAATAGCTACTTTCAAAGTAAGTACAGCGCCACACAATTAAACAAGACATCACACTTTCAAATCAGGAACGTAACGTTTTTTCACATATTGTTACATAGTGACGGTTCAGGCCCAACTTATCTATCTGACTGCATTGCCTCTTATCAACTTGCCCGATCATCAAGATCTTTCAGAGATACCCTTCTCTTGTTGCCGCCTCCAGACGGTTGGTGGCAACAAGAGTGAGGGCCTTCTCCGTAGATGCCCTGGCCTTTTAGAACTCCCTCCCAATTGAGATTCAAACTGCCCCTTCCCTGTTATCTTTCAAGAACCAGTTGAAGCCCCTACCTGTTCAAACAAGCTATTGACGAATAAATTCAATTGCTAATGACAGCAAGGTCAATTTGCACTGAGCTTAACAAAATATACTATTTCATTGATGAGTCTCCACAATAATTGCAATTGGTTTTAAATGTTTTAAATGCTTAATATTTATTTATATCTTATTTCTGGATGTTATTATGCTTTGTGGGATTTTTGTCTTGTATTTTATGTTAAATGTGCTTTGATTTCTATTGTATTGTGAGCTGCTTTGGATTCCGTTAGGAAAAAAAGCAGGATATAAATAAACATTTATTATTTATAATTATAGTGATCTGCTTTGAACTGGATTATATGGCAGCGTAGACTCATATAATCCGGTTTGAAGTAGGCAATCTGGATTCAGAAACTGGATTATATGGCAGTGTAGATCCAATGTCAGGTATGACTTCCCATAAGAAGAATGGCCTTCCAAAGAATAAAATGTGTATAAAACCCACACTGAACTGGATTATCTGGCAGTGTGGGCTCAGATAACCCAGTTCAAAGCAGATATTGTGGATTGTCTGCCTTAATATTCTGGATTATATAGCTGTGTGGAAGGGCCTTAATCTATACTGCCATATAATCCAGTCCAAAGCAGCTATTGTGGATTGTCTGCCTTGATATTCTGGGTTACATGGCTGTGTGGAAGGGCCCTTAATCTACACTGCCATATAATCCAGTTCAAAAGTAAATGTGGATTGTCTGCCTTGATGTTCTGGGTTATATGATTGTGTGGAAGGGCCCAAAGACTCACCTGGCATCAAATCTGGTATTTCGACATGCTTATCACAGGAAAGTACCCAATTCTGTGCTTTCAGTGAAAACATCTTTTGTATTTTTTGTTTAACTAGATAGACTGGCAAGTTTGCAAACTGAGAGATTGTATACTTGAGTGCCTTAATAACAGATGAATGGGCAGCAGGCATACTGCAACCCAAGAGAGCATTTGCAGGAAAGAAACAGAGAGTCTGGAGCAGACACGGACAAACTTCGGCCCTCCAGGGGTTTTGGACTTCAACTCCCACCATTCCTAACAGCCCCAGGCCCTTTCCTTTTCCCCCTCAACCGCTTAAGAGTCTTAAGCTGCTTAAGGTCTGGTGGGAGAGATGGAGGAGAGGAAAAGGCAAGGGGAGAAAGCAGGGAGGGCCTCCAAGGACACCCCAAACCATGTGTATTCACCTGTCCCGTGTGCGTAACTTTCTCGCCGGTCGGGGAAACGGACGATGCGTAGCTCCTCCTCGACGCAAGGCTGGTCCTCCTCGTCGCCGAGAAACCCGCCCGAAGCACCCCTCGCAAGGACAGAGCGGCCGCCGCCATATTTTTTTTTTGGTCGACTTCCCTCAGTAGCACAACACAGGCCAGTGCGCCCGCGCAAACTGCTGCTGTTCGCCAAAGCAAAGCCCCGCCCAAAACAGTTGCCTCTGACGTCACTCGGAGTGGCGACGTCAGCGTGTTCAGGGAAGACGACGTTCTGTGGTTTGCCGCCACCCAAGCGTCTCCTCTTGCGGGATTTGTGGAAGGTCAGTGGAGTTGCTTTTATTTTACCTGCTTCAGGACTATACAGTTGATGCTTCGAGAGCAGGCTGTCTGGTTTGAAGGGGAATTTACGTACAAAACGTGAAGCCGTTTCTGTGAGAAAGTTCAGCGGCCTACTTCGCGCATGCGCTCCTATTCATGCGCCTCTTAAATACTGCGCATGCGCTTCCGACTACCTCCTCGTTGGTTAATGTAAAGTGCCTCACGGCCCCATCTGAGCCTCTTATGCTGATGTGTAGGACTACAAATACCATCATTCCGGTGGGAGGTTGTGATCAAACACCCCAGAATGTGGGGGAAGCGAGGCCCCTTCCACACAGCTGTATAAAATCCACATTGAACTGGAATATATGTCAGTGGGAACTCAGATAATCCAGTTCAAAACAGCTATTGTGGATTATCTGCCTTGATATTTTAGGTTCCTTTCCACACAGCCATATAACCCAGAATATCAAGGCAGGATAACCCACAATATCTGCTCTGAACTGGAATATCAGATTCCACCTCCATATATCCCAGTTCAAAAAAGATAATGTGGGGTTTTATTCAGCTGTGTGGCAGGGGCCTAAGTTATATGGCTGTGTGGAAGGGCCACTAGATTGCCTTACTTTTCAAGTAATGGTCCATGGGCTACTGACTCATTACTTCATTACTGTTAATAATAATAATAATAATAGACAACTTGATTTTTACCCCACCCCATCTCCCAAAAAGGGACTCGAAGTAGCATACAATCATAAAATAAAACGTAGTCCATAAGATAAACAAGGTAGATACTGTAATGACTGTTGTTGTTATTTTATTTATTTATACCCCAGCTCTGTAGTGGTTCTCAACCTGTGAGTCCCCATGTGTTTTGGCTTACAAATCCCAGAAATCCCAGCTAGTTTACCAGCTGTTAGGATTTCCTGAAGTTGAAGTCCAAAACATCTGGGGACCCACAGGTTGAGAACCACTGAAAGCAAAGCAATACATCTGAGATCCACATATTTATTTATTTACTGTATTTCTACCCTGCTCTATCTCACCCCGAAGGAGACACAGAGCGGCTTCCAGTTTTGGCAATTACTCCATGCCACATTAAACATAAAAACATACAAATACACAACAGATTAAACTTAAAATAAAATTAAAACCTATAAATACAATTAAAAAGTTTTAAAAGCATTGCACCTGATCTCGCAGTCATAGTCCAACCTGCTTCGTTTATATCAGCTCCGTGGATATATATTTCACTGTGGTTGTGCTATTCCCCAAACACCTGGTTCCACAGCCAGGTTTTGACTTTCTTTCTGAAAACCAGGAGGGAGGAAGCCGATCTAATGTTTCTGGGGAGGGAGTTCCATAGCCGAGAGGCCCTGAGAAGGCCCTGTCCCTCGTTTCCACCAGTCGCCCCTGCGAAGGAGGCAGGACAGAGAGAGCAGGGCCTCCCCGGCAGATCCCAATGCCCAAGCTGATTCATAGGGGGAGATACATTCAGACAGGTAAGGTGGGCCAGAACTGTTTAGAGCTTTATAGGCTAAAGCCAACACTTTGAATTGTGCTTGGTAGCAGACTGGCAGCCAGTGCAGCTGACATAACAGGGGTTGTATGCTTCCTGAACATCATTCCAGTGAGCAGTCTGATTACCGCCCGTTGGACTACTTGAAGCTTTCAAACAGTCTTCAAAGGCAACCCCATGTAGAGTGCGTTGCAGTAACCTATTCAAGATGTAACAAGAGCATGGACTACTGTGGCCAGACACATATGTGGGGCTAATCAGGGTAAATTGTAAGGGGGGGGGGGGGAATAGGGAAATATGATGTATATATTCAGTTTTATCATACTTATTTACAGTATTATTATAAGTGTTATCCCGAGCACTTTATTAGAACTAAGATCGTATATTGCACTCTGCACTTGCCCTAGAAGCCTTATATATCACCTGTCACATCAGCACTTTTAATCTTGTACCCATTACTCTGGCCCGGCCCAGTTTTATTGTGTTTTAGCGTATTGTTTATTGCTTGTTGTTTATACTGTTTTAATTGTTTTTAATTTGCCTTTTGTTTTGTATTGTTATATTGTGTGTTGAGGCCTTGGCCTTTGTAAGCCGCATCAAGTCCTTCGGGAGATGCTAGCGGGGTACAAATAAAGTTTAATAATAATAATAATGTGGGAAATGCTGAATTGACTTCTGCATAGTGTGCATGTGCTGGGTTCATTAGGATTTATAGTATCCCCAGGTGTCTCACTTCAACTTTACTCTCTGATGCTACACTTACTTCTTCAAAAGTAAGACTTAGTAGGATTTATTTTCAGGTGGAAATGCAAAGAGTTTGAATTGTGATTGTTCGGACTACACTGTTTTTGGTGTTGAATTGGATATCAATTAGGGCTGTGCAAAACTATTGTTAGTCCTCGTAAGTCGTTAGTAATTCGTTAGATTTGTTGAAACGAATCACTGTTAAGAAACATGCAGGAAAGGGGGGAGAAAATTTTAAGAAAGCACTCACCAACCATTTTTGTTAAGATTCTGTAACATTCAGAAGTCTCCCAAAGTGAGTTTAATTTTCAGTATAAGCATTAAGCAACTTTGGTAAAACCAAAGAGGCAAATTGCTAGACCAAGGCTGCTTGCCGGTCACCATAAGTAAGGGCAGCTACCTGCGCTGGGCGGGAGACTGAGAACACAGCATTCTGGGAAATGTAGTTTGGGGAGGCGAGGACCCCTGTGGCAGAGAATTCAAAAGGCCCCACCCTAACATTTCCCATAATGCCGTGATCAACATCAGAAAGACCCAATGAGGGCTTTAGCAGGCAGCTGTTTAGAATCAGTCTAATAATAATAAATAAAATTATTGTATCTGCAAAGAGGGCTAAAGTAAGTAAGTAAAAGTATAAATCTGTGCTAAATTGATATTCTTGTATGTCATATAGACATAAATGTTTTTTGTCTAAATTTCTAAAAATCCCAAAAAATCAGTAGATGTGTGAATCTTTCTGAAACTTCTGGGGACTGATGCCCTGGTTATCTTGTGCATTGTATTAAAATTGAAGTAAGTAACTCTTGTAGTTTTTTTTTTAGGTATTGTTTGTAAAAAAAATCAAAAAGTCCCCAAAAATTAGTGGATGAGTGTAACGTTTGAATACTTGGTGGGCTAACAGTAGAAAATGCGTGATACAATTATAGCAAGTTTCATCATGACAGTTTTTAAAATGACGGAGAAATGAGCCCCTGAAGTTTCCCCACTTGCTCAATTACTTAACGAAAAAAGTAATGAAAAATTCATTACTTGGTTATAATTACAAAAAAATGTAGGTCCATAATTTCAGAAACACCCTCAAAAACAATTCACCCCCTCCCCAATTTAGTAATATTGAAACATTTTTTTCATTGATTGCACAGCCCCAATATCAATATTATCTTTTCTCCTTTTCTAAGATTCAACACAATGGCAGCTCTGCTCTTGCGGAATGCAATGACCTCTGCAGTCAAGTCAGTCCGGCTCCTGAATGGCCATCCATCCTCCTGCTTCTTCTCTTCTTGGCTACTGGGACGCTCAAAGCTTGTTAGCCCATTGCTCTGTGCCATCAAGCCACAGAGCATGGATCTGACTCCTGTTTTCACAGGTTGCCCTGCTCTCAACTTTCAACCTGTTGCTGGCATGAAAACCAAGGGTGTCCTCAAAAGGCGCTGCAAGGACTGCTTCTTTGTCCGCAGGCGTGGGCGCATGTATGTATACTGTAAGACTCACCCTCGGCATAAGCAGAGGAAGTTGTAACCCTGCTAGTTCATGGAATAAAGAAGTTGCACTGCTTCTCACAGAGGAACATTATGATAAAACTTGCCTGGAAAAGACATTTTCTGTATAAACCCCATTATTAACAAAATAGAAATGAAAAAATCATTCAGTTTTGAAGTGTTACTTATTCCAAGAACTGTATTTTGTATGTAGTCAGACCTTATCAGTTACTCTGTTTTCAAAAAACCTTTTAAGGTGCCATTACCATAATCAAAACCATATTAGAAACTGTTGCTTATTCATCTCAATGATCAAGTAATGTGCTCTGAATCAACATTAAATGATATGGTTCAGCGAGAGTTAAACACTTTTTGCCTCCGAATTTTGGTTCAAGATCCAAATGTTCACACCTGTTCCTTTTAAACCATCTCTGTTAGATCTGGGCTGTAATCTTTCTGTTTTATTTTTAGTAGAATTGCAAAAATAGTGCATCTGAAATTAACAATATGTTAGGATGATTGCCCACTAGGCTATATAGCGGATAACTGCTGAGATTGTGCCGATGTCACCCTACAAAACCTTAGACTGGTCACACACAAACACCCTGTGTCCCCAAATCTTCTCTTGAATTATTTAGCCTCAGGAGAGTCCTATATTTACCCGGAAGTAAACCATAAATCAGCTTCCTGTTCACATACTGTTTAAATGAAGACCTGCCCTAGGCTTTAAAAAGTTCAGGCCCTCCCCAAATAACATGGTGAAATTGTCCTACCTGCACACAGCAGTGAGGTGTTCTGAATTTGTAGTCTGATAGGGCTGCCTGAGACCCTTGAGATATACTTTCTCTCACTTGTGTGCCAAGTGCTTTAAATGCAAGCATTTTGGATCAAGAACGCAGAACCAGAGACCAAGTGAATGTCCAACTAGCCATTGTACTGGTAGAAGTCATAAAAGAAAAAAAAAATCATGATGTGCAGGAAAGCAGGTGGAAGAGTTAATGAATAGATGGGGGTCCATGGTTGTATGTGAGAGTAGAAAAGGAGGCATAAAGAGGGAGGGGAAGTGATATTTCTACTTTGGTTGTGCCTGCTTCTGTAAGAACAGAAATGAAGGTCTCCATGTAATGTTAACCTCCCCCCCCCCCCTTTATTACGGTTGTACGTCTTCTAAATTGCTTGCAACTTTTGCTGATCTTAAGAAAAACCTATCCCAGTGGTTTTTAGCTCTTCATAGAGCTAAGAGGTTCAGACAGGTTTGCGTTTCGTTTCCTCTAAGGCAGAGAGACTGTCTTTCTCAATGTCACCCAGTAGGTTTCCATGACCAAGTAGGGATTTGAACCCTGGTGTCCAAAGTCATAGGCATGGCTTGCACTTGCCCAGTAATCAGGTCTGGGAGTTCGATCTTGATACACAGGACAATTACAAAGATTCTTTCTATATTAAGATTATGGCTTTAGAAAAGGAAGAGGTACTTTTAGCAAAGTTTAATGCCATTTATTTCCTATAACTCCTGAGGCTGAAAATTGAAAAGTGATCTGCACACCTTATCTATTACCTGGGGGTACCTCCCATTGAAATGAGTAGGTTTTACATTTCAAGTTGATTGTATAGCATTATATTTTCAGTGGAGTGAAACACTATTAAGTGGGAAGGAGGCAGCCGGCAAGATACATACAAATCATATGTTATGTAATATTTACATAATAATTTACATTGTAAGCCTGAGGGAAAATGTAAAAAAATTTAAGCCGCTTTGAATGACTTTGTAGCTGATGAGTGGGGTTAAAAATCTCTAAATCAATAAATAATAATGAATGGATTGACAAAGCAAAATCCCAAAATAGTTTGTATATAATAACCTTCAATATTGTTTTCCTGTAATAATGGGATTTGGGTTTATGCTGTTCACCTGCTTGAAGGAGTGAAATGAACTTTCCAAAAAGAGGTCAGACATTTTGTTAGATCATTAAAAACTAGAATCTGTCAAGAGTTTAATCATTTGCATCTTTATATTGTATGCTTATGCAATCCAATCATGGCAATAAAACCATATTTTGTATTACATTTTGTGGTGTTACTTTTGCATTATTTTTGTGAAGAAGTCTCTTTTGAGCACATATTTACCACTACAGCATTTAGAGCTAAGTCCTAAATGAAAAAAATGTTGAATAAGGATGAATAGATTTGGCAGTAGAACATATTGACCTTAACATTAACCCCAGTACCCTCTATTAATGAATCATTAATATCTCAGAATCTAGGCCTTTAAGTTGGCATAGAGATGTCTGGCACAAGACAGGCTTTAACCAGTTAC
This sequence comes from Anolis carolinensis, assembly GCF_035594765.1. Classification (NCBI taxonomy): domain Eukaryota; kingdom Metazoa; phylum Chordata; class Lepidosauria; order Squamata; family Anolidae; genus Anolis; species Anolis carolinensis. Next base: position 95,945,133 of record NC_085844.1, read on the forward strand.
GGAAGCACTCCTTGTGTCAATCTTTCAATTAAAATACACCAGAAAATAGAGCTGCACTTGTGGTAAGAATAGCAACTTCCCATTTATGTTAAAATACTCTTTATTTCCCTAATCCTTGGTGATGAAGGTTATCTCTTGAAAGTTTTAAAACTCATCTGAAAAGTACAAAAACTGAGACTTAAGTGATTCGTAGGAGATGGAATCTCCACAATGGTGGAGGGACTTCTAAGAGGTTTCCATGCTGTTGCTATTTGAACCAGAAATGTAGTTGTTATAGTCAATAAGACATTCCCAGTTGATCTTAGCAGTAAAGTGCTTACAAAAGAAAGAAGATGGCTAAGTGGAAATGGAGTTCTGTTGTAGTCTGCTGGCATGCAAAAGCTCCTCAGTTCCTGACATTTCCAGGTGGGACTGGAAAAAGAAACCTACCTGCAATCCTGGATCACATAGCCTCAGCCTGCCCCAATTTAGCAAGGAAAATCCCAATCGGTTCTGTCGTCCCACTTTTTTCAGTTGCTTTTGAAATGTCCCATTTCCTCCTCTTACATTTCCTCTATGTCCCAACTTACTTCAGTGTGTTCAAATTACAAACGTAGATTGCACTCAACAGGGTGAAAAGGAGGAGACACTGAATGTATGTGCAGAAGATAGTCATGAGCTAGCTCAGATTCTGTCCATGGAAATATAAGTTGTCCATGGTATGGGAGTCTTGGTTACAATGCATCATAGTTAGGATGTGTCTCCAGTTTCCTTGTATTTACTTTGATGCAACCCAAATCTAAGAAACATTGGAACATTTAGTTACCTGACAACCATATAACAAATACTGGTGTTCTGGAATACAGTGTTTGCAAGAGAGCCTAGCAGCAACAAAATTTCGAATGTAGCATTCAAGGTGCTAGGCAAAAAAGAGAAGAAATGTAGGCTCCAGAAAAATGTAGGGCAATATTCCCACTACCAGGTAGATGGAAATAGGCCAGTACAATAAAGTAAATGCAAGGTAATTACATCAGTTGAAATACAGAAATATACAATTTGCATAGAGATTGAGGGGGATTCTTCACCTTGGGGACAGGGGAATAGCAAAATTGGCAAAGATACAAAGTAGGAATAATTTTAAAGTTGTTTTTGGTATTTGCTTTGAAAATGACAAAAGACTGTCAGGTCTCCACATTCACCAGAGTTAGGGGTAACAGGCCTACAAAAAAGTGGGAAAACCAAATAAAAATGCAAGTTTTTGTAACTGAAAAAAAACCTCTCTGGAAATTTCTAAATCCTTCAGCTCAACTGTGGTTAACATCCACCAGAAATTAACTATAAAGTCACATAGGAGGACCTAGAAAGTTTTAGAACACTTCACTCAAATCCAAAAAGGATAATAAATAAGTGAAACAAATGTGAAGAACTGAGTATAATTGCAATGATATTGATATATTGATAATCCCTCTTGGAAGTCCCTTCACCATGGTGGATATTCCATCTCCTATGAATCTCTTAAGTCTCGGTTTTTGTGTTTTTCAGATGAATTTTAAAACTTTCGGGAGATAACCTTCATTACCAAGGAATAGGGAAATAAAAGGTATTTTAACATAAATGGGAAGTGGCTTTTCTTACCACAAGTGCGGCTCTGTTTTTGGTGTATTTTAATTGAAAGATTAATTGCAATGATATTGACAATCCCACTGTATTGATTTGGGTTGCCAACCCCTAATCAATACTATGTCTTAGTATAATGAGATCAATGTGGTATGTGCTTGTTCCAAGGAAGGGGTTTTTCCCTCCCACTCCAACTTTCTGCCCTCCAACAGGTGGATATGTAACTAGGTCAACTGAAAGAATCCTGCAGCTTATGTATATTAATGAGTGTAAGGCTTCAACGGCAGCCGAGTGCATAAGGAACAGCGCTCTAGTTGCTGAAGTAAGGACAATGTCTCTTTAATAATGACAGGTGAGGGGAAAATCTGTCTGAACCTTACTGCTTGGGGAGCTCTGTCTGACTGGATCAGTAGGGGATACGCTGAGGTTAGCTAACTGACAGATGACTCCTTTCCAGACACCTGGCCCCAGCCGTTTCCATGCATGGCAAAAAAAAAAAGCCTTGGGTTCCTTCCTTTTGTTGTGCATATTAAATATCTTACAGAACTAGAAATATTATTTCCAGGTGGGCAGAATGTATAGGTGTGCATCTGATAACAAATTCAGGTGGTGGTTTTAAACCTATGTACACATAGGCTGGTTGGTGGAAAAGGCAATCACTCCAATCTGGTCAGAGAGATCGATTCTTATTCATATCTTTCTGTCTGTATAGATGACATGGATGTGCATTATGACAGTCACCAAAGACCTCCAAGAAGCCTTTATGAGTATCATAATACACATTCTGAGACCATGAAAAAGGTAAATTTTAATGTAATCAATTATGGGATGGGGATTGCATGTGAATCCTATGTATGCCACTTCCAGAGCTTTCTGAAGGAAAAAAACAAGACTTAACAGAATCAGTAGTTTTCATCCAGTACTCCAGAATACGCATGCACTTTAAAACAGTGGATATGGCCCTTAATGAGACATGCCACACTGTCACAGGATGTCTATGCCCTACATCCCTGGAGAAATTGTACTGTTTAGCCGGTATTGCACCACCTGACATCCATCGGGAGGTAGCAGCCAGTAATGAAAGGACCATGGCAGTGACATCTCCAGCCCATCATCTGTTTGCATATCAGCCAGTATGCCAATGCCTTAAATCAAGAAACAGCTTCCTAAGATCCACAGAAATACAGTAACACCTCTGTAAGTGAGAGTCCAAAAGTGGCAGGCTAAAACCCGGAACCTCAAGCCATGGCTGATACCAGATGAGAAACTCCCCCCTGGGCACACATAAGATTGGGTGACTTGGAAGGTGCTGAACAGACCACAAGATGCAGAGCCCATCTTAAGAAATGGGGATACAAAGTGGAGTCCACGACATGCGGGTGTGGAGAAGAGCAAACCACAGACCACATACTACAATGCAACCGGAGCCCTGCCACATACGCAATGGAGGACCTTCCCACAGTGACACTAGAGGCACTCCAAGTGGCCAGCTCCTAGTTAAAGGAAATCTTGTATAATGCCAAGTTTTTAACTTTGTGTTCTTAAATACTGTATTATAACTGTATCCTCAATTCACTTCTGATATGATAAGTAATCTAGAACTCCATATTTTGCCACAGTCTGCTCTCCTTCTTAAGAACCCAACACAAAAGAACTTCATAATGACTGAGGCACTTGATTTTTCCAGACTGACTTATTCTGAATTGATGTACATTTTTGGAACTGAATCCCATTAAACTCACTGCAGTGTCCTGAGCAAACATGCTTAGATTCATGCTATTAAGGTTCTAAGGGGAAATTGTTCTAGATGCTTTTAGGAGTAGTTCAATTCTTGCACAGAGTAAAAGTAATGGCAAAATACTTCACTGATAAACGAATTGTGGTCGCCTGAAAAATGAAGAATTTTCTCCTTTTGGGATTAGTTTAAAGAAGTGTCATTAGCTATTAAGCATATTAAATAACTTAGCTTACAGTGATTTAATTTTTTCCCCTCTGCATGTATATATTTGTATTTGTGCATGGTTTGACAAAACTCAACAATCTGTTTTTCGTTGTATTAAACCAGAATAAAGTAGAATATATTTGCATAATGCAATGATCC